>NC_040088.1:949166-1265555 GCF_003369695.1 Bos indicus x Bos taurus
CCAGAATCCCACAGCAGAGTGCTCACATTCATGCCCATGGCTCTCTCACCAGAACAGACTCGCTTCCTGGGTTAGACAGATGTTGGCATGAACACTGTAAGATTTTAAAGTCGCCTTAATAGAGACGCTAAGTCACTGGATTTTGAAAATTTTTATCCCAAAATGTTTCCATACTTCCTATAACAGCCATATATAATGAGTAGTTAAATGACACTCTTTCTGCACACTAAAAAGAAAATAGTACCAGATTGAGTCTAAACTGTCTTGTAAATGTAGTAATTATTATGCAAGTGACAACATGAATTAGCTTCCTCTGGCGTGAAACTGGTCAGGCAAAAGCATGCTCAGGTATCATGCTCAATAGAAATAGTTTAAAATCACATTTAAATACAGTCTTCATGTGTATCTGCAGGCTAATCCAGTAATAACTACAGATAGATTGTGGTTGCTGAGAAATCTCTGTTGAGTAACACTGAATTTTATTTTATTTTGTTTTGTTTTAGGGGCGATGTAGCTTTCATGAATTGATCAGATTAAATGGTGACTCCCTGTGCCCCCATCCCTTGATGTATAGTCCTTCTGACTAAGTCGCCCTGTCTATTGCACTTTATGTTCTTGTTTAAAATGACTTGGAAGGCCAGGGTTTGAGCGCTGGTTTTAGCAATGACCACTGGATAATGACATCACAGCTTTCAACTTTTCTTGCCTTTTTCCTAGTGGGCAACATTCTCAAAACTGTCATCACGCTTTGCTAAGATGGTGTGTGGACATTCCTTCTTGCCCATGTAGCTGCTTGATAGTAAGAACTTCTATCTTCAGGACCTGCCATCCTTCATTCAAACTATATTGTCCCTCTGCCGACTTTGTGCCAAGGACTACTCTGGGTCTCTGGAGGTGGAGTAGAGAACAAATTTACACTCATGGGACTTATATTCTAGCACCTAGGAGACACTTGATTACCTAAGTCTTACTGATCTATGTTCAGTGTCTCAACAATGATACATGTGTTAACAGTGATTTTAATCATTATATTTATTACCACTTCTATAATGTGAGCTGTATATTTACAAAGACTATTCATTATTCCTATTGGTATCTGTTAGACTTTTCACCTTGCCTGGAGAATCCCAGGGACGGGGGAGCCTGGTGGGCTGCCTTCTATGGGGTCGCACAGAGTCGGACACGACTGAAGCGACTTAGCAGCAGCAGCAGCAGCAGCAGCAGCAGCAGCAGCAGCAGACTCTTCACAGCATCTGAGTTCACAATATGGACTCAATAATGTTTACTGAATAAATTAATAAGTGATGCTATTTATGGTGCCTAACTTACAGAATTTACCATAAAAAGAAAAATCAGGGACAAAACTTATCTCACCACTAACCAAGCTGTTAATGCTTTGTTATTCGATAAGCATCAGTTAAGGGAAACACTGGGGATCTTTACTCTCTAGTTTAGGACACAATACTAAGGGCTTCTCTTCTCAAGACATCTGTCATCTTGTGGCAGAGACAAAATATGAAACAGAGGCTTTGAAACTATGTTCCTTTTAGCAGAGGTATTTCAAAGACTGTGCAAAAGTTTTATTTGAATTTCATTAAAATATTATTAAATTATTTTAAAGCTATAATAAATTGTTCTGCCCCATCAAGTATTATATACCAAGCAATAACACACTGCAATCCCCAAATGTGCTAAACTCATACTGTCAGATTAATTCATTTTTATGTAGCACTGGGAATAAAACTACTTTTGCTTTATCTGTGATTATCATCATGGCTGCATTTTAGGAGAAACTGATATTATGCAATTATATTAAAAACTCTGATCTTATGGAAAATTGGAAATAATTCTAGTCTCTCTAAAGTATTAAAATATTTTATTCAGAATCACACGAAATCAAAGCTCGTCTTGCATTGCGGAAATTTTGAATCAGGCTTAGCTGTCAAGACAAATCACTGGTATAAAAGGTATTCTCCACATAGTAGGCATGATAAGGATTGTGGCAGTACGACACTCGCCTTTAATTTAACAGCCAAGCTTATGCCAGACCACATAACGTGTGAGAGCAAATTCACAACAGAAAAAGCAAAGTAGTAAAAGAAAGCGGGCAAAACACGGCTGCCACATTCACTTAAAGACCTGCTGAGTGGAAGTTTGGCGATAATAGAGCAATGCATGCTAAGCCAACTGATCTTCAAAACTAATTCCAAGCTCTGAATGATTTTTTTTTTAATAAACTTGTGATAGAATGTGTAAGAGGCTACTAATTCTTCCCTTTTGCATCCCTTGCAATGTGATGCTATAATTCTTCCCATCAAGAAACAGAGTCTATTTCTCACGCCATATGATTTCCTTTGGTCAATTAAATATTCACAGTATGGCACAGATGCTTGGAAAGCCCTTGTTCTTCGAGGCTTCCCCTTTACTGTTGGGAACGCCTGTGCCTGTCATAGGAAGAGACCCAGGTTCAGCCTGTAGATGAGATGCGCACAGCAAGTCTGTCCCTTCCGACGGTTTGCCATCAGCCAGATGAGTGAGTGAGGACATCCTAAGCCACTGAGACCTAGTCAGGCCACCAGCTGATCACAGGTGCAGTGCGGAGACTAGCAGAAATAAACCAAGTCAGCTCAGATAAAAACTGTCCAATCCATGCTCAGAACCGAGAGCCAAATGAACAGTTTGCTAGAAGCCACAAAGTTCTGGGGCTTCCCAGATGGTGCCAGTGGTAAAGAATCCGCCTGCCAACGTAGGAGAGATAAGAGACGCACGTTCGATCCCTAGATTGGGAAGACCCCCCGGAGAAGGGCATGGCAACCCACTCCAGGATTCTTGCCTGGAGAATCCCATGGACAAAGGAGCCTGGCGGGCTACAGTCCATGGGGTCACACAGAGTCGGACACGACTGAGTGAGCACACAGGCAGTAAGGCCAGTTTTATGATTGGAGAATAGGCGCATGAATTTACCTTGATGAACAGAGGCAATTCCTCACAAAGAAATTCAGATTTGGTTGTCAAAACATCTTGCAACGTCCTCCACAACCTGTTTCAAATTGCTCCTGGTTTCCTGTCAAACCAGGAGCAATTTTGCCCCCAGGGGCCACTTGGCAATGCCTAGAGATGGGTTTCATGATGGGGGTGGGCGCTGTGGGCATCTAGTGGGCAGAGACCAGAGATGCTGCCAGTCACTTTTCAGGGCACAGGACACCCTTCCCCCAACTCTGTAGGCCTAAGAATTAACCATCCCAAAACAAAGTTACTGTGAGACTGAAAGACTCCCTGGACAGATGCATACTAGAATACTGATAAAGTACAAAGTTCTGTCGATTAGAAGGAACGACCCAGAGGGATGGTATGGGGAGGGAGGAGAGAGGAGGGTTCAGGATGGGGAACACATGTATACCTGTGGCGGATTCATTTTGATATTTGGCAAAACTAATACAATTATGTAAAGTTTAAAAATAAAATAAAATTAGAAAAACAAAAAAAAAGAAGAAGACATTCAGTGGGCCCAGGCAGTACTACTATGGTGAACACAGTCATTTTCTTGAGCACCAGGAAACTCAATACTCCTAACACAGAACACAGAAGCTGGTCATTTGGCATTTCTCTGCTTTAAATGATTCTTCACTTTTATTTCTATTTACATTTGCCTTTGGATTCTTCTCCAGTGATGGAGGAAGTATTTTATCAAATCATGCACAAGCTCATATTTTGAGATGAAGTTTGCTTTAGGATAAGACTTCCAAATCCCATGATATATCCTACTAGAGCTTTGGTTAACACTATCCATGACAAAGTGTTTGATTGATAAATATTGGAGTAAGGTAATTTTGAATTTCTTGTGATTTCTCCCAGTGCTTTTTCTAGGAGGAAGAAAAAGATGGAAACAGAAAAGAGATGTCAAAGACTTCTGAATGGCTATTTCTATGTGCAATTAACAGTCACAATATTCTAATTCTCATCTGGATAATTATATTTTTGCCTAAATTATACAGGTAATTCAGGCAAAGCGGCAGACAGGTTTGGGAAGGTAACCATCCTATCGCACACTTCTTTCGTTTGTGTAGAAACAGCCTTTGTTCTTGATCTGCCTTGAGTATGACATTTTAAAACTGCATGGGTGGCAGAGAGGTGGAGGGGTGTTCACGTTTACCAAGGCTTTGTGCTCCTTGTTCTTTGAGCTCATTTCATGCCCAAGTTGGTCTACCAGGTTATTTTTAAAACTCCAACAGTCTACGAAGCCAGTTCTGTGACCCAGGGAAGCTTTTGTGCTTCTAATCTGACATGAAGATAAAACAGCCCTCCTACCATAGCTGGCCTATTCCATGTCACGCGTAAAGCTGGGCTGAACATCTGAGAAAGAAAGGCAGGGAGAGAAAACGACTGTAAGAAATATGCCCAGAACTCAGACACAAGAGACAGAAGTGCATTCCATGTAAACATACATTTATGTTATATAACATGTTATTCATACCACACGCATAAGATGTTACATGTGCATGATAGGCAGCTCATTCCCTTTCTAATGTACCCGTGTTCATCACCCTAATCCAACCTGGATCTCAGCTGGATCCACTCTGTTTCTCCTTCCATCACAAAATGAGTTTTAAAACACTTAAGCCAGATCTTATTAGACATATCTTTAAAACCCATCAATGAGTTCCTGATGCATTTGATGTAATATGCAAGGTCTTCCCCAGGTGAGGTTAGCAGGTCCTACTTGGCAGAACTCCGTCCACTTCTCCAGCCTCAGCAAACCTCTTTCTCTTCCTTTCCTAATCAACCCTTCCTCCTCCGCCCCGCTCCTCCTTCTCCACCTCTTACTCTTGCCTCTGGGGACACTTTTCCGTACCTTGAATTTGCTAAACTCCTCCTTGCCTTAAGCCCTCTTTGACATTTCCTTTGTCTGGCAAGGACTCCCTCCTCCACTGACATCCCCTGACCTTCACGTGGCTAGCTCCTGTTCATCTTTCAAGTTTCACCTGCTCTCAGTTTGAAGGTGGAATGCTCCCACTGTCTACAGGGTTCTGGACACCAGAGCTCGCTCAGTTAGCTCAGACGTTAGAGTGGATGATGAGTACACCAACAAGAATAACTGAATCAGAAGTGCAGGATGAAAAACACACCAGTCAAGGGCAGTCAGACTTCAGTCAGCACAGATCAAATCACCATTCTGATGGGTGTATTAGGCAGGGCTGTTCAGAGAAATAGAACCAATGTGAGACAGATAGATGTGTGTGTGTGCAGTCACTCAGTCGTGTCCAACTCTTTGAGACCCCATGGACTGTAGCCCGCTAGGCTCCTCAGTCTGTGGAATTTTCCAGGCAAGAGTACTGGAGGGGGTTGCCTCTCCCTTCTCCAGCGGGTCTTCCCGACCCAGGAAGGGAGCTCAGGCCTAAGTCTCTTGTGCTGGCAGGGGATTCTTTACCACGAGTACCACCTCCGAAGCCTAGACAGATACGAAGATGGACAGACATTTATCATGAAGGGCTGGCACACGTGATCATGGAAGCTGAGAAGCCTCTGCTGTTTGCAAGCTGGAGGCCCAGGAAAGTCGCCGCTCTAACTCAAACCCAAGTCTGAAGGCCTGGGAGCCAAGGGAGTCAGCAGTCTCAGTCTGAAGAGTGTTAACGTCCAAGGGCAGAAGCCAGAGGCCCCACCTCAAGCAGAGAGCAAATTCATCCTTCCTCCACCCTTTCATTCTCTCCAGGACCTCAGGAGATTAGGAGGATGGCCATCTGCATCGGTGAGACGAGCACTCAGATGCAAACGTTAATCTCCTGCAGAGACACCATCACAGACACGCCAGAAACAGCGCCTTACCCGCTCTCTGGCATCTTTAGTCCAGCTACACTCCAGCACTAAATCAACCTTTCTAATGAGAAACGAAGTTCTGAGCCCCTTTAGTTTTTCATCTGGGAAGAAATTATGGGTCAGTGGTAAAATCTAATCATAGCTCCCTTAACTCATTGAGGACACTCACAGAATTTTTCCTATGTAATCTTTAATAGATTAATATAAAGGAGACCTTTCATGGTACCTTAGCAATGAGGAGCAGTAAGAGAATTTGTAAATAGCGCTGTCTTTTTTTTTGTATTTCTGAAACTCTTTTCAGAGAAAGATCACAAAGATCTTTAATAACAAATAAAAATCAGGTTTATTTCCCACAAAAAAAAAAGAGAGAGAGAGAAATAAATGCTTTGGCTCCTTAAAGGGGATTTCCCTGAGGCCCCCTATAACACTTTCTCAGAGAAGTGACTCTATATCAGAACTCCCACATCAGGGGAGCCTCTTTTTAGCAGCATCTTAATGACACTCCACCTGAGGAGGCCCTGGTGCTGGAGACCACACATCTTAGTGTCTCCGAGCCTCAGGTCCCTTGTCTGTACAGACTGTAGCACCTTCAAGGCCCTGCCTGTGAAATATTTGTTTTGTTTTGTTTTGTGGTGTTTTTTTTTTCTTTTCAAGTCTACAAAAGCAACTCTTTAAAGTTTGGCAAGTTTTGTGAACAGGAAATCAGGAGAAGAAAATTAGAGTTCCTGTCTTGGAACAATAAGACAGATGGGAAGCTTTGATGTAAATCCTAAAACCTGAAGTGGGTTTTTTAGAAGACTAGTATCTGCAGACACCTGTGCCCTTCTCTCCTGTCTGCAATCCAGGGCTTCTATTCTAGAACAGTCTGGAAGTTCTAAGTCAGGAGAGTGGGTAAGAAGGAAGGAAATCCTCCTGTGCTGGCCCTCATCCTGGCCTCTCAGTGGCTGAGCCCAGTGAGTCACCGGTGAGTGGCAGTTCATAGGAGTCTGCTCCTGCTCAGGCTCGCAGGCAGTAAGGCTGGAAGGTCAGGAGACAGCTCAGCCCCTTTAACCTCTAGGTCACGAAGGGGAGACACTGGAAGTGACAGGTGCCAGCTAGGCTATTGGCAGAGCTTAATTAATAAAGCTTCAGGGGCTTCTCTAGCTATCCAGGGATAAAGAATCACCTTGCAATGCAGGGGACGTGGGTTGATCCCTGGTCAGGGAACTGAGATCCCACACGCTGTGGAGTGACCAAGCCCGTGTGCTTCAGAGCCCATGAGTCACAAGGAGAGAGGCCAGATCCAGCCTGATGCAAAGAAGACCCTGCGTGCCACCACCAAGACCCAATGGAGCCAAAAAAAATAGGCCTTAAAAATGATCCACATGAAAAAAATACTTTAAAAAATGCTGTTTTAACCTTTAGACACATGCTCTGTGATCTGCATTTGTCCTCTTTTCTTGGGACCCACAAGTGTGAGGGGAGGCCCACTCAGCTTTTTGATTCCCTTCTCTGCATATGAAATGGGCGTCTCCATGGAGACGGGAAAAAGTGGGAACAGTGGCAGACTTTATCTTTCTGGGCTCCAAAACCACTGCTGATAGTGGCTGCAGCCACGAAATGAAAAGACACTTGCTCCCTGGAAGAAAAACTATGACGAACCTAGACAGCACATCACAAAGCAGACACATCACTTTACTGACAATGGTCCAGATAGTCAAAACCATGATTTTTCCAGTAGTCACGTACAGATGCTAGAGTTGGACCACAGGAATGCTAAGCTTTGAAGAACTGATGCTTTTGAACTGTCGTGCTGAAGAAGACTCTTGAGAGTCCTTTGGACAGGAAGCCAATCAAACCAGTCCATCCCAAAGGAGATCAGCCCTGAACATTCATTCAAAGGACTGATGCTGAAGCTGAGGCTCCACTGCGGAAGGAAGGGCTGCTGGCACCGTAGGCTCACACCTTCTCGGGCTGAGTCTCCTGAGGCCGGGGCTCAGGGCGTACGCTTAAGCAAGCATTACCTTAAGCACCAACTCTGCACCCCCTGCATGACCCTAAGCGTGACGACTTTCTTAGGTTCTGTGACCTAAGCACTTTGCTTGTCTCACTCTTGTTCCCAGATATACATGTTGTCAACTGCACACCAAGAAAAGGGAAAAGGGCCTTAACTCCCCTGCAAATCATTCTAAACACGTCTATCCCCAGAAGGGCTTTGGCCGACTGCTTGGGTCATGTGCCCACTGTTGGTTCCTTCACTGACAGTAAGAATGCAGTACCAATCCAGGACTAATCTGTACTACCTGTCCCCCACCGTGGCCTGGAGGGAGAAGGAAAGGAATGCAGGTGAAGCTTCCGGAACAGAGAGCAAGGAGGGTTTACAGCACAAAAGAAAAAATATATACATACTGAGTGCCATAAGCTTGTCATGGCTCCGTGCGTGGGTGTTAGTCACTCAGTCGTGTCTGACTCTTCGAGACCCCATGGACTGTAGCCCTAGACTCCTCTGTCCATGGGATTCTCCAGGCCAGAATACTGGAGTGGGTTGCCAGGCCCTCCTCCAGTGGATTTTTCTGACCCAGGGATGGAACCCGCTCTCCCACATTGCAGGCATGTTCCTTACCATCTGAGCCACCAGGGAAGCCTATTGTGGGTCCATATATTCTGATATATCATAGACTCCCTCTATCATGAACTATTATTTATGAGATGAATATAAAAAATACTAAAGTGATTCTAGACATAAAGCATATATTACGTAAGTGCTAATTTTGATTTTGGTACCTAATTTGGGGTGGTCAACAATATGATTTATTATTTTTTTTGCCTCTGGGTTGAACTCGATGGACAAAAAGGAAAAAACAAAACCTACCAGGGCAGGAAGATGCCTTTCATTCCTGATCAAGGCTCAGCAGAGCAGCACTGCAGAGCATATTGCCAGCTTACAAGGGCCATAACGAGCTCAGCCTTCTGCTAATAAGTGGGAGGCAGAGATTAGTTATCTGGCTTTGCTTTTGAGCCAAAACCTAAGTCCATGGCACATTAATTTGACACAGAGCACAGCTTTCCATTAGAAATCAGTGTGAGGTCCACGCTGTGGAACGGCAGCAGTACATTAACCTGAGCTGCCCTGCCTCCGGTGTGTCACGGGCCCCATAATTGAGCACGGCACCAGCATTTCTGATGAAGAGGTGGAATCGACGTGAGGGCTACTTGCCTGTAAATTAGCTGCACGTCCAAAACAGTGTGAGTTAAAGGCCACTCAGTCTAGAGCGGAGACGGCAAACACGACGCCGTGTAGCAACGACAAGGAACAAACACGCTTCCTCCCCCATATTCTTACCATACACAGGGCATCTGTTACTTCAACAAAGGTGTTCCTACAGGACTCCTCTTCTAAAACCACAAGGAGGCTTGAGTTTTCAGAACAGGCTGTCTTCCTGGCAGACATTCAATAACCTGAAAAGGGCTTATTTTAACAAGCTCCATTTCATTCCACTGGACACAGAGAAGGTTGATTTTCAAAAGCCTTCAAACTAAATGATCCTCATGCCCTGGCCATCACTACACGTAGAGTTTTTGCCTTCTTTGTTATTTGCCTACCTAAGCCCAAATTACACAGAGTAGGGCTTAAATATTTTGGCAATACCTGGATTTTTTAAAGCTGAAAATTCACCTTCGGGCATGTGTGCTAAACTTGCTTATTCTTTCAAACTCCACCTGATGGATATGAGTAAGAAAGAAGAAAGTGAAGAGGACAGAGACCGAGATGGAAAGCCAGATGCCCCAGGGACCGGGGTAAGGTGACCCACATGTGGCCTCCATGCTGAGAGTGTAACAGAAAACTGTGACGACTGCAGTGACCGACAGCCCACACTCGCGCTCAAGGGGCGGCCTCCAGGATCTGTGCTGACTCTCGAAATCACCGTCCCACCTTTTTGAAGAGAAGTTAGAAATGTAGATTTTCACTGAAAACTACTGAGTCAAATTTTGGCAACTAAAGCTTTCAAGTGTGTGGGCTTAAAAAGCACTCTGAGCTCTAAAATTCAAAACAGCAGTAAATTTCAGTGTCTGGCATCTAGCACTGGAAGACGTTGGGAGAGCTGGGTGTTGTGATAGGCATAAGTGAGGTTCCCCAAAATGTCCACATTCTCATCCCTGAAACCTATGAGTATGACCAAAGGGACTCTGCATGCGTGACTGTGTTAAGGATCTTGAGATGAGAAGATTAACATTTATTATCTAAGTGGGTCCAATGTAATCATAAGAGTTTTTATAAGAAGGAGACAAAGTCAGAGAGACACAGAGAGACACACAGAGACAAGACAGAAATGTGAAGTTGCTATGTGCTGGGTTTAAGCTGGAAGGAGAGACCATGAGCTGAAGAATGCAGACGGCCTCTAGAAGCCGGAAAAGGCCCGGAAACAGATTCTCTCCTGGACTCCTCAAGAAACGCAGCTCCACCAACACCTTGCCTTTAGCCTAGTGAGATAATAAATTTGTATCGCCTCAAGATACTAAGTTTGTGGTAACTTGTTTCAGCAGTAGTGGGGAACTAATGCAGGCATGAACTCTGACCAGACACATAACAGCCATTCCTTAGAGCAAACACGGCTTCAACCTCTCTAACTGTAAATTTCCCGATGAGCTTACTAATAGCTGGTCCATTTAACTCTAGCATGAGGATTAGAAAGGAACGAATAAAACACGCCGAGTGGAGAGCTCAGTACTAGTTATGGCGATTAGCAGGGCGACGGGCTGCTGCCATTTCCTGACACCACTTCTAACACCAAAAGTCGTCTTGTTTTTTTGCTTTTTGTATTTTTTTCCCCAACACCAATCAATTATCTAACACTGCACTGGAGAAGGAAATGGCAACCCACTCCAATGTTCTTGCCTGGAGAATCCCAGGGACCGGGGAGCCTAGTGGGCTGCCGTCTATGGGGTCGCACAGAGTCGGACACGACTGAAGTGACTTAGCAGCAACTGCATGTCAACAAGTACAATCAATTCTGACATGAACTATCCAGAGAGAAGCCACAGATTAAAGAGCTCAGTCTCATAAGACTGCCTCTACCTCAAATAGCAGCTGGAAATGGGGCCCCCAGGGCACCCACCATTCTGTTAGGTCAACTACAAACGTATGGGTTTTCATGACAGAACCCTGCAGGTTCAATAATGACGCACGGAACTCAAGTAAACACTTATATTTGCCTGCACGATGTCTCGGGCGCAGACACGGGTCAAGGAACACAGGAAGGGGTGTAAGGTTTCCACACCCTCTCTGCATGTTCCCCCATCCCAGTGCCTCAGTGTGTTCACCAGCCCAGAAACCCTTTGAGCCCACTATTTGGGGGTTTAATCAGAAGGTTCTATTATGTAGGCATGACTGACTAAGTCGTCGGCCACTGACATTTTACTCCATCTCCAGCTCCTCCCCTCCTTAGAGGCGGGGGTGTGTGGGGTTGAAAGCTACAATTCTCTAATCTTGCCTCAGTCTTGGTCTCTCTGGTGATCAGTCCCCTTCCTGAGCTTTCTAGTTTCCCCTGCCAGGAGCATATGCAAGGTGTTCTTATTATCAAGGGGACTCCACGAGTTTAACGAGCTCTGTGCCAAGAACTGGGGGGAAAGATCAACGGCTTATTTTTCTGATTACACCACTGTTATTGCCAACTTGCCCCAGACGCTTCTCATGCTCTTGTCTGGCCTGTCTTATCGCCCTGAGGGCATGATTCCACAGGCTGCATCCCCCAGGCTCTCCCGCTGACTGCTTTCTTGTTGGATTTGCCAAGGAAGGCACTGGAAGGAGATCACAGAGTGGGAAGGGTGTGTCTTTCCCAGCTTCTCCCTGATTAGTGTGAGTGTCAGTTGCTCAGTCCTGTCTGATTCTTTGTGACTCCATGGACTGTAGCCCACCAGGCCCTCTGTCCATGGGACTTTCCAGGCAAGAATACTGGAGTGGGTTGCCATGCCCTCCTCCAGGGGATCTTCCTGACCCAGGAATGGAACCCGGGTCTCCCACATTGCAGGCAGATTCTTTACCATCTGAGCCATCAAGGAAGCCCCGATAGTTTATTTATTAAAGTCTCTTTGAGCTTCTCATTGGTAGGATGAGCTCCATAATTTGCAGATCCCTGTACAGAATAAAAATACGTACAGAATAAAAATAAATCCAGAAAACACGTGCTGCCAAAGGTACTAAAATAAAGATTTTCACTTTCTTTCATGATCTCTTTCGTGACCTATCATAGGATTTTTTGCTTGTATTACTACTTCATGTCATTCTAAGTAAAAATAAAGTAATAAAACAAACTTTAAAATTATTAGCATAAATTTTAGCATTCCTTGTGTTATACAAGGCCAATTTTAGATGCAAATAAAGACGCACTGAGCTCATGCACAGAAATACCACAATTACACACTTGATATTTTGTAGTTCATAATGCGTATGCATTTTGTTCTTAGCAGGACAGTGAAAACACTGCATAAAACTAAACCTTTTCTCTTTATTTCACATGTACTCTACTAACTCCCTGTATCCTCAGCTCTCCGATGAGTCAGGAAGTGAGCATGGATCTCTTTTAGTCAGTTTACCAAACTACATGCTAATCTCTCCCAGAAACACCCTCACAGATCACAGACACACTCAGAAATAATGTTTTGCCAGCTATGACCTAAGCTCATCCCTTAGGTCAACTGATTCGACATGTAAAACTAACCATCACATTCTCAACAAAGAGCCAATCATCTGGCCTGGACAATATTTATTGAATGAATACACGCGTATTATCAAGTTGGCACCGCTAATTGCTGTAAGCATTCCCTGCATCACCGTTTTGGGAATACCTGGGATTGATAGTTTTCATTACTTTTAACTTAATTTCTAAAAGAAATTAAAGACTCAGGGAATAAAAACCCCAAAGTCTAACCTAAAGCAAGTAAAGTCATCTCTGCTGTTGTTCAGCCGATCAGTCATGTCCGTCTCTTTGCAACCCCATGGACTGCAGCACACCATGCTTCTCTGTCTTCCACTATCTCTCAAAATTTGCTCTAATTCATGTCCATTGAATTGGTGATGCCATCCAAAAATCTTATCCTCTGCCATTCCCTTCTCTTTTTGTCTTCAATCTTTCCCAACATAGGGGTCTTTTCCAATGAGTCACCTCTTGAGAGATTCAAATAAAGTTGAAACTGAGAGTAATACTTTGGAAGTAATATGATTCTAGTCAACAGATTTACAAAGATCTTTTTGCCTTTCTGTTACTTGTGAATGGCCTGAAGAATAATCCACATGTCACCAGAGTGAGATGATCTAGTCAATTACATCACTCCCTATGGTTTCCAAAGGAAAGAAAGTCTCAAAAAAGCATACACCCGTTGGAGCTCCTTTTCCAATGTAGAAGCTGAAGGGTTAGTGTGCCTGTGTTTGCTGGTTGAAAAAAATTCTGAATTATTTACTATAGCACAGGCTTGCTAATGGGAATAAATTGATATGTGAATTAAATATGCAATTGCAAATTGGACGATAGCCAGTTGGTAAAAACTCAGGCATCAGCAAGCAGCAGATAGTAACAGATGATTAAAACCCACAAACATTTTAAACTTTGGCTTTGATAGATAAAATAACAAATTATATCCCATGTCCTGCACGCTCCTCTTGTGTCTACAAACAGCTACAGAGAGGCAACAGGTGTATTGCTTAAATCATAACTAGTATTTACATCATGTTTTATCATTAACAATCTAAGAAATGAAATAAAATATTTATTTTCAAATTTACTGTTACTTTCTCCTAGTTTTAACAGATTTTCTCTTTTTATTACAATAAGAGCATATGCTTGTACAAATACTGCAAAATAGATACTAGCAAAAAGAAAATAATAATCTACCAATAGTAGATAATATTAATATTCAAAGATAATTACTTTAGAAATAGTGTGTATTCTTTCAGCCTTCATGCTGCATGTATTTTTAAAAAGCATCATATTTCCCAACATGTTTTATAACATGTTTTACTCAACCAACTAGTATAGTATAAACACATTTCATCATATATTATTTTAATAGGTTTTTAATGGCCACCTAGTATTACATGCCGCAGAAGGCAATGGCACCCCACTCCAGTACTCTTTCCTGGAAAATCCCATGGACGGAGGAGCCTGGTGGGCTGCAGTCCATGGCGTCGCTAAGAGTCGGATACGACTGAGTGACTTCACTTTCACTTTTCACTTTCATGCATTGGAGAAGGAAATGGCAACCCACTCCAGTGTTCTTGCCTGGAGAATCCCAGGGACGGGGGAGCCTGGTGGGCTGATGTCTGTGGGGTCACACAGAGTCGGACACGACTGAAGCGACTTAGCAGCAGTATTACATGCAACAGATATGCATTGTTTTTAAGTCAATTTTTATAACTAGGTATTTTGCATGTTTTCATAATTTTGTTATAAATAATTCTGCAGATAAAATTTAGGAGGAGTACATTTTATAACCTTGAGATAAGCAAAGATTTTTGAAACCAGGAAACTATCTTGAAGAGCCTCCTTTGCCTATTTTAACCTCTTCAGTGCAATTTTCCTTTGACAGTTCTCTTAATGGAAGCTGGTGTTTCAATATTCAGATTACGTGGGAAGGAAAGTCAGGCTGGAGCCTGGGTCAGGGAAGGGCAGGGGTGGGAAGATCAACAAAGAAATGCAGATGATTTCTTTAGAGCGGACAGGGTGCTGACCTCCAAGGACTGCGAAGTAAGAAGAGGTCCTCATTGTCTCAGCCTTTTAAGGAGGATGTCAGGACAGAGGTGAAAGATTCAGGAATGTGAGCATAACAAAGACTGAAAGGCTGGACGATGCAGGGCAAAGAGCTAACGGATGTTGGGAAGAGGCAGCGCTTCTGAGCCTTGCTCCTCACTGCTAACTTCCTCGGGGTGACGGCAGTGTCGAAGAAGCTTGGGAAGCTGACCCCGCCATGGGGCAGGTGAGCGTCTGATCCACTGTGACACCAACACAGGGGAGAAGAGGAGGTGGGGCGAGCCAGCCTGTTCAAGAGGTGAGCACCCGTCAGCTAGGACACCTCTGCAATCAGAGTTTGCCACTAAGGAATGGTAGTAGCTTCCCTGGTGGCTCAGTTGGTAGAGTCTGTCTGCAATGCAGCAGACCCAGGTTCCATCGTGGGTGGGGAAGATCCCCTAGAGAAGGAAATGGCACTCCACTCCAGTGTTCTTGCCTGGAGAATTCGAGGGACAGAGGGGCCTGGTGGGCTACAGTCCATGGGGCCACGAAGAGTTGGACAGGACTGAGTGACGAACAAACAGTAGTAACCCCCCAGAGAAGAGCCACATTGATCTCTGTCATCCTGCACCGCACACACACCTCAGCAAGGTGAACCCCATTACACACACCTCGGCAAGGTGACCCCATTGGTCCCTGTCATCCTGCACCGCTCGCACACCTCAGCAAGGTGAGCCCGTCAGTGTGCTCTGCTATTGAAAGCGGCCGAACGCGCCCCAAGCGCATGCTACACTGTTCTGACTGGCCCGTACGCTTCCTCCTTGAGGATAACACTTTTGTCAATATTCTTTTATGTTTAATTGTTCCTTTCAGGATTCTGAAATTCTTCCCATGGCTTCCTCACTATTCATCTCAAAGTAAAATCTGATGTGCTATGTTCAAGTTTATTTTTTTTTAAGAGCCTTGACTCCATAATTTGAAAGATCAGGTTCTCTGCCAAAAGCTGCTATGCTTATGAAGCCCAGCAGACTGGAACACAGAGCAGGTTGCAGAGGGGTTTAAAGGTAAGTGGACCACACACCAGCTAGCTCTGGGAAAGAAGGTAGGTATTCTCACTAGTGGGGACTGCAGAGCTATGTGGATTTCAACACCAGACTCAAATGTTCCTTAAGGGGCCAGATCTGCGCAGTTTCTGGCTTCCTGCCCATAGGCACTCCTGACTTCGTAACCTTCACCAAGGGGAAGGGCATGCAGAGACAAGACAGGATGGAGACAGAGAGAGTGGGGAGGAAAACTATTTTGTGCAGCCTGAGGAGTCTACGGGAGTGAGAGAGAGGCCAACGCAGAGAGACTGGAGGTTTACACGGACCAGTGGCCATCACCTGAGGGGCATGCGCTCCCTCTGCCACCAGGGATTTTGGTGGTCACTGCTGCACTTGAGGGAGGGTGGCATCTAAGGAGTAGAGCCAGTTCAGTCGCTCAGTTGTGTCCAACTGTTTTCGACCCCATGGACTGCAGCACGCCAGGCTTCCCTGTCCATCACCAACACCTGGAGCCTGCTCAAACTCATGTCCATCCACTCGGTGATGCCATCCAACCATCTCATCCTCTGTCATCCCCTTCTCCTCCCACCTTCAATCTTTCCCAGCATCAGGGTCTTTTCCAGTGAGTCAGTCCTTTGCATCAGGTGGTGAAAGCATTGGGGTTTCAGCTTCAGCATCAGCCCTTCCAATGAATATTCAGGACTGATTTCCTTTAGGATTGACTGGTTGGATCTCCTTGCAGTCCAAGGGACTCTCAAGAGTCTTCTCCAACACCACAGTTCAAAAGCATCAGCTTTCAGTTCTTTGGCACTCAGCTTTCTTTATGGTCCAACTCTCACATCCATATATGACTACTGGAAAAACCATAGCTTTGACTAGATGGACCTTTGTTGGCAAAGTAATGTCTTATTTTTTAATATGCTGTCTAGGTTTGTCATAGTTTTTCTCCCAGAGAACAAGAAATTTAATTTCATGGCTGCAGTCACCATCTGCAGTGATTTGGAGCCCCCCACAAAATAAAGTCTGTCACTGTTTCCATCAGACTCTGGGAGAAAACAAACAAAACCTTGTGCACACCAGGACCCAGGAGAAAGGAGCACTGACTCCACAAGAGACTGAGCCAGATTTGCCTGTGAGTGTCCAGAAGTCCTGGACAGAGGTGTTGGTTAACAGTGGCCTGTGCAGATCACGGGCAATGAATACAACAGTCCTGGGAGCCACGGGCATGCTGCATATGTCCTTTTGAATGAGTTATAGTTATCTGAATAAAACTCATCCACCCCAGTCCATTTTAGTTTACTGATTCCTAAAATGTCATTGTTCACTCTTGCCATCTCCTGTTTGACCACTTCCAACTTGATTCATGGACCGAACATTCCAGATTCCTATATAATACTGTCCTTTACAGCATAGGACTTCACTTTCATCACCAGTCATATCCACAAATGGGCATTGTTTTCACTTTGGCTTCGTCTCTTCATTCTTTCAGAAGCTATTTCTCCACTGATCTCCAGCAGCATATTGGGCATCTTCCGACCTGGGCAGTTCCTCTTTCGGTGTCCTATCATTTTGCCTTTTCATACTGTAGAGGCATGGAACAATGGACTGGTTCCAAACTGGGAAAGCAATACAATAATGCTGTATGTCATCACCCTGCTTATTTAACTTATATGCAGAGTACATCATGGGGAATGCCAGGCTGGATGAAATACCAACTGGAATCAAAATTGCCAGGAAAAATATCAACAACCTCAGATATGCAGGTGATACCACCCTGATGGCAGAAAGCCAATAGGAACTAAAGAGCCTCTTGATGAAAGTGAAAGAGGAGAATGAAAAAGCTGGCTTAAAACTCAGCATTCAGAAAACTAAGATCATGGCATCTGGTCTCATCAATTCATGGCAAATAGATGGGGAAACAATGGAAACAGTGACAGACTTTATTTTCTTGGGCTCCAAAATCACTGCAGATGGTGACTGCAGCCAAGAAATTCAAAGATGCTTGCTCCTTGATAGAAAAGCTATGACCAACCTAGACAATGCATTAAAAAGCAGAGACATTACTTTGCCAACAAAGTTCTATCTAGTCAAAGCTATGTTTTTTCAAGTAGTCATGTATGGATGTGAGAGTTGGACCATAAAGAAAGCTGAGCACCAAAGAATTGATGCTTTTGAACTGTGATTTTGGAGAGTCCCTTAGACTGTGAGGAGATCAAACCAGTCAATCCTAAAGAAAATCAGTCCTGAATATTCATTGGAAGGATTGATGGGTGAAGCTGATGCTCCAATACTTGGACCACCTGATGCGAAGAACTGACTCATTGGAAAAGCTTGTAATGCTGGGAAAGATTGAGGGCAGGAGGAGAAGGGGGTGACAGAGGATGAGATGGTGGGATGGCTTCACTGACTTGATGGACATGAGTCTGAGCAAGCTCCGGGAGCTGGTGATGGACAGGGAGGCCTGGCATGATGCAGTCCATGGGGTGGCAGAGTCAGACATGACTGAGTGACTGATCTGAACTGAACTATAAAGGCCAGAAAGAAGAAAGAAAGTGTGCTCAGTCGTGTCCAACTCTTTGCGACCCCACGGACTGTAGCCTACCAGGCTCTTCTGTCCATGGGATTTTCCAGGCAATAGTACTGGAGTGGATTGCCATTTCCTTCTCCAGGGGATCTTCCTGACCCAGGAATCAAACCAGGTCTCCTGCATTGTAGACAGACGCTTTACCACCTGAGCCACCAGGGAAGCATAGAGGCCAGTTCAGTTCAGTCGTTCAGTCGTGTCCGACTCTTTGCGACCCCATGAATCGCAGCACGCCAGCCCTCCTTGTCCATCACCAACTCCTGGAGTTCACCCAGACTCACGTCCATCGAGTCAGTGATCCCATCCAGCCATCTCATCCTCTGTTGTCCCCTTCTCCTCCTGCCCCCAATCCCTCCCAGCATCAGAGTCTTTTTCAATGAGTCAACTCTTGGCACAAGGTGGCCAAAATACTGGAGTTTCAGCTTTAGCATCATTCCTTCCAAAGAAATCCCAGGGCTGATCTCCTTCAGAATGGACTGGTTGGATCTCCTTGCAGTCCAAGGGACTCTCAAGAGTCTTCTCCAACACCACAGTTCAAAAGCATCAACTCTTCGGGGCTCAGCCTTCTTCACAGTCCAACTCTCACATCCATACATGACCACAGGAAAAACCATAGCCTTGACTAGACGAACCCTTGTTGGCAAAGTAATGTCTCTGCTTTTGGATATGCTATCTAGGTTAGAGGCCAGGGACACTGCTAAAAACTCCACAATATACAGGACATTACCCTCCCCTCTAAGAGCATTCGACCTAAAGTGTCAGTATTACTGAGGTTTATAAACGTTGAATCAGAGTAAGCTGGCACTCTATCTCCCTCGAATCGAAGAAGCTGCACGAACATTTTCACTCCTATATCGACTGGAACATGTCATGGAGACAAGAACCAGCAGCAGCATCGCCATTGCTGGCGCCCTTATCCCTGCAGTCACAGTTATGAAGAACATCCTGCATGCACGCATTTTATGTTCCCTGGCTCACTGCTTGCTCACGCAGTAAGTAGTCAGTGCTATTTAATATCTTTGAGATGCAGAGAGATAACTAAAAAAACTTGAAGTTCCGAGAGATTATTATGTAATTTCTTCCAGGTGTCAGACTGCAATATAGTTTAAGCTGGCACTTAATTTCCCCAAAATTGAAGAAGTTGCACAAATATTCCTCAGAGTCAGGAATCCTGCCCCCTCCTCCACAATCCATTTATTTGTCCAAAGCTAGCACTTTCCACCATTCTGCTGTGAGGGAAAAGCAGGGGAAGCAGGGAGCATAGATGTACTTTTTAATATACGGACATATGAGTTTGGCAAGGCCGCCGCATGTGCAATCTCAGTAAGAAATCTTATATGCCAGCAACCACCAAAAATAACATTTAAAAACAGCAAACAAAATTATGAGCATCCAAGAAAAATTCTAACGAGTCTATGATTTTTAGGTAAAATTATTGACAAACTTGGTAGAAAGCCTAAATAAACGGAGAGAGAGACCTTCTCCACTGATAGGAAGACTCATCAGCATAAAATGTTACATGTCTCCAAATTCATCAAAATGTAATGCAATTTCATGACAAGTTCCAACAGGGTTTTTGTTGCAATTTGGTAAACTGTTTATAGGATTTACATACGATAAATTATCAAAGTAGACAAGACAGTGCTGAAGAAGACCAAGAAAGTGAAGCAATTTTTTTCCTGAGCATGTATCCAGCGACGGGAATTGAGAGTGTGCAGAACTGGCCCAGGGAGAGGTCTGCTGCTGCTGCTAAGTCGCCTCAGTCATGTCCGACTCTGTGTGACCCCATAGACGGCAGCCCACCAGGCTCCCCCATCCCTGGGATTCTCCAGGCAAGAACACTGGAGTGGGTTGCCATGTCCTTCTCCAATGCGTGAAAGTGAAAAGTGAACGTGAAGTCGCTCAGTCGTGTCCGACTCTTAGCGACCTCATGGACTGCAGCCCGCCAGGCTCCTCTGTCCATGGGATTTTCCAGGCAAGAGCACTGGAGTGGGTGCCATCGCCTTCTCCGAGGGAGAGGTCAGTGGAGCAGAAAAGGACTGGCCTGGGGAGAGACCAGCGGGGCAGGAAAGGAAGCCGAACAACATGTCCCCAGGAGGCACAATGCTAGAGCACCCACCTGCAAGGCAGGAGAGACAGGAGACGGGAGTTCAGTCCCTGGGTCGGGAGGGTCCCCGGGAGAAGGAATTGGCAACCCACTCCAGTGTTCTTGCCTGGAGAACTGCATGGACAGAGGAGCCTGGAGGGCTACAGTCCCTAGGGTCGCGAAGAGCTGGACAGACTGTGTGACCGAGCGCACGCACGCACACACACACACACACACACACACTTCTGAGACTGAACTGTAATCGCAACAAATAGTACTTAGACCATCACTTATCATTCAAAAACGTTATTAAAAATGGAACAAAAATACATATACGGAAGGTGAAGACCAAGGTGTAAAAAACAAAATTTTAAATACCTCAGAAAGAAATTTTAAAATATGCATATTTATGATTTGGGCTCAGAGAGTTCTTAAAATGAAATCTAATAAAACATAAATTATAATAAATTATGATTATTCGACTATGTTATAATATAATTGTCATCAACAGACATTTAAAGTCTGAAAACAGAATATCAATTGGAGGAATATATTTGAATTTAGTAACAAAGCATTAGAGAACTAGCAAGCAAAATTTAAAATCCTTCTAAATCTCAATAAGAAAAGTAAGTACAATCCAAAAATGGATAAAGGATATACATAAGAAATTAAAAAAGAAGGAAATAGTAATGAATAATAAACATGTAAAAGATGGTTTAAACAGAGCAAGCAGAGAAACACAAAGTAAAATTGAAGTAAGACACCATTTTAAGGGGACTCCCAGGTGGCTCAGCAGTAAAGATCTGCCTGCCAATGCCGGAGACGCAGGTTTGACCCTAGGCTGGGCAGATCCCCTGGAGAAGGAAATGGCAATCCCAGTGTTCTTGCCTGGAAAATTCCATGGACAGAGGAGCCCAGCAGGCTTCGGTCCATGAGTCACAGAGAGCTGAACATGACTGAGCACACGTACACGCGCAATCAGAGAAACACAAAGCAAAACTGAAATGAGACAGTATTTTATATCCAACACTGAACAAAAACTCAAAATATCTGGGTACAATCTTTAGGTAAGGCTGTGGCTCAAGAGGAGTCCTTGCACACTGCTGGTGGGACTGCAATGTGCACGACTGCCTTACAGACCAGTTGAGCAGTAGCTGCTAAAGCCAGGGATGTGAATAGCCACAACTCAGCAT
Organism: Bos indicus x Bos taurus; assembly: GCF_003369695.1. Lineage (NCBI taxonomy): Eukaryota > Metazoa > Chordata > Mammalia > Artiodactyla > Bovidae > Bos > Bos indicus x Bos taurus. The sequence continues at coordinate 970,589 of NC_040088.1, forward strand.
TTGTCCTTGGAGTTTTAGCCTCGCATAAAGTGGCATGTTCAAAAACATTTGTGGCCATGTGTGCATAATAGAAAAGATCAGGAGAAATGAAAATTTTATCCATCAGGAGAAATGAAAATTTTATCCATAGGAGAATAGATGGGTTAGGAGCAGTGATACAATGGAATATTACAAAGAAGTTAAAAATAAACGTGCCAGAGCCACACGTGTCAGCAGTATATCTTTCCTCACGCCAACGGAAAATAAAAACAAGTTGCCAAAATAATATGTACAAATTATGCCACAGATACATTTTAAAATACACAAACCTGGGACTTTCCTGGTAGTCCAGAGAGCTCCCAGCGCAGGGAGCCCGGGTTCAATCCCTGGTCAGGGAACTAGATCCCCTGTGCTGCAAATCAGAGTCTGTATGCCACCATGAAATTCCTGCATGCTACAACTAAGACCCAACTCAGCCAAATACATAGATAAAATGCTTTTAAAAAATGCAGACCTATGTTATTTATTACTGAGGAAGTCTACTCATCAGAAGCAGAAGTGAAATAGCAAATAAAAATCTAAGACAGTGATTACTCTTGATGTGGTGGGAGAGACAGACAAGTGAATAGTGAAGAGAGAAGCTTCAAATGATGGGTAATAAGTTACTTTTTAAGTCAAGTAGATATATAGGGATCATTATTTTTTAAAATATAAACAATCAACTTTTAAAGTGCAAACAGCCACCCTTTCCCCTGTTCAGTGAATCACTGAGCATGTAGGGTCATTGCTGAGTGTTGTGTGGTGATGCTGCAGAAAGGCTGCATCCAAGAAAACTGAATTCAATTGCCTTTGCTTTTAGGAAAACTGACTGCTTCAGGCAGTAGATGTTCCTTGACTTCATACAACCTTCCGTGGATGAAGCTGGCTTAGCAGGTGGATTCCTTGTGCCTTCTCACTCTTACCTTGGATCTTGTCTTTAGATCAAACCCTGGGATATGAGCTTCAAACACACCAGCTGTCCTGTGCTGCTTATAACATAACATCTAGTATATTTCCAAGGACCACGTCCTGCCAGAAACTATTGGACCGCTATAAATACTAACAAAATATCTTCTCATAATTCAAAATGAATGAAAATAACTAAAAAAAGTCTTGAAATTAAAAATCCCAATTTCCAGCAAAGCGCTGCACTGTCTGATCTGTTTGGGCATCGCTGTCAACAGTGGCAGATATGATGGCCACATGGCCCAGGAACCAACTGAAGGCTGATGTGAAATGATAACAGTGAGGGACTGCAAAACAACAGCAACTTGTCTTTATTCTAAGTTTGTTCATTAGGAATTTTTCATTAGTTTTGGTATTTAAAAATGATTGCATTGTCTGCTATTTAGGTTGATTACTGAGTATTTCAGTCAGTTCAGGCACTCAGTCCTATCTGACTCTTTGCAGCCCCGTGGACTGCAGAACGCCAGACTTCCCTGTCCATCAGCAACTCCCAGAGAATGCTCAAAGTCATGTCAATAGGTCAGTGATGCCATCCAACCATCTCATCCTCTGTCATGCCCTTCTCCTCCTGCCCTCAATCTTTCCCAGCATCAGGGTCTTTTCCAATGAGTCAGTTCCAATGAGTCAAGATTCCTGGCATTCTAGACTCCAGCTTGTGCTTCATCCAGCCCAGCATTCTGGATGATGCACACTGTATAAAAGTTAAATAAACAGGGTGACACTATGCAGCCTGGACGCACTCCTTTCCCAATTTGGAACCAGTCTGTTGTTCCATGTCCAGTTCTACTGTCGCTTCTTGACCTGCATACACATTCTCAGGAGACAGGTCAGGTGGTCTGGTGTTCCCATCTCTTGAAGAATTTTCCACAGCTTTCTGTGACCCACATAGTCAAAGGCTTTAGCATAGTCAACGAAGCAGATGTTTTTTCTGGAATTCTCTTGTTTTTCTATAATCTAACAGATGTTGGCAATTTAATCTCTGGTTCCTCTGCCTTTTCGAAAACCAGCTTGAATATCTGGAAGTTCTCCACTCATGTACTGCTAAAGCCTAGCTTGAAGGATTTTGATCATTACTTTGCTAGCATGTGAGATGAGTGCAATTGTGCAGTAGTTTGAGCATTCTTTGGCATTGCTTTTCTTTGGGATTGGAATGAAAACTAACCTTTTCCAGCCTGTGGTCACTGCTGAGTTTTCCAAATGTGCTGGCATATTGAGTGCAGCACTTTCACAGCATCATCTTTCAGGATTGGAAACAGCTTAGCTGGAATTCCATCACCTCTACTAGCTTTGCTCGTAGTGATGCTTTCTAAGGCCCACTTGACTTCATATTCCAGGATGTCTGGCTCTAGGTGAGTGATCACAGCATTGTGATTATCTGGGTCATGAAGATCTTTTTTGTATAGTTCTGTGTATTCTTGACACCTCTTCTTAATATCCTCTGCTTCTGTTAAGTCCATACCATTTCTGTCCTTTATTGTGCCCATCTTTGCATGAAAAGTTCCCTTGGTGTCTCTAATTTTCTTGAAGAGATCTCTAGTTTTTTCCATTCTATTGTTTTCCTCTATTTCTTTGCACTGAGCACTGAGGAAGGCTTTCTTATCTCTCCTTGCTACTCTTTGGAAATGTACATTCAGATGGGTATATCTTACCTTTTATCCTTTGCCTTTTGCTTCTCTTCTTTTCTCAGCTATTTGTAAGGCCTCCTCAGAGACCCATTTTGCCTTTCTGATTTTCTTTTTCCTGGGGATGGTTTTGATCACAGCCTCCTGTACAATGCTACAAACCTCTGTCCATAGTCCTTCAGACACTCTGCTATCAGATTTAATCCCTTGAATCTATTTGTCACTTCCAGTGTATAATCATAAGGGATTTGATTTAGGTCATGCCTGAATGGTCTAGTGGTTTTCCCTACTTTCTTCAATTTAAGTCTGAATTTGGCAATAAGGAGTTCATGATCTGAGCTACAGTCAGCTCATGGTTTTGTTTTTGCTGACTGTATAGAGTGTCTCCATCTTCAGCTGCAAAAAATATAATCAATCCGATTTCAGTATTGACCATCTGGTGATGCTCATGTGTACAATCATCTCTTATGCTGTTGGAAGAGGGTGTTTGCTATGACCAGTGCGTTCTCTTGGCAAAACTCTGTTAGCCTTTGCCCTGCTTCATTTTGTACTTTAAGGCCAAACTTGCCTGTTACTCCAGGTATCTCTTGACTTCCTGGCTTTTGCATTCCAGTCCCCTATGATGAAAAGGACATCTTTTTTGGTGTCAGTTCTAGGTCTTATAGCTCTTCATAAAACCATTGAACTTCAGCTTCTTCGGCATTAGTGGTTGAGGCATATACTTGGATTACTGTGATACTGAATGATTTGCCTTGGAAACAAACAGAGTTCATTCTGTCAGTCTTGAGATTGCACCCAAGTGCTGCATTCGTCTACGGGGTCGCACAGAGTCGGACACGACTGAAGTGACTTAGCAGCAGCAGCACTGCATTGCATATTCTTTTGTTGACTGTGAGGGCTACTCCATTTCTTTCCATTAGATTAGTATATACATGTTATAACTTGTTTTTCTCCTTTTGCTTATATCCCATCAGTGTGTTCATATTTAAAATAGATTTCTTGCCAATTTATGTTTGGTTTTCCTCCATTCCATATTTCTGATCAGAAAATTTCCTTCTGATAGAAAGTCTGGACCGTCACAGAGCTTACTCCCTTTGTGTACCAATGTCAAGGGAAGCTGCCTATAGGAGGTGATATTCAAAACCTGAAAATTAGGTAGGAGTTAATCAGTGGGATGAGTGCTGGGCAGGAAGCTTCATGAAAAAAATCAATTAATAAATGCCAACACCAAGATGATAGAATGTTAGGATTATTTAAAGCAGTCATCATAAAAATGCTTCAGTGAGCAACTACCAGCATTTTTTTTGTTGTTCTTGTTCAGTTGCTAAATAATGTCCCTACTCTGTGTGTCCTGTGAACTGCAGCCCGCCAGACTCCTTTGCCCATGGGGTTTTCCCAGGCCAGAATACCGGAGTGGGGTGCCGTTTCCTCCTCCAGGGGAGCTTCTGGATCCAGGGATCGAACCCACATCACCTGAACTGAAGGCAGATTCTTTACCACTGAGCTACAGGGAAGCCTACTAACACATTAGAAGTATTTTTTTTTTTTTTAAGCTGAACGTCTCAGCAAAGAAATAGTATAAGTAGAGAAACAGAACATATAACGAGGGAGAATATTTTTGAACTGAAAAGTTCCATAACCAAAAACTTGAAAAATCCAGTAAATGAACTCAGTGTCAGGAAAGAGTGGGAATCAGAAAGAAATACTGAACTTGAAGGAAGAACAACGGCAATTATTTCATCGGAGCAAAAGGAAAGAGTAGACAGTGGGAAAGAATCAGGCTCGGGGATCTGCAGAATAAAATAAAATAAGCAACACTTATGCCCTTAGAGTTTCAGAAAGAGAGGGGAAAAGGATGGAAATCAAGAAATATTTGAAGAAACAATGGATAAATTTTTTTCCAAATTTAGCAAATGACAAAAACGTACACTTGCAAACAGCTGAGTTAACTCCAACTAGGATAAACTCAAAGGAATCTATACCAGGACATAACATAGTCAAATTTCTGAAAACTAAAGGCAAAAAAGAACTTCTTAAAAGCAGTGAGAGAAATAACACTTTAAGTATAGGTGGAAACAATTTGAATAACTGCATTTCTCATGAGGAATTGTGGAGGCCAGAAAGAAATGACACAGTATTTTTCAAGTACTGAAAGTATAGTACTGACAGTATAGAATCCTTTATCCAACACAACTATCTTTCAGCAATGAAGGAGAAACTGACATTTTTAGATGAAGGATAACCAAGAAAATTTGCCACCAGCAGAATTATCCTAGAAGAATACCTAAATTAAGTTATCTAATTAGAAAGGAAATCAGATCAGATCAGATCAGATCAGCTCAGTCGCTCAGTCATGTCCGACTCTGCGACCTCATGAATTGCAGCATGCCAGGCCTCCCTTTCCATCACCAACTCCCAGAGTTCACTGAGATTCATGTCCATCGAGTCAGTGATGCCATCCAGCCATCTCATCCTCTGTCGTCCCATTCTACTCTTGCCCCCCAGTCCCTCCCAGCATCAGAGTCTTTTCCAATGAGTCAACTCTTCGCATGAGGTGGCCAAAGTACTGGAGTTTCAGCTTTAGCATCATTCCTTCCAAAGAAATCCTAGGGCTGATCTCCTTCAGAATGGATTGGATGGATCTCCTTGCAGTCCAAGGGACTCTCAAGAGTCTTCTCCAACACCACAGTTCAAAGGCATCAATTCTCTGGTGCTCAGCCTTCTTCACAGTCCAACTCTCACATCCATACATGACCACAGGAAAAACCATAGCCTTGACTAGACAAACCTTTGTTGGCAAAGTAATGTCTCTGCTTTTTAATATGCTATCTAGGTTGGTCATAACTTCCCTTCCAAGGAGCAAGCGTCTTTTAATTTCATGGCTGCAGTCACCATCTGCAGTGATTTTGGAGCTCCCAAAAAATAAAGTCTGACACTGTTTCCACTGTTTCCCCATCTATTTCCCATAAAGTGATGGGACTGGATGCCATGATCTTTGTTTTCTGAATGTTGAGCTTTAAGCCAACTTTTTCACTCTCCACTTTCACTTTCATCAAGAGGCTTTTGAGTTCCTCTTCACTTTCTGCCAGAAGGGTGGTGTCATCTGCATATCTGAGGTTATTGATATTTCTCCCGGCAATCTTGATTCCAGCTTGTGTTTCTTCCAGTCCAGCGTTTCTCATGATGTACTCTGCATATAAGTTAAATAAAAAGGGCGACAATATACAGCCTTGATGTACTCCTTTTCCTATTTGGAACCAGTCTGTTGTTCCATGTCCAGTTCTAACTGTTGCTTCCTGACCTGCATACAAATTTCTCAAGAGGCAGGTCAGGTGGTCTGGTATTCCCATTTCTTTCAGAATTTTCCAGTTTATTGTGATCCACACAGTCAAAGGCTTTGGCATAGTCAAGAAAGCAGAAATAGATGATTTTCTGGAACTCTCTTGCTTCTTCCATGATCCAGCAGATGTTGGCTATTTGATCTCTGGTTCCTGTGCCTTTTCTAAAACCAGCTTGAACATCAGGAAGTTCACGGGTCACATATTGCTGAAGCCTGGCTTGGAGAATTTTGAGCATTACTTTACTAGCGTGTGAGATGAGTGCAATTGTGCCATAGTTTGAGCATTCTTTGGCATTGCCTTTCTTTGGGATTGGAATGAAAACGGACCTTTTCCAGTCCTGTGGCCACTGCTGAGTTTTCCAAATTTGCTGGCATATTGACTGCAGCACTTTCACAGCATCATCTTTCAGGATTTGGAATAGCTCAACTGGAATTCCATCATCTCCACTAGCTTTGTTCGTAGTGATGTTTTCTAAGGCCCACTTGACTTCACATTCCAGGATGTCTGGCTCTAGGTCAGTGATCACACCATTGTGATTATCTGGGTTGTGAAGATCTTTTTTGTACAGTTCTTCTGTGTATTCTTGCCATGGTATATTGAAATATAAGAGAGGAAGGAAGAAAAAATACTATAAGCAAGAATATGGATAAATGGAATACACTTTACTTCTCCTCTAGAGTTTTCTAAATTATGTTGATGGTGGAATCAAAAATCATATCTACATGTCTAATGTGGTTCCAAACATGTAGACAAGATAGTCAAGATAATTATAGTATAAACAAGGGAGGGTAAAGGGACTTAATGGGAGATAAAGTTTGTATGCTTCACTTGGACTGGGAAAATGACAAGACCAGAATCGCAGGTGGGCTTTCCCTTTTAAGGTGTGTGTGTGTGTGTGTGTGTGCGCGCGCACGCACACAGTCAGTCGTGTCTGACTCTCTGCGACCTCATGGACTGTGCCCCACCAACCTCCTCTCTCCATGGGATTCTCCAGGCAAGACACTGGATCAGGTTGCCATTTCCTCCTCCAGGGCATCTTCCTGACTCAAGGATCGAACCTGCATCTCCTGGGTCTCCTCCTGTGTAGGCAGGCAGATTCTTTTACCACTGAGCCCCCCAAGAAGCCCCCTCGGGTGGAAGTATTCCCTTCTCATCTTCCATTACTTCTGACTGCTGCTACCATAATGTTTACTTCATTGAATAAAGAGCTCTCCCTTCTCCACCTTCTTTGTCTCACATAATTAATAAATTATCACTGACTAGAGTAGAATTTTCTCCTCTTATACTGCTGTGCCTTTTCCTATATGAGATTATCAGGTCATCCCCCTCTCTCGTCTCCAAGGAAAGAAGCTACGATCTCTGTCATTGACCTTTCAGTATGAATAGAGCTTGGGAGTGTGTACTCTTCTCCTTCGCTAGTAAGACACCTCCTTCCCAGGGAGCCACAGAGCCCTAAATCCTGGGATTTCAGGTCTGATGGCCAAGGGGGTACCTGACTCCTTCCTCCATCTCCCACAGAGAGAACAGTTGGTTCCAAATGGAAATCACTAAAATGTTTTCTCTCTCCTGCGTTCCCTGGGTTAACAGAACAGAAACCATCCCTCGTGTCAGAATAGCAACTGGTCCAGGGAACTCCACTGCTTTAACTGTGAATGTTGTTTTAGGTCAATTACATTAGTAAGGTTAATAAGTTCCAGGCTGGAAGTTCTGCGTTGCCAAATCTGTACTCATTGTAATTCATAGAAAGTTCAAAGCTCACACAGCAGGGTACACGCTGCGTGTCAGCTCCTCCGCAGAAGGTTACAACACAGTGATAATGATAATGATGGTGACTGTGATAAGCACAGTAACAATTCCTCATATTCATATTGCTTGTTATATTTTTCAAATGCCTTCACACGCATTATGTCATTTATACTTGCACCACCTGTCACCTATAATACTACGCTTCATTTCAGGAGAGACACAGACAACAAGCTGTAAAAAAATTACAAACTTCAAATTCACCTAATACTTAGTTCCTGAGCCCATTTGAGATAAAGAAATTGATTTTAGCCACTTAGGATGAACCCTTAAATGACATATTTACTGAATACATAGCTGACTAAAATGTGACACTCACTAGGTCATATGCTTAAAACCATCAGTGCAGCCTGTGGCTTGCTCAGTGTCAATGGTCCTCTTTAGTGTCTGAACATGGTCACGTTGCTTACTGCCTGCTTTTCCAGGTGGGTCTCCCATTCTTCCCGTTGTTCATGGAAGTCAACTCTAGCCAGAGTGCTAGTTTTTTGAGCTTTTTCTCCTTCCTTTTAAGTCAGTTTCCCTTGCCTGGAACGCCGAACTATATCTATATCCATCTGTACCTATAGACGTTTTAGTAGCTAAGTCACGTTCGATTCTTATGGCCCCATGGATTGTAGCCCACCAGGCTCCTCTGTCCTGGGGATTTTCTAGGCATGCAAGAATACTGGAGTGAGTTGCCATTTCTTTCTCCAGGGGATCTACCTGACCCAGGGATCAAACCCAAGTCTCCTGCACTGCAGGCAGATTCTTTACCAACTGAGCCACCAGGAAATTCCCATACCTATAAACACACACACACACACACACACACACACACATATACATACATCACCCTCCAGATATGTAGATATATATACATTTGTATCATCTTCTAGTCATCTCAGAATTCTTCCCCCGCAAATCCAAGATACACATGATTGTTGCCTTGCTTAATCACTCTTTTTTTAAATTCATTCCCTAAACAGAATGACTGTGCCCTGTGGGAATGCCAGAGGACACTTGAAGGTCAGCTATTTTGAGAAAATTCAAGAATTACTTCCAGCGCAGTCTCAAACCTTCAATATCATTTTTCTGTAAATATTAGCAGATGCTGTTGACTTCATAGTCTATGGGCCAAAGGTCATCATAGTTTTCAAATACAAGCTCATATACACACACACATACACACACACACACACATGCAGAAATACCCTTAAATCACTTGCCTTTTACATCAAACTTTTCTAACGTTTTGTCTCTGGCCTTCAGGCCTTCGGATGACCTCACTGATCTGTGTATTCTTCCCTTTGACCAAAGTTTTTTCAGGTTTGCCTACAAATCAAAAAGAGGGCAGCAAGAAGCGAATTTGCCACGAGTCAACACGGAGGAAACAGGTTAGCCTTTGAGGACCACATAATCATCACAGCTGCTCAGCTCTGCCTCCCAGCATGGACGCAGCCACAGACAACACGTGAATCAATGAATGTGGCTGCATTCCAATAAAACTTCATTGATGGCCAGCAGAATTTGAATTGCATAGCGTTTTCATGTGTCAGAAATAATAGTTGTTTTCAACTCTTTATAAATTGTAAAAATCATTCAAACATAGACAGGAGGACAATTTGGGTCACCAGTTACATTCTGCCAATCCGTGCCACAACCACACATCTGAGTCTTTTCATATTGCTGTTGTTCAGTCTCAAGGTCATGTTTGACTCTTTGTGACCCATAGATTGCAGAACGCTAGGTTCCTCTGTCCTCGTCTATCTCCTGGAGTCGGTGATGCCATCCAACCATCTCATCGTCTGTCCCCTCCCTCTTCTCCTGCTCTCAATCTTTCCCAGCATCAGGGTCTTTTCCAATCAGTCGGCTCTTCTCATCAGGTGGCCAAAATGTTGGAGTTTCAGCATCAGTCCTTCCAGTGAATATTCAGAGTTGATTTCCTTTAGGAATGACTGCCTTGATCTCCTTGACATCCAAGGGATTCAAGAGTCTTTTCCAACACCACAATTCAAGAGCATCCGTTCTTTAGTGCTTAGCCTTATGGTCCAACTCTCTCATCCTTACATGACTACTGTACGCAAAAGCATTAATTATTTAGAAAGGTGGAGCATTTTGGATTGTATTTGCACCCTCCCAAAATTCATGTATCAACACTCTTCCGTCCCAGTATGATGATATTTATAGTCAGAGCCTTTGGGAGGGGGTCGGATCACTGACCTACAATTATCAAATTGTGATCATTCTTGTTTTATTTACGTGTGCATGCTCAGTCACTTCAGTCATATCCAATTCTTTGTGACCCCATGGGCTGTAGCCCTCCAGGCTCCTTTGTCCATGGGATTCTCCAAGAAAGAATACTGGAGTGTGTTGCCATGCCCTCCTCCAGGGGATCTTGTTGACCCAGGGATCGAGCCCACATTTCTTGTGGCTCCTGCATCCAGTCAGATTCTTGACTGGTGAGCCTCTGAGGAAGCTGTATGATCTATACTCCCACTGAATTAACCTCACAACTACCTTATTTTAAAGCAAATCCAGACATCAACTAATTTTAGCCATAAATATTTCAGTACTTATCTCTTTAGTAAGATAAGGACTCATAAAGATAGCCATGATACCAACACCAATCACACACAAAATCAACAGTAATCCCCTAATACCATAAAATGTCCAGTCATTGCTTTTTTCTGATAGTCAAATACACATATTTACAATTATATTTTTCTAATCAAAATTGAAACAAGGCCCACATGTTACATTTTGATATGTCTTTTAATTCTCTTTAAATCAAGATTTCTCATTCATCTTCCACCTTGAAATTAGTTTCTTGATAAAACTAGGATGTCTATAGTAGCATCCCCACACTCAAGATTTCACTATTTGCCTCTCCATCATGTCACTAAATATATGTCTCTGTTTAGAGGCTTCATTTGCTTTGGCAAAAAAAAAAAAAAAAATCTGTAGGTACTATTGCATACTTCTACTGGGATGCACTTCATTAATACTATTATCTCTCTTTAATATGTCAGGGGCTGTGGATGAGGATTGCCTGTATTTATTTTGTTAAGGACATATAAAATGTTAATTAGGCTTCCCCAAGTGGTGCTAGTGTTAAGGAACACACCTGTCAATGCAGGAGACAAAACAGACTCGGGTTCAATCCCTGGGTCAGGAGGATCCCCTGAAGGAGGGCGTTGCTACCCACTCCAGTACTCTTGCCTGGAAAATTCAATGGACAGAGGAGCTTGGCAGGCTATGATTCATTCGTGTCTGACTCTTTGTGACCCCATGACTAAACAGTCCATTAAATTCTCCAAGCCAGAATACTGGACTGGGTAGCAGTTCCCTTCTCCAGGGGATATTTCCCAACCCAGGGATCAAACCAAGGTTTCCTGCATTGTGGGTGTATTCTTTACTAGCTGAGCTACAAGGAAAGCCCTTGTTAAGGACATATACAATGTTAATTAGGCTTCCCAAGTGGTGCTAGTGGTAAAGAACACGGCTGACAATGCTGGAGACATAAGAGACTCGGGTTCAGTCTCTGGGTCAGGAAGAGCCCCTGGAGTAGGGCATGGCTACCCACTCCAGTATTCTTGCCTGGAAAACTCAATGGACTGAGGAGCTTGGCAGGCTACGATGCAAAGGATCACAAAGAGTCAGAAAGGACTGAAGTGAATTAGCACTCAAAATGTTAATATTATAATTCTATAGTTGCTTCTTCCTTCACTAGATGGATATGCCTACAGAGAGAGGCATTTATCAATGCTTCAGTTAGTCTAAGATGTTATTTGAACAGAAAAGATAGGTTAAATGTTTGATTTTCCCCTTTATTTACCTAACTTTAGAATAATAAATTGGCTCCCTAATATTCTCTAAAACAAACAAATGAGTTTTAAAATATCATTATGAATTCATGGGCTTTTAATACATGTACTGTATTGAATTTATTGCATTTATTATTCATTTCAGTACTGAAGCTATTATACCTGTGGCCTCTAAAGCTGGCTTGCAAATATTAAGAATTTTTTTATTATTATTATTTGATTTAAACAAAAAATTAAAGGAAATTTCAGTTCAGTTCAGTCGCTCACTCGTGTCCGACTCTTTGCAACCCCATGAATAGAACCACGCCAGACCTCCCTGTCCATCACTAACTCCCAGAGTTCACTCAGACTCACGTCCATTGAGTCAGTGATGCCATCCAGCCATCTCATTCTCTGTCGTCCCCTTCTCCTGCCCACAATCCCTCCCAGCATCAGAGTCTTTTCCAATGAGTCAACTCTTCACATGAGGTGGCCAAAGTATTGGAGTTTCAGCTTCAGAATCAGTCCTTTCAATGAACACCCAGGACTGATCTCCTATAGGATGGACTGGTTGGATCTCCTTGCAGCCCAAGGGACTCTCAAGAGTCTTCTCCAACACCACAGTTCAAAAGCATCAAGTCTTTGGTGCTCAGCTTTCTTTATAGTCCAACTCTCACATCCATACATGACCACTGGAAAAACCATATCCTTGACTAGATGGACCTTTGCCGGGAAAATAATGTCTCTGCTTTTTAATAGGCTATCTAGATTGGTCATAACTTATCTTCCAAGGAGTAAGCGTCTTTGAATTTCATGGCTGCAGTCACCATCTGCAGTGATTTTGGAGCCCAGAAAATAAAGTCTGACACTGTTTCCACTGTTTCCCCATCTATTTCCCATGAAGTGATGGGACCGGATGCCATGATCTTCATCTTCTGAATGTTGAGGTTTAAGCCACCTTTTTCACTCTCCTCTTTCACTTTCAGCAAGAAGCTCTTTAGTTCTTCACTTTCTGCCATCAGGGTGGTGTCATCTGCATATCTGAGGTTATTGATATTTCTCCCAGCAATCTTGACTCCAGCTTGTGCTTCCTCCAGCCCAGCGTTTCTCATGATGTACTCTGCATATAAGTTAAATAAGCAGGGTGACAATATACAGCCTTGACATACTCCTTTTCCTATTTGGAACCAGTCTGTTGTTCCATGTCCAGTTCTAACTGTTGCTTCCTGACGTGCATACAGGTTTCTCAAGAGGCAAGTCAGGGGGTCTGGTATTCACATCTCTTGAAGAATTTTCCACAGCTTATGGTGATCCACACAGTCAAAGGCTTTGGCATAGTCAAGAAAGCAGAGATAGATGTTTTTCTGGAACTCTCTCGGTTTTTTGATGATCCAGCGGATATTGGCAATTTGATCTCTGTTTTCTCTGCCTTTTCTAAAACCAGCTTGAACATCTGGAAGTTCACGGGTCATGTATTGCTGAAGCCTGGCTTGGAGAATTTCAAGCATTACTTTACTAGTGTGTGAGATGAGTGCAATTGTGCAGTAGTTTGAGCATTCTTTGGCATTGCCTTTCTTTGGGATTGGAATGAAAACAGATCTTTTCCAGTCCTGTGGCCACTGCTGAGTTTTCCTAATGTGCTGGCATATTGAGTACAGCACTTTCACAGCATCATCTTCCAGGATTTGAAATAGCTCAACTGGAATTCCATCACCTCCACTAGCTTTGTTTGTAGTGATGCTTCCTAGGGCCCACTTGACTTCACATTCCAGGATACCTGGCTCTAGGTGGGTGATCACTCCATCGTGATTATCTTGGTCATGAAGATCTTTTTTGTACAGTTCTGCTGTGTATTCTTGCCACCTCTTCTTAATATCTTCTGCTTCGGTTAGGTCCATACCGTTTCTGTCCTTTATTGTGCCCATCTTTGCATGAAATATTCCCTTGGCATCTCTAATTTTCTTGAAGAGATCTCTAGTCTTTCCCATTCTGTTGTTTTCCTCTATTTCTTTGCATTGATCACTGAGGAAGGCTTTCTTATCTCTTCTTGCTATTCTTTGGAACTCTGCATCAAATGGGTATATCTTTCCTTTTCTCCTTTGCTTTTCACTTCCCTTCTTTTCACAGCTATTTCTAAGGCCTCCTCAGACAGCCATTTTGCTTTTTTGCATTTCTCTTTCTTGGGGATGGTCTTGATTCCTGTCTTCTGTACAATGACACAAACCTCCATACATAGTTCATCAGGCACTCTGTCTATCAGATCTAGTCCCTTAAATCTATTTCTCACTTCCACTGTATAGTCATAAGGGATTTGATTTAGGTCATACCTGAATGGTCTAATGGTTTTCTCCACTTTCTTCAATTTCAGTCTGAATTTGGCAATAAGGAGTTCATGATCTGAGCTACAGTCAGCTCCTGGTCTTGATATAATGACTGTATAGAGCTTCTCCATCTTTGACTGCAAAGAATATAATCAATCTTTTTTAAATATCAAATCATATTAAAATTTATATAATTTAATGTATATATCACAGACTTATTATATGATTTGATATATATATATAAAAGAATTGTATATCAAATCATATAAAAATTATATGATTTATGTATATGTGATTTCTAGAATAAGAAATCTTTTAGAGCTAGAAAGTAGATTAATATATGTGTGAGACTGTGGGGAACAGTATGAAAAGGGAAAATGATAGGATAAAAGAGGAACTCCCCAGGTTGGTAGGTGCCCAATATGTTACTGGAGATCAGTACAGAAATAACTCCAAAAAGAATGAAGGGATGGAGCCAAAGCAAAAACAATACCCAGTTGTGGATGTGACTGGTGATAGAAGCAAGGTCCGATGCTGTAAAGAGCAATATTGCATAGGAACCTGGAATGTTAGATCCATGAATCAAGGCAAATTGGAAGTGTTCAAACCGGAGATAACAAGAGTGAATGTTGACATTCTAGGAATCAGCAAACTAAAATGGACTGGAATGGGTGAATTTAACTCAGATGACCATTATATCTACTACTGTGGGCAGGAATCCGTTAGAAGCAATGGAGTAGCCATCATGGTCAACAAAAGAGTCTGAAATGCAGTACTTGGATGCAATCTCAAAAATGACAGGACGATCTATGTTCATTTCCAGGGCAAACCATTCAATATCACGGTAATCCAAGCCTACGCCCCAACCAGTTACTCTGAAGAAGCTGAAGTTGAACGGTTCTATGAAGACCTACAAGACCTTTTAGAGCTAACACCCAAAAAAGATGTCCTTTTCCTTACAGGGGACTGGAGTGCAGAAGTAGGAAGTCCAATTTGGCCTGGAGTAACAGGAAATTTGGCTTTGGAGTACAGAATGAAGCAGGGCAATGGCTAAGAGAGTTTTGCCAAGAGAACGCACAGGTCATAGCAAACACCCTCTTCCAACAACAAAAGAGAAGACTCTACACATGGGCGTCACCAGGTGGTCAACACCGAAATCAGACAGATTACATTCTTTGCAGCCAAAGATGGAGAAGCTCTATACAGTCAGCAAAAACAAGACTGGGAGCTGACTGTGGCTCAGACCATGAACTCCTTATTGCCAAACTCAGACTTAAAGAAAGTAGGGAAAACCATTAGACCATTCAGGTATGACCTAAATCAAATCCCTTATGACTATACAGTGGAAGTGAGAAATAGATTTAAGGGCCTAAATCTGATAGATAGAGTGCCTGATGAACTATGGATGGAGGTTCATGACATTGTACAGGAGACAGGGATCAAGACCACCCAATGGAAAAAAAATGCAAAAAAGCAAAATGGCTGTCTGAGGAGGTCTTACAAATAGCTGTGAAAAGAAGAGAAGTGAAAAGCAAAGGAAAAAAGAAAAGATACAAGCATCTCAATGCAGAGTTCCAAAGAATAGCTAGGAGAGATAAGAAAGCCTTCCTCAGTGATCAGTACAAAGAAATAGAGGAAAACAATAGAAGGGAAAGGCTAGATATCCCTTCAAGAAAATTAGGGATACCAAGGGAACATTTCATGCAAAGATGGGCTCGATAAAGGACAGAAATGGTATGGACCTAACAGAAGCAGAAGATATTAAGAAGAGGTGGCAAGAATACACAGAAGAACTGTACAAAAAAGATCTTCACGACCAAGATAATCACGATGGTGTGATCATTCACCTAGAGCCAGACATCCTGGAACGTGAAGTCAAGTGGGCCTTAGAAAGCATAACTACAAACAAAGCTAGTGGAGGTGATGGAATTCCAGTTGAGCTATTTCAAATCCTGGAAGATGATGCTGTGAAAGTGCTGTACTCAATATGCCAGCACATTAGGAAAACTCAGCAGTGGCCACAGGACTTGAAAAGATCCGTTTTCATTCCAATCCCAAAGAAAGGCAATGCCAAAGAATGCTCAAACTACTGCACAATTGCACTCATCTCACACACTAGTAAAGTAATGCTTGAAATTCTCCAAGCCAGGCTTCAGCAATACATGACCCGTGAACTTCCAGATGTTCAAGCTGGTTTTAGAAAAGGCAGAGAAAACAGAGATCAAATTGCCAATATCCGCTGGATCATCAAAAAACCGAGAGAGTTCCAGAAAAACATCTATCTCTGCTTTCTTGACTATGCCAAAGCCTTTGACTGTGTGGATCACCATAAGCTGTGGAAAATTCTTCAAGAGATGTGAATACCAGACCCCCTGACTTGCTTCTTGAGAAACCTGTATGCACGTCAGGAAGCAACAGTTAGAACTGGACATGGAACAACAGACTGGTTCCAAATAGGAAAAGGAGTATGTCAAGGCTGTATATTGTCACCCTGCTTATTTAACTTATATGCAGAGTACATCATGAGAAACGCTGGGCTGGAGGAAGCACAAGCTGGAGTCAAGATTGCTGGGAGAAATATCAATAACCTCAGATATGCAGATGACACCACCCTGATGGCAGAAAGTGAAGAACTAAAGAGCTTCTTGCTGAAAGTGAAAGAGGAGAGTGAAAAAGGTGGCTTAAACCTCAACATTCAGAAGATGAAGATCATGGCATCCGGTCCCATCACTTCATGGGAAATAGATGGGGAAACAGTGGAAACAGTGTCAGACTTTATTTTCTGGGCTCCAAAATCACTGCAGATGGTGACTGCAGCCATGAAATTCAAAGACGCTTACTCCTTGGAAGATAAGTTATGACCAATCTAGATAGCCTATTAAAAAGCAGAGACATTATTTTCCCGGCAAAGGTCCATCTAGTCAAGGATATGGTTTTTCCAGTGGTCATGTATGGATGTGAAAGTTGGACTGTGAAGAAACCTGAGCGCTGAAGACTTGATGCTTTTGAACTGTGGTGTTGGAGAAGACTCTTGAGAGTCCCTTGGACTGCAAGGAGATCCAACCAGTCCATCCTAAAGGAGATCAGTTCTGGGTGTTCTTTGGAAGGACTGATGCTAAAGCTGAAACTCCAATATTTTGGCCACCTGATGTGAAGAGCTGACTCATTTGAAAAGACCCTGATCCTGGGAAAGATTGTGGGCAGGAGGAGAAGGGGACGACAGAGGATGAGACGGTTGGATGGCATCACTGTCTTGAAGAACATGGGCTTGGGTGGAGTCCGGGAGTTGGTGATGGACAGGGAGGCCTGGCGTGCTGTGGTTCATGGGGTCGCAAAGAGTCGGGCACGACTGAGTGACTGAACTGAACTGTACTGAACCAACTACACATGAGGCTTCCAGTTTCTCAACAGCCTCACCAATACTTGTGATTATCTCCCTTTTCAATTATAACCATCCTACTGAGCATGAAGTGGTACTTGTGATTTGCTGGTTTTAAAGAGCTTATTTCTTTGTTTATATATTTCAGTTAACAAATATTTACTGGTTAAATTTTAGATATCAATGTGTTGCCAGAGGACTACACACTCTTTGCAAGCTAGAAATATGAGACCATTTTATTATTCCAGCTGCATAGTCAAAAGCTCTTGGTATTTTGAGGTTTTAATAAAAGAGAAATAGACTCATCTTTGTTTTAATCCATATTTTGATTACTTTGCAATCTTGGAAATTTTTTATACTTCAATATATATGTAGCTATTTAACAAGGCATTAACTTTAGCAATTCTTATAATTTAAAAGACACTTATATCAGGTAGTAAAGATACAATATTAAAAAGTTCAATTAGGTCTGAGTTTTTATAGACCATGAATTAATGGCATCAGGGGCTCCACAAAGCTAATTAATTTGCTTAAGGCAGTTAAACAAGAATATGTTAAAGTCAGAATTACCTTTAAAATGATTAAAGATGCCAGCGTGACAGGTCAATATGATTACACAACCAGCATGCCCAGAACGCAATGTTAGGGTGAGGTCCTGGTTTTGCCTTGCACTCAGAGCTTTGGGAACAGGACATATGCAATTAAGAAACAAGAGTATCCAGTTGAAGGTCAACACTGGAGACAACTAGCATTTCCCCTTATGAATCTTTATGTAAAAGGCACCAGTGTGCTGGCTAACTTCTCCAATCACTGTGAGTCGGACCTTGAGCTGTGCAGTCTGCACAAGTGCCCCATGTCATCGTCACCACAGCCGCACCACGGGGGCGCTCCTGCCGTGTCACAGGTTTAGACTGTTGAGTCTTAAGGGAGTCGTGTGATCTTCCAAAGACCACACAACTAAAGAGTGGAAGAACCAGAGTTAAAGTCCAGACCCAGCCTTCCTTGGAATCCCATGGATGGAGGAGCCTGGTAGGCTGCAGTCCATGGGGTCGCACAGAGTCCGACACAACTGAAGCGACTTGGCAGCAGCAGCAGCAGCAGCCGTCCTTGGGGGCTTCCCTGGGGGCACAGTGGTAAAGAATACGCCTGCCAACACAGGAGATGCAGGCTCGAGCCCTGGATCGTGAAGATCCTCTGGAGGAGGAAATGGCAACCTACTCCAGTATTCTTGCCTGAGAAATCCATGGAGAGGGGAGCCGTACGGGCTGCATTCAGTCCCTGGGGTCACAAAGAGTCAGACACAACTGAGCCCGAGCTCCAGCCTCCCTCAAGCCTGATCTCTCTTTCTGTGACCACGCACTGAACCCAGATGGAGTCCAGGGACCCTCTCTCCCAGGAGCAGGTGGGCACGGTAATGTGACAGAGGCCTTGCTCATTCCTAAACTATCTCATCTATATGAGAAAGAGCAGAGGCTTGAGAGTATGGAGTGTGAAAAATAAAGTCTGCTCGTTGTCCAGAACCGGTCTTCCATCATATGTTTCCACTGTGAATTAGCACCACGTCAAGAACTCTACACAAGAGAGTTTCAATAAATCTTTGCCATCAGAGGCGTGCTATAGTATGTCCATTTTAGAGATGAGTAAACGGAAGCTCAAAGGAAAGTGAAACCCACAGTTCCTGCAGCTACTACCTCAAGTAGTATCGCCGTTACTCCAAGGATATCTAGTTTTGTCTGACTCTCATCTTCCTAATACAGACATAAATTCAATCCTCACCAAAAATAGGAATGTAAACAAGTATGATGACACATAGTTTTTGTGGGTTTGGAGGGTTAGGAAGGGTTAATAACTCCCTAGCTGTCAGAATCTTAGAAAGCTTGAATGATATAGTATAAGCAATTAACATATCGGCCAACCAGGTTCCCTGATCCTGCACTAAATGTTCTCCATGAGTACGTATCTTTGTAATTATTTATTTATATATCAACAGATATTCACTGAATGCCTATTGTTAAGCAAACTACATTTCATAGCATTGGAGAATTAAACTCTGTGTGGATAAGTGGAAACTTGTATTCTGATTCCCTTCTCCCTTACCTGGGCAGAGCAGGTTGGACTAAAAAGCATTCTTAGATTTTTGTCAAATAAAAGAATGAATGATACCCTAAAAACAACAACTTTGGTGGAAATACAGTATAATGAATGCTGACAAGGAACCAGGAGATTTGGGGGAAATTATTCATTTTTCTGTCTCAAATTCCTCAACTCTAAAATGGAAATTAAAAAAGAATTGTGTTGCCAGTGTGGATTATCTGAACTAATACATCTAAGGTATTGTTCTGAGGGACAGTGAGTGGCACAAAAGTAATTCACTCTGTCATTACCTGGCACAGCTACTGCCCGGGTCTATATCGGAATCTGCCATTTGTATGACGTGTGATCTTAGGTAAAACACTTCTTTTTTGGAGCTACAGTATTTCAAGCTTAAAAAATTTTGATTAACTTTAAATGAATACCTGCATGCTAAGTTCGGAGAAGGCAATGGCACCCCACTCCAGTACTCTTGCCTGGAAAATCCCATGGGTGGAGGAGCCTGGTGGGCTGAAGTCCATGGGGTCGCTAAGAGTCGGACACGACTGAGCGACTTCACTGTCACTTTTCACTTTCATGCATTGGAGAAGGAGATGGCAACCCACTCCAGTGTTCTTGCCTGGAGAATCCCAGGGACGGGGGAGCCTGGTGGGCTGCCGTCTCTGGGGTCGCACAGAGTCGGACACGACTGAAGCGACTCAGCAGCAGCAGCAGCAGCAGCATGCTAAGTTGCTTCAGTTGTGTCTGACTATATGCAACGCTATGGACTGTAACCCACCCGGCTCCTCTGTCCATGGGATTCTCCAGACAAGAATATGGAGTGGGTTGCCATGCCCTCCTTCACGGTATCTTCCTGACCCAGGGTTCAACCTGCATCTCTTATGTCTCCTGAATGGCAGGCAGGTTCTTTACCATTAGTACCACATGAAAGTAAAACTGAAAGTCACTCAGCCACGTCCAACCCTTTTCGACCCTTTGGACTGTATGTAGCCTGCCAGGCTCCTCTGTCCATGGAATTCTCCAGGCAAGAATCCTGGAGTGGACAGCAGTTCCCTCCTCCAGGGGATCTTCCCAGCCCAGGGAACAAACCCAGTTCTCCCTCATTGCAGGCAAATTCTTTACCATCTGAGCTATCATGGTTTGGAAGTCCTAAACTGAAATCAGATCAGATCAGATCAGGTCAGTTGCTCAGTCGTGTCTGACTCTTTGCGACCCCATGAATCACAGCACGCCAGGCCTCCCTGTCCATCACCAACTCCCGGAGTTCACCCAGACTCACGTCCATCGAGTCAGTGATGGCATCCAGCCATCTCATCCTCTGTCATCCCCTTCTCCTCCTGCCCCCAATCCCTCCCAGTATCACAGTCTTTTCCAATGAGTCAACCCTTCGCATGAGGTGGCCAAAGTACTGGAGCTTCAGCTTTAGCATCATTCCTTCCAAAGAAATCCCAGGGCTGATCTCCTTCAGAATGGACTGGTTGGATCTATAGTACTAAGCAATTATTCTTTGCCAGAGAGCCTTCTAAGCTCTGGAAATAAAGAAGTGAATAAGATATTTAAGATCCCTGCCCTCATAAGCTTGTACTTTAAAGAGGAAAACATAAAAAGCAATAAGCGCATAAACAACAAAATACTTTCTTAATATGAAATGTGCACAAACCCAGAATGAGGCAATGGAGAGCAGTTGGTGGGGGCAGAGTAGGCGGCTTCAGCTTTCTACAGGAAAGATCGCTCTTCAAGGCCAAGGAATTTGTATCAAGCAAATGACACACTGATGCCAGTCATGCAAAATCTGGGCAACGACCTTTCCATCCAAAGAAACAGGAGATGCAAAGCGCAAGCCAGCAGGTATTTGGGAAAGAGACCCAACTTCTGAGGCAGGTTTAAATTTTCCTCATTTTTCTTCCACTTTTTATTTTTAACATGTGGACATTTGTAAGCTCCTTGTGGTATTTTTAAAGACAGAGTGATAAAACAAAAGAAAAAAAAAACCCAGTGTGATGTTTCAGATATAGTAAGCACTCAATGTATCTTTGTTCCCTTCCCCTAAGCTGAGCCAACGTTAAGGACTCAGCCTCTAACACCCATACATCTTGCAGAGAACAGGCAGTGATGTGCTTTTGATTTTGTGAGCACCACTTATTAACATGCTAGGAGGGACGCTAAATGACTGGAATCTCTTAGCGATTTGTCTTTCCAACCCCATTCTGATTTAAAGGTTTAATTCCCAACCCTGTCATCATCCAGATTTTAAAGCTTCATGCTTAAACTGGCACAAAGTCAAGACATGCTTCTAAAAAATGAATCGGTACCAGAGATAATAAAATTAGATGTCAGTGCATTAAACCTTTTTCTCCCCATGGCTGGCCATCACAAAATATCATAAAATCTGTCATAATAAAGGGCAATACCCTTTAAATAGGGTGGTGGGGCATAGGAGGATGCAGATGATTTACACTCTCTTAGCCAAGGAGAAGGTAAGTTGCCCTTTTGACGACACCCAACTTTCAATGTTTATAAACAGGTGACACTGATATGGAGGGAGACTGCCTGCTCTGGGCGCAAAGGAGTTAATTAACTGCTGAAAAGAACCGAACAATTACATGGCTATTCCACACTGTGCTATGATCTAGGAAGAACAAATACTTCATCTGTAGAGTTCAAAAAATTCATCCTCTATATTTCCATTAATCTCCATACATTTCAGCACCTCTTAAAAAGTTACACTGAGTATTCCAAATTATAGCACCAGTTTCGAAGTGCCCCAAAACAGGTGATAAAATTCTGTTAGTGCTTTGGTTACAATTAGGCTGAAAACAGTAAGCAAGCCTGTGTGTGCTCAGTCGTGTCCAACTCTTGTGACCCCAGGGACTGCAGCCCACCAGGATCCTCTGTCCATGGGATTTTTCAGGCAAGAGTACCGGAGTGGGTTGCTGTTTCCTCCTCCAGGGGAGCTTCCTCACAGAACCCATGTGCCCTGCATCAGCAGGTGGGTTCTCCATCACTTAAGCCGCCTGATCAACAGCCTGCCTGCTAAGTCATTTCAGTCGTGTCTGACTCTGTGCAACCCCATAGACGGCAGCCCACCAGGCTCCCCTGTCCCTGGGATTCTCCAGGCAAGAACACTGCAGTGGGTTGCCATTTCCTTCTCCAATGCATGAAACCGAAAAGTGAAAGTGAAGTCGCTGAGTCTTGTCCGACTCTTAGCGACCCCATGGACTGCAGCCCACCAGGCTCCTCTGTCTATGGGATTTTCCAGGCAAGAGTGCTGGAGTGGGGTGCCATTGATCAACAGTAGTAGCAGCTATTTATTGAGTGGTAACCACATATCAGGAATCTTGTGAAAGAGCTTCACATTTGTGGCAGAGGAAGTAGTAACCAACCACACAGCATCTCATTTGGTCTACATTTTCCAGCTTCCTTATAATTAAGCAAACTCAGAATTCCCTGGTGGTCCAGGGGTTAAAAACACACCTGCCAGTGCAGGGAACATGCGTTCAATCCCTGGTCCAAGAAGATGCCACGTGCTGTGGAGCCACAAAACCTGTGCACCACAATTACTGAGGCCCCCACACCCCAAAATCGTGCCCCTCAACCAGACAGCAGCTCCCGCTCACAGCTAGAGGAAAGCCCACGTGCAGCAATGAAGACTCGGCTCAGCCATAAACAAACAAACAAAACTAAAAAGAAACACTGCTGCCTTTAATGGAGATGCAGACACAGAGAACAGACTTTGGACACAGTGGGAGAGAGATGGTGGGACGGTTTGAGACAGTAGCACTGAAACGGACACGTTGCCATGTGCAGACAGCCGGGGGTGGGGGGCTGCTGCGTGACACGGGGGCACAAAGCCGGCACTGTGTGAAGGCCAGAGGGGTGGGATGTGGAGGGAGGTGGGAGGAGGTTCAAGAGAGAGGGGACGCGTGTATACCTACGGCTGATTCATGCTGATGATGTATGGCAGAAACCATCACAATATTGTAAAGTAACTATTCTCCAATTAAAACTAAAACTTTAAAAAAATTAAAAAAGAATGCTCCCTTTAAAGTAAATAATAAATAAATAGGCAAAATCATGTGACCACTTTCAAGAATGGCTGGGGCATGGACTGCATTCAGATTAGACAGTGAACATATGCAACTCTACAGCTGTCTCCTCCTTCTTTACAGGGCAGATGACTCCTCAAATGTCAGATCCTCCATTAGCTTGAATCCGTTAACCACCACGTGGAGCAGAAGCCCTACAGACTGAAGTGGGCATGAGGCATAGTGGGAAAAAAAAATCTTTGTAGTCTTTGTAAGCCACTGAGGTTTGGAAGTTGTTACTGAACATAACCTAGCCTGTCCTGACAGTATCATCTCACTAAATTCCTCCAAATAGTGCTGAGAAAGCAGTGCAATATCACTATTTTATATAAAGAAAGTGAGGTACAGCTAGTCGCCTAGCTAGTCGGCCAAAGCACAGCTACTAAGTGAAGAAGCTCAGGAATGGTCATCAGACCTGAGATGACGGAGACTCAGCTCCCTGAAAAGCGGGAAGAGTTAGTATTTGTTTCTGGTCTGCCATGGTTCAATGCTGCACTCCAATTTATAGCACCAGTTTCGAAGCGCCCCAGAATAGGTGATGCAATTCTGCGAGTGCTTTGATTAGGATTAGGCCGATAACAGTAATAGCAGCTATTTACTGAGTGGTAAGCGCGTATCAGGAATCTTACGAAGGACCTTCACATTTGTGGCACAGGAAGTAGTGACCACCCAGTGTCTCATTTGTTCTGCATTTTCCAGCTTCCTTATAAACAATCAAAGTCACGTCTCCACTTTGCTTAGTGGCTGGGGCTGGGGCATGGATCACACTCACATCAGACAGTGAACATATGCAGCTCTACAGCTGTCCTCTCCTCCATGTTCAGCCCAGAACGTAACTTCAAGCCAGTTACTCAACTTTTCTGTGTCTCACATTTTTCCAGCTAGAAGATAAAGGCAGTATTAGAATATGTTTAACCAGTTTTGTTGGGAGGATTAAAAGAGGTGATGTATGTTATTAAATTAATGCTTAGAATTGTGCCTAGCACATAAGCTATAAGTAATATTTATCATTACTGCTAACACTATCAAAAAACTAGAAAAAATTCAATTTACAAAGGAGAACTTTCTTGTATACCAGGAGCCCAAACTTCCTCCAGTTTACAAATCAGAAAACTGAGGCCCAAGGACTGTGACCCTTGTCCAAGGTCACAAAACAGAAAGAAATCTAGACCTTTCTTCACAGTCCAGTGGGTTTTCACTCACTTTGCTGACTCCAGTTCTAAAGAGGTCAACACAGGGGAAGAGCACAGAGAGGAAAACCCTTTGTCACTTTCAATCCCATCAGCATATCCTTGGTTTCTTCCTCCTCCAAAAGTGCTGATGGAAGCCTTGCTCATCATCTGAATAATGCCGTTCTTATGAGAGACAGCAGGAGGGCAGAAATCTATACTGAGTCTAATACAAAAATTATGAGTAATTGCTGCTGATCTGATGACAACACTCCCCGCTCTGTCTTCAGTGTGGTTTTCCTGACATCTGGCGACTTTGTTGGGTGTGCTAAGATGGTGATAGTAAGGAAGAGGCAGTGGTAACTGAACATTCTAAACAAACAATTCTGTCATCCTAACGAGAAGAAAGGAAGAGAAGACGAGGGACAGGAAGAGAGGGAAGGAAGGAAAGAAGGAAGAGAAAACAGAGAAAGAAAGCAAGGAAGGAAGAACGAGAAGTGAGAGAAGAGGAACGTCTCTGCTGCTCTTCTAGTCTGATGCTGGAGACACATCTCTAGCTGCGGCTGCTGAATTGATGCTGTGGGCATTTGAACACTTAAAAAATACCTTAAACCTTTGCTACACCTGTAGTTATAGAAGCAACATAAATTAGACACAAACTTCAGTTGCAAATACTGTGATGCTTGGAAATTGCCTGCTTTTATTTTTTCCTTTTCTGGGATTAGCTGCTCAACAGATTGCAGAGGATTTACTTGGTACTGTGGTGTTTTACCTTCTTCTTCTTTTTTTTCAAAATTAGTCCAACACCTGTTTTCTCACTTTGATATTCTGTTTCCCCATGTCTGAGAGTCTTCCCTAAAACTTTCATTACACACTTGCTGTTCAGATTCCTGTAAATGAAGAGACAGCTATTTGACATCTGGAATGTTGGAGACTTTGAGCTTTGTTTTACTCCAGCTGTTCTCCCAAATGCCATACATCACTAGTGAAGTTGACATTTGGGAGGAAAATAAACCTGATTCCAAAATTATGATAACTGAGAAATCTGGTGTATACTAGGATCTATTCTGGAAAGATATTTGAAAAATGATGAAAAATGTTCAAAACAAATTCACACAAGACCTGAGCCTTATAAAATAGAAAGAACTGACAGCTAATCTGTAGTTTAACTTAATCTTTAACTTTTCTCCCAAGTTCCCTGCTCTGGTATAAAACAAACAGTTCCTTTATTCAAATTTGATGATTGATACATTCACCAAGTATTCATGGATCCTCTACTATTTAGGCACTCAAATAGTTTTGGCAGAGATGAAAGAAAGACAGAGCTGATCTGATCAAGCGAAGATTTCATTCTAGAGGAGGAAAGAGACAAAAAAAAGAAATCATCAAGGTAAAAGAGGTAAGTATAATGTGGGGAACACATAAAAATGGCAGGGGTTGTTGGGGTGAAAGGAAAACTCCACGTGAGGGACATTTACGCGGAAACAGCGAAAAAGGACAGACCCAGGGAAGGGCCCAGGAGTAAGTATTTTAGTCTCAAGGAACAGTCTAGGCTAAGAGCCCTGAAGAGGGAGACGGGGGGACGAGCAGGAATCAGGGATGCGGCCGTCACCATACTTATTACTAAGACCCCTGAAGAGGGAGACGGGGGGGAACGAGCAGGAATCAGGGATGCGGCTAAGACCCCTGAAGAGGGAGACGGGGGGGACGAGCAGGAATCAGTGATGCGGCCGTCACTATACTTATTATCCTATACTTATCCCACCACTAAACTGTTACGTTTATTATGTTATACTACTATACCTGCTATACTACTCTATTTAGTGTATCTATTATACTGTTTATTATACTATATTTATAATACTTTTACTATGCTTAGTATATTCCACTTATTATAGTATACTCTGCAGACAGCTCCCCATCTCTATTAATTTATCAGGGAGCTGCACATGAGTTCAAGTCAGAATTAACTTCCTGGTTCTTTATAGAATTGAGGTTTATATTCTAGAGATTACAGGTCAATAATGCGTTTACTCCTTGTGTAAACATCTCTGAGTCTGTGCTCTGCACCAGATCCTGGAGCAATTTTGCTCATAGCTGTGTGCATAGATATTTATGAGATGTTTTAAAATAAGATTTAACAAATGTCTCCTATGCTTAAGCCATGTGCTAATCACTTTGTACGCATAATTTCAATGAATCCTGTGACGTAGATATCATAATTATCCTCCTATAACCTGGAGCAGGAATTGGGAACCCTCTCCAGTATTCTCCCCTGGAGAAGTCCATGGACAGAGGAGCCTGGCGAGCTACATACAGTCCATGGGATCACAAAGAGCTGGACATGACTCAGCACACACTCAACCTGTGTGCAAACTTAGAGTGAGGTTAAATAATTTGGATAACGTCTCACATCTACACTAAAACACTACGTTTAAATATGATACATTTTATCCTCTTAACCAGGAATTAGCTTGAAGTTCTGCCTCTTCCCACAGAACTTTCATTTGCTCTCTTATTTTGATCCCTTGCCAATATCCTTTGGTAATGACAGCATTCTGCCTAATTTCTTAAATAAAAATATAAAATAAAAAATGCTACAAGGTCATTTGAGTTATCGCACACAGTGCTCGGAGGCCATCCTGTCCAGCATATATAAAACACATCCCTAGAAACGTGTAACGGGTAAAATCGTGCCTGATTTGTCAGAAACCAGCTCCACTGTGTCAGGGGTGGTCACAATACTGAGGAGGCCACGAGCAGCCCCAGGACATGGCGTCTTTCTTCCCTGGGCTCAGCAGGATGCAGCGTTTCCCTGAGAAGGAGAAGGCTAACTGCTCGCTTTGTGGTAAATGCTGAAAAGGAAGCTTCACAATGGTAATCACGGCTACCTTCAAATATAGGGCATTTTCCTACAGAAAAAAAAAAAAAAAGCCATATAGAGAGAACAGCAGCTGGACGGACTGACAGACGGATGAAAGGCACGTGTGCAGGGAGCTAAGCCCGAGGGGCCTGCAGACCCAGCACGTCCTTCTGGATGACGGCCTTGAGTGAGGGCCACACAGGGAGACGAGACCGTGCCCAGGGCAGCTGGAGGGTCACCTGCCAGGCCCGCCGGCGTCCCCGCCATCAACCGCAGCCGATTCGGGTGCCAAAGACGCAGAGGAGGAAGTGGTGCACGGCAGATGTCACGCTCTTTTTGATAATACTTTTATTAATAATAAAAATTTTTAACACCTTACAATGTGTCAGGGACTTCACACACATAGATTTATTTATCTAATGCCTAAAACTATACCATGAGGCAGGGTTGACTATCTTTTTCCATCTCATGAGTTAGTAATTAAAACTGAAACTACCTAATTTCAGCCTAAAAGGACACTTGTGAAAATATTACATATTAACTCACAGAACTGAAGGTAAAGCTGGGTGACCAGGTCTTTGGGAGGTTAGTTCATCAGTCAAGAATTCATCAACAGTCTCTTCTGTATCTTTCTTGCCACTGAAATGACTCAGTTCAACCCACTTTTCCTGTCTGTTTCTGTGCTTCATTCTCAGATTCCCAGAGCATGAGTCTCAGTGGCTTAGCCTGAGCCCCCGCCCTCCTTGGCACAGGTGGACTTGTTAACAGCCTTCCCAAGACCTCCTGTTACATGAAGGAGTGAAAGCGAAAGTCGCTTAGTTGTGTCTGACTCGTTGCGACCCCATGGACTATCCAGTTTTTGGAATTCTCTAGGCAAGAACACTGGAGGGGGTAGCCTTTCCTTTTCCCAGGGGACCTTCCCAACCCAGGGATCGAACCCAGGGCTCCCGCACTGCAGGCAGATTCTTTATCAGCTGAGCCACAAGAGAAGCCCAAGAATACTGGAGTGGGTAGCCTATCCCTTCTCCAGTGGATCTTCCCAACCTAGGAATGAAACCGCGGTCTCTTGTATTACAGGCGGATTCTTTACCAACCGAGCTATCAGGGAAGCTGAGCTGCAAGGGAAGCCCAAGAATACTGGAGTGGGTAGCCTATCCCTTCTCCAGTGGATCTTCCAGACCCAGGAATCTAACTGGGGTCTCCTGCATTGCAGGTGGATTCTTTACCAACTGAGCTACCAGGGAAGCCCATAGTAAGGAGTAGTTACCCTAATGCAAAGACACAATTACCCAAACAATAGAGAGGAAACAAGGGAAAGGAAATACAAGAAGACATGCTAACTACACCAAAAGAAGACCTGTTTGAATTAAAGAAACTGAAACATAAGCACTGTTTCATCTTGGTACTGTCCCACAGGTGGTAGGCAGCTGGCACAGGAATTAAACTCACCTCTGTCTGATTTTAGAAATAATCGTGCTTCACCTGTAAATACACAGTGTTTCCTATATCCGGCTGCACCCACATGACTGTTTTATGGCAGCCTGGATTTTCTAAAGAGGCTCTGAGCTCCGCATGTGTGTGTGCACACGTGTGCGTGTGTGTGTGCTTCATGGCACACGTTCTTCCTACAGCGTGACTAACTCTCTTCCAAACGAGCGTCAGAGGATAGTTCCTTCCCCTTGAATTTCTCAGGGGCTTGTTCCCGCTCTGACCAACAGACTATGATGGAAGCGATGCTACGTGCCTT
Source organism: Bos indicus x Bos taurus (assembly GCF_003369695.1). NCBI lineage: Eukaryota > Metazoa > Chordata > Mammalia > Artiodactyla > Bovidae > Bos > Bos indicus x Bos taurus. The sequence continues at coordinate 999,776 of NC_040088.1, forward strand.
CTGGGGACACAGCCTCTTTGTGGCCCTCTCTGTTGCTCCATCTCTGTCTGTCTTTCCTCTTTCTCTCTCCTTCCATTTTCCCCACTCCTTCCCCTCGTCTCTCTCTGCCTGTCTGTTTCTGGCATTCTCTCTTCCTTTGTCTCTTCGTCTCTCTTTTTCTCTCACTCTCTCTCTCCTTCCCTCTTCTTGGAGTGCCTGCCCTCACAAACCTATTGTCATGGCAGTGAGGAGTTTGGGACACATGGAGAGGTCACTGTGCGCGTTTCAGTTGAATTTATCCAGCACCACTGGATACGTGAGTGAGTGAGCCCTCTGCTGACACTGAGTGCAGCAGAGACAAGCCATGTCCACTGAGCCTGGCCCAAAGTGAGGATTCTCCAGCAAAACAAATGCTGTCATTATTTGAAGCCTCGGAGTTTTGAGGTCGTTTGATTCAGCCGCAGGAACTGGAACACACGTGGCAGGAAGGAGTGGGGCGCTGCCGTTGAGCACCTGTGGAAACAGCCTTGAGACACGGCAGTGAGGGGAGCCTGGGGTGTTGTGAAGAGGCTGTCAGCGGACACTGGCCATGTCTCAGTGGGATGTCCGTGAGAGGTAGGAATGAGACATGCAAATAAAATGAAGAAAATAACACTGGAAGATAGAGAAAAGGGGATCCTTGCTAGTCACAGAAAAAATAATTGTCCTGCCTGTGTTGATGCAGAAAATGGAAAATGCACACAAGAAGCTGGACAGCCCAGCTAAAGGGCCTGCCCAGCAGATGACTGCAGGTGCCCACTGCTTCTACCCACAGCCGTCAGCAGAACGCGAAAGAGCAGAGATCAGCCTGAGAGAAGAATGCTATAAAGACACCAGAAATGTTTGAGTTCAAAAACAGCAAATTATCTCCAAGTTCCAGTCTGCTTATATGGAAAACAGTGCTAAAACTTAAAGGAAAAATAAATAAAAAAGAAATGACTGACTTCTGGGGAAAGATAAATCCAAGACACTGGCAAAAACAGTTTAAAGATGAAGCTAAGAATGCAATCATCAAACCTTTTAAGACCTCTGAAGGATTTAAGAAGGCACCTAAAATAAACAGAGACCTTGAAAGCACGCCTTTCAGATTATCTCCATTAAACAAAGGACTTTTAAGAGTCAGAGTGGTGTGTTCCCACCGCAGTCTCACAGGAAGCTCAGGTTACAATAGAACAGGGCTTATCTTGATGAGATTTGTAAGGGTGGAGTTTTTACTAATAGAGTGTACCAGGATTCGAAGGACCTTCAGAGACTTTTAATGAAAACGGCATTTGCAAGACCACTACTGGGTAAGGCTAAAAGTGACAGAGACAGGACAAAACAAGACGATCATTAGGAGCAACAAACGCCTAACTGGAAAAGGCAGTGGCACCCCCTCCAGTACTCTTGCCTGGAAAATCCCATGGACGGAGGAGCCTGGTAGGCTGCAGTCCATGGGGTCGGGAAGAGTCAGACATGACTGAGCGACTTCACTTTCACTTTTCACTTTCATGCATTGGAGAAGGAAATGGCAACCCACTCCAATGTTCTTGCCTGGATAATCCCAGGGACAGCGGAGCCTGGTGGGCTGCCGTCCATGGGGTTGCACAGAGTCAGACACGACTGAAATAACTTAGCAGCAGCAGCAAACTCCTAATTATCCTTTTCTATAAGCACAAAGCAGTCAAAGTAAACTATCAATCCACAGTTCAGTTCAGTTCAGTCCCTCAGTTGTGTCCGACTCTTTGCGACCCCATGAATCTCAGCAAGCCAGGCCTCCCTGTCCATCACCAACTCCCGGAGTCCACCCAAACCCATGTCCATTGAGTCGGTGATGCCATACAACCATCTGATTCTCTGTCATCCCCTTCTCCTCCTGCCCTCAGTCTTTCCCAGCATCAGGGTCTTTTCCAATGAGTCAGCTCTTCACATCGGGTAGGCAAAGTATTGGAGTTTCAGCTTCACCATCAGTCCTTCCAATGAACACCCAGGACGGATCTCCTTTAGGATGGGCTGGTTGGATCTCCTTGCAGTCCAAGGGACTTTCAAGAGTCTTGTCCAACACCACAGTTCAAAAGCATCAATTCTTTTGCAGTCAGCTTTCTTTATAGTCCAACTCTCACATCCATACATGACCACTGGAAAAACCATAGCCTTGACTAGACAAGTGCTAGATATTTCTTATGTAAAGAAAAAGACACTCATCCTGAGAAATCAAGTGTCTTCAAGGAGAATCCAAGAGTCATGTCAAGTTGTTTCCAGGCAGTGGAATTATATGTCCAACAGTTCAGTTCAGTCACTCAGTCGTCTCTGACTCTTTGCGACCCCATGAATCGCAGCACGCCAGGCCGCCCTGTCCATCACCAACTCCCGGAGTTCACCCAGACTCACATCCATCGGGTCAGTGATGCCATCCAGCCATCTCATCCTCTGTCGTCCCCTTCTCTTCTTGCTCCCAATCCCTCCCAGCATCAGAGTCTTTTCCAATGAGTCAACTCTTCATATGAGGTGGCCAAAGTACTGGAGTTTCAGCTTTAGCATCATTCCTTCCAAAGAAATCCCAGGGCTTTTCTCCTTCAGAATGGACTGGTTGGATCTCCTTGCAGTCCAAGGGACTCTCAAGAGTCTTCTCCAACACCACACTTCAAAAGCATCAATTCTTCACCTCTCAGCCTTCTTCACAGTCCAACTCTCACATCCATACATGACCACAGGAAAAACCATAGCCTTGACTAGATGAACCTTTGTTGGCAAAGTAATGTCTCTGCTTTTAAATATGCTATCTAGGTTGGTCATAACTTCCCTTCCAAGGAGCAAGCATCTTTTAATTTCATGGCTGCAGTCACCATCTGCAGTGATTTTGGAGCCCAAAAAAATAAAGTCTGACACTGTTTCCACTGTTTCCCCATCTATTTCCCATGAAGTGATGGGACAAGATGCCATGATCTTAGTTTTCTGAATGTTGAGCTTTAAGCCACTTTTTCACTGTCCTCTTTCACTTTCATCAAGAGGCTTTTTAGTTCCTCTTCACTTTCTGCCATAAGGGTGGTGTCATCTGCATATCTGAGGTTATTGATATTTCTCCTGGTAATCTTGATTCCAGCTTGTGCTTCTTCCAGTCCAGCGTTTCTCATGATGTACTCTGCATAGAAGTTAAACAAGCAGGGTGACAATATACAGCCTTGACGTACTCCTTTTCCTATTTGGAACCAGTCTGTTGTTCCATGTTCAGTTCTAAATGTTGCTTCCTGACCTGCATACAAATTTCTCAGGGGCAGATCAGGTGGTCTGGTATTCCCATCTCTTGAAGAATTGTCCACAGTTTATTGTGATCTACACAGTCAAAGGCTTTGGCATAGTCAATAAAGCAGAAATAGATGTTTTTCTGGAACTCTCTTGCTTTTTCCATGATCCAGCGGATGTTGGCAATTTGATCTCTGGTTCCTCTGCCTTTTCTAAAACCAGCTTGAACATCTGGAATTTCACAGTTCACATATTTCTGAAGCCTGGCTTGGAGAATTTTGAGCATGACTTTTTTAGCGTGTAGGATGAGTGCAATTGTGTGGTAGTTTGAACATTCTTTGGCATTGCCTTTCTTTGGGACTGGAATGAAAACGGATCTTTTCCAGTCCTGTGGCCACTGCTGAGTTTTCCAAATTTGCTGGCATATTGAGTGCAGCACTTTCACAGCATCATCTTCCAGGATTTGGAATAGCTCCACTGGAATTCCATCACCTCCACTAGCTTTGTTCGTAGTGATGCCTTCTAAGGCCCACTTGACTTCACATTCCAGGATGTCTGGCTCTAGGTCAGTGATAACACCATCGTGATTATCTGGGTCATGAAGATCTTTTTTGTACAGTTCTTCTGTGTATTCTTGCCATCTCTTCTTAATATCCTCTGCTTTTTTAGGTCCATACAATTTCTGTCCTTTATCGAGCCCATCTTTGCATGAAATGTTCCCTTGGTATCTCTAATTTTCTTGAAGAGATCTCTAGTCTTTCCCCTTCTGTTCTTTTCCTCTATTTCTTTGCATTGATCGCTGAGGAAGGCTTTCTTATCTCTTCTTGCTATTCTTTGGAACTCTGCATTCAGATGCTTATATCTTTCCTTTTCTCATTTGCTTTTCACTTCTCTTCTTTTCACAGCTATTTGTAAGGCCTCCCCAGACAGCCATTTTGCTTTTTTGCATTTCTTTTCCATGTGGATGGTCTTGATCCCTGTCTCCTGTACAATGTCACAAACCTCATTCCATAGTTCATCAGGCACTCTATCTATCAGATCTAGGCCCTTAAATCTATTTCTCATTCCACTGTATAATCATAAGGGATTTGGTTTAGGTCATACCTGAATGGTCTATTGGTTTTCCCTACTTTCTTCAATTTAAGTCTGAATTTGGCAATAAGGAGTTCATGATCTGAGCCACAGTCAGCTCCTAGTCTTGTTTTTGCTGACTATATAGAGCAAATATATATGTCCATCATATATATATATGTCCATCACAGACTACCAGTACATCCTACCTAGATTTCAAACTCATTACGGACCTTTCCTGTCTTCCTTCTATTCTGAGGACCTGCAGCTGCTATTCTCTGTGGGTCACACCAGTTGACACTTGGCTTATGGGGGCTGGATGGTGAATTCTCTCTTTAGTGTACTTAGTGATTTTTAGCTAATGACTAGTGTATTCAATAATTTTTCCTATTACATCAAGATTGTGTGCTCTGTTGCACAGTCATGTCTGAGTCTTTGTAACCCTTTAGACTGTAGCCCATTAGACCCCTCTGCCCACGGGATTCTCAAGCCAAGAGCACTGGAGTGGGTGATGTTTCCTCCTCAGCGGGTCTTCCCAATACAGGGATCCAACCCACGTCACCTGTGTGTCCTGGGATGGCAGGCAGATTCTTTACCATGGAGCCATCAGGGAAGTTCCTGATCTGTATTCAAAATGTTTCAAAGCTTCGGCTACTCAGACAGCAGACTGAAAGAGAAATTAACATGCAGAATTATTATTTGGAGTTCTCAGAGGATCCAAACATGTAGAAGGAAAGGAAGAAAGCAGGACTGGTGGAGGAAGAAGAGTAGCTGCAAGACGGTGTCAACAGAAGCCACAAAGTTTCAAGGAGCTCAAAAACTAGATGAGCCTTCAGAATCATTTCATGTTGCACAAAACGACTGAGCTTTGTGTCAATGGTTGCTGGATGAGCACATCTCAGAAAGCAGACATGACTTCAAGCAGAGGCAGCTCCTGAGCAGGATGGCTGCAGAAATCTGCACTTCTCATCCCATCCTGAAGGGAGAGCTAAGCAGAGCTCATAACATCTACAACTACGGAAACATGAGGCTGGAGTTGTGGCCGCCATCTTGACAGGATGAACAAAGAAAAGAGGATGAAAACGGGGGGGGGGGTGTGTGTGTGTGTGTGTGTGTGTGTGTGTGTGTGTGTGTCTGCGCTCAGTCATGTCTGACTCTTTGGGACCCCATGGACTGTAGCCCACCAGGCTCTTCCATCCACGGAATTTTCCAGGCAAGGATACTGGAGTAGGTTGCCATTTCCTTCATGAAGACCACATACGAAGCAGAAAGACCGAAGGATCTTAGGACACTGATGATGCTATGGGGTTATTTCATCAATCCAGGGTTGACCTTCTCTAGACTTATTATTATGTCCTAAGAACAACTTCCTGCTTGCTTAAACCACTATATACATAACCTTGATACATTGTTATCACTTGTTAGAAATGCAGGTATAATAATCTGAATAAAAACTGTGAATGCATTTTCCATTACTCTAACTTATTTCCTAAGACCCACACTATATGTTTCCCCTTGTAGGGAACAGTTGTTTATTACTACTATTTCTTTAAGAAGTCTCAAAGTCCTCAAAGATTTGAGCCCTCAGAGATTTCTTCTCACTGTGACTGCCGGGTAGCACTCATGATATGCTTTGTTCATGCAAAAAAAAAAAAAAATAGTTTTCGTTTCTTCTTGTATTTTTCCTGTGCTCAGGTCTGGGTTGTGTGATCACCTCATGTGTGTCACAGGCCTTCCCCCAGTCCCTCCATGCTAAACCATTTAAGAATAAGCTTTATATCAGACTACATTTGTATCTTCCCCAGTTTGAATGCATGGAAATATAGGCCAGATAAATGTGACTGATCAATACTTGCTGACACGAATGAGAGCTCTAACAACACAATTATAAATATATGTTAGGTCTCCAACAACATGATAATCTAATAAGGCACTCTGTGTCTTAGGAGAAGCAGAATAAAAGTGCTAAAAATAAGGTTGCTCAACACCCCAGCAATTCATCTCATGGCAAGCCTGCTGTACTTGAGGACACCACTCTCCTCTCCCAAAGCATCAACATTCAACTTGAATATTGAGCTTTGTTTTAAATGCCCTTTGGAGCATAAGGGAATCAAAAGCAATGACCTGATATGCTCCGTAAAGGACCAGTGCACAGTTCTCATCAATAGTAAATAATGCACGACAGCAAGGAGTCGGGGGCTCACACACATCCTACATATTTATTAAGAGCGGCCACTCTGAGAGGGTCCAAAGACCTTGAGAAAGTGTCCTGGGCATGCTTTTTCTCATCTGCTCCTTTTCAACAACTCACCACATTACACTGAGCACCAGAATCTTAAGTGAGAAGGCATAAGAAGGTGAAGAGAAGGGCACATATGTCAATTCAGGGGCAGTCTGATGCCAAATAGCACATAACTTTTGATTATATCCTTATCAGCTGCAGCAAAACAATATTCTTCATCAAAAAGCCACTTTCCAATTTTATTAGCCCAGTTCTGTAGAAAAATAAGCTGAATCAACACTTTCAGGCTAAAGGATTTATTGGGAAGTAGGGTCTCAGAGGAACAAGCGAGGTTGGAAGGAAGAAACGCAGGGAGGAAGAGAAAGTAAATACAAATTAGCAAGTGGGTTTTCAAGAGCAAAACCCATCAGATGTAGAAATTAAGCAAAATGGATCAGATGAGGAAATGAAGGAGTACTGTAGCTTCCCAGAATGTCTAGTCATGGTTAAAAAAAATTAAGTCCACCACTCTTCAAGAGGTATAAATAGAATATTTAGAAATTAGTGCCTACTTTAAGCTTATGGAAGCCTTTCTTGAGAACTTTGAGTTATGCTATAGGGCTTCTGTCATAGCTCAGTTGGTAAAGAATCCACCTGCAATGAAGGAGACCCCGGTTTGATTACTGGGTTGAGAAGATCCACTGGAGAAGGGATAGGCTACCCACTCTAGTATTCATGGGCTTCCCTGGTGGCTCATCTAGTAAAGAATCCACACACAATGCTGGCTACGATCCCTGAGTTGGGAAGATCCCCCGGAGAAGCAAAAGGCTTCACACTCCAGTATTCTGGCCTGGAGAATTTCATGGACTACAGTCCATGGAGTTACAAAGAGTCGGACACGACTGAGCGACTTTCAAATTCACTTTCACTTCACTTTCAACAGGAGAAGAAAGTAGTGATAAATCTAGGAGCGGAGCAATAAACCAGGAAGAATGTCATTTTTCTCTGAATTCTGGTACTTAATATGAAAACCTTGAACTCCTACTGAAGAATAACAGTTAGATATATATGATATATAGATAGAGAGAGAAATTACTATTTAATTCAGATGACCGTTACATCCACTACTGCGGGCAATACTCCCTTGGGAGAATGGAGCAGCCATCGTAGTCAACAGGAGAGTCTCAAGTGCAGCACTCGGATGAGTCTGAAGAATGACAGAATGGCCTCGGTTCATTTCCAGGCAAACCATTCAGTATCACAATAACCCAAGCCTATGCCCCGACCAGTAACGCTGAAGAAGGTGAAGCTGAACGGTTCTATGAAGACCTATAAGACCTTCTAGAATTAACACCAAAAAAGATGTCTTTTTCATCCTAGGGGACTGCAAAGCAAAAGTAGGAAGTCAAGAAACACCTCAAGAAACAGGCAAATTTGGCCTTGGAGTACAGAATGAAGCAGGGCAATGGCTAAGAGAGTTCTGCCAAGAGAACACACTGGTCATAGCAAACACCCTCTTTCAACAACCCAAGAGAAGACTCTACACATGGATATCACCAGATAGTCAAAACCAAAATCAGACTGACTATATTCTTTGCAGCCAAAGATGGAGACACTCTATAAAGTCAGCAAAAACAAGACCGGGAGATGACTGTGGCTCAGATCATGAACTCTTTATTGAAAATTCAGACTTATATTGAAGAAAGTAGGGAAAACCACTAGACCATTGAGGTATAACTCAAATAAAATCCCTTAAGGCATCACTGACTCGATGGACGTGAGTCTGAGTGAACTCCAGGAGTTGGTGATGGACAGGGAGGCCTGGCGTGCTGCAATTCATGGGGTCGCAAAGAGTCAGACACGACTGAGCGACTGAACTGAACTGAAGATTATACAGTGTAAGTGACAAATAGATTGAAGGAATTAGATCTGATAGAGAGAGTGTCTGAAGAACTATGGACAGATATTCATAACATTGTATAGGAGGTGATCAAAACCGTCCCCAAGAAAAAGAAATGCAAAAAGGCAAAATGGTTGTCTGAGAAGGCCTTACAAACAGCTGTGAAAAGAAGAGAAGTGAAAGGCAAAGGAGAAAAGGAAAGATATACCCATCTGAATGCAGAGTTCCAAATGCAAGGAGAGATAAGAAAGCCTTCCTCAGTGATCAATGCAAAGAAACAGAAAGAAACAATAGAATGGGAAAGATTAGAGATCTTTTCAAGAAAATTAGAGATACAAAGGAAACATTTCATGCAAAGATGGGCATGATAAAGGACAGAAATGGCATGGACCTAACAGAAGCAGAAGATATTAAGAAGAGATGGGAAGAATACACAGAAGAACTGTACAAAAATGATCTTCATGACCCAGATAATCACGATGGCGTGATCAATCACCTAGAGCAGGGCATCCTGGAATGTGAAGTCAAGTGGGCCTTAGGAAGCATCACTATGAACAAAGGTAGTGGGGGTGATGGAATTCCAATTTCAAACCCTAAAAGATGATGCTGTTTAAGTGCTGCACTCAATATGCCAGCAAACTAGGAAAACTCAGTGGAGGCCACAGGACTCTTTCATTCCAATCCCTAAGAAAGGCAAGGCCAAAGAAAGCTCAAACTACCACAGAATTGTCCTCATCTCACACGTCATTCCAATCCCTAAGAAAGGCAAGGCCAAAGAATGCTCAAACTACCACAGAATTGTCCTCATCTCACACGCTAGCAAAGTCATGCTCAAAATTCTCCAAGCTAGGCATCAACAGTATGTGAATCAAGAACTTCCTGATGTTCAAGCTTGATTAAGAAAAGCAGAGAAACCAGAGATCAAATTGCCAACATCTGCTGGATCATAGAAAAAGCAAGAGAGTTTCAGAAAAACATCTACCTTTCCTCTACTGACTACACCAAAGTCTTTGACTGTGTGGATCACAACAAACTGTAGAAAATTCCTTAAGAGATAGGAATGCAAGACCACTTTACCTGCCTCCTGTGAAATCTGTTTGCAGGTCAAGAAGCAACAGTTAGAACCAGACATGGAACAATGGACTGGTTCCAAATTGGGCAAGGAGTACATCAAGGCTATATATTGTCACCATGTTTATTTAATTTACATGCAGAGTACATCATGAGAAATGCTGGGCTGGATGAAGCACAAACTGGAATCAAGATTTCCATGAGAAATATCAATAACCTCTGATATGCAGATGATACCACCCTTATGACAGAAAGCAAAGAGGAACTAAAGGGTCTATTGATGAAAGTGAAAGAGGAGACTGAAAAAGTTGGCTTAAAACTCAACATACAAAAAAAAAGATCATGGCATCCAGTCCCATCACTTCATGCAAATAGATGGGGAAGCAGTGAGAGACTTTATTTTCTTGGGCTCCAAAATCACTGCAGATGGTGACTGCAGCCATGAAATAAAAGAATGAAACTAGAACACTTTCTAACACCATACACCAAAATAAACTCAAAATGGATTAAAGATCTAAACGTAAGACCAGAAACTATAAAACTGCTAGAGGAGAACATAGGCAAAACACTCTCCAACATAAATCACAGCAGGATCCTCTATGACCCACCTCCCAGAATATTAGGAATAAAAGCAAAAATAAACAAATGGGACCTAATTAAAATTAAAAGCTTCTGCACAACAAAGGAAACTATTAGCAAGGTGAAAAGACAGCCTTCAGAATGGGAGAAAATAATAGCAAATGAAGCAACTGACAAACAACTAATCTCAAAAATATACAAGCAACTCCTGCAGCTCAATTCCAGAAAAATAAACGACCCAATCAAAAAACGGGCCAAAGAATTAAATAGACATTTCTCCAAAGAAGACATACAGATGGCTAACAAACACATGAAAAGATGCTCAACATCACTCATTATCAGAGAAATGCAAATCAAAACCACTATGAGGTACCATTTCACACCAGTCAGAATGGCTGCGATCCAAAAGTCTACAAGCAATAAATGCTGAAGAGGGTGTGGAGAAAAGGGAACCCTCTTACACTGTGGGTGGGAATGAAAACTAGTACAGCCACTATGGAGAACAGTGTAGAGATTCCTTAAAAATCTGGAAATAGAACTGCCTTATGATCCAGCAATCCCACTGCTGGGCATACACACCAAGGAAACCAGAATTGAAAGAGACACATGTACCCCAATGTTCATCGCAGCACTGTTTATAATAGCCAGGACATGGAAGCAACCTAGATGTCCATCAGCAGATGAATGGATAAGAAAGCCGTGGTACATACACATAATGGAGTATTACTCAGCCATTAAAAAGAATACATTTGAATCAGTTCTAATGAGGTGGATGAAACTGGAGCCTATTATACAGAGTGAAGTAAGCCAGAAAGAAAAGCACCAATACAGTATACTAACGCATATATATGGAATTTAGAAAGATGGTAATAATAACCCTGTATGCGAGATAGCAAAAGAGACACAGATGTATAGAACAGCCTTTTGGACTCTGTGGGAGAGGGAGAGGGTGGGATGATTTGGGAGAATGGCATTGAAATACATATAATATCATATAATAAACGAATCGCCAGTCCAGGTTCGATGCAGGATACAGGATGCTTGGGGCTGGTGCACTGGGATGACCCAGAGGGATGGTATGGGGAGGGAGGTGGGAGGGGAGTTCAGGATGGGGAGCATGTGTATACCCATGGTGGATTCATGTTGATGTATGGCAAAACCAATACAATATTGTAAAGTAATTAGCCTCCAATTAAAATAAATAAATAAAATAAAAGATGATTGCTCCTTTGACAAAAAGCTATGACCAACCTAGATAGTATATTAAAAAGCAGAGACATTACTTTGCTGACAAAGGTCCATCTAGTCAAAGCCATGATTTTTCCAGTAATCATATGGATGTGAGAGTTGGACACTAAAGAAAGCTGAGCGCCGAAGGATTGATGAATTTGAACTGTGGCGTTGGAGAAGACTCTTGAAAGTACCTTGGACTGTGAGGAGATCCAACCAGTCCACGCTAAAGGAAATCAGCCCTGAATACTCATTGGAAAGACTGATGTTGAAGCTGAAGCTCCAATACTTTGGCCACCTGATGTGAAGAACTAACTCATTAGAAAGACCTTGATGATGGGAAAGATTGAAGGCAGGAGGAGAAGGGGATGACAGAGGATGAGACCATTGGATGACATCACCAACTCGATGGACATGAGTTTGAACAACTCCGGGAGCTGGTGATGGACAGGGAAGCCTGCCAAGCTGCGGTCCATGGGGTCGCAAAGAGTCAGACATGACTGAGCAACTGAACTGAAGTGCAGCAAACCAGTATCATATATGATGAAGATACTGGTTTCCTGCAGTTAAAAATTATAATTTAAAGCTTTACACTATTTGGCATAATACCTTTGAAGATATGGTACTGAAGAAAATAGCTATCAACCTAGATATTCCACAAGCAAGACACTCCTTAAAGAGAGAGAGGCAACTTTTGCTTCCATCAATGTATATTCACTAATTCAAACCAGCTTTCCTTCTTGAGATGAAAAGAAATACAACAAGGTACTTGTATTCAGAACACAAACTCTACAATATTATAAAGTAATTGGTATTTAAAATTTAGTAATTAAAATAAATAAATTAATTTTTTAGAATTAAATGAACTTTAAAATGTAAATATTAATACAAATAAGAATAGTACAAAAATCTGTGGGGGAAAAAATAAAGTAAAGGAGCCAACAATCCAATTGGAAAATGGGCAGAAGCCTGGAACAGAGGCTTCATCGTGGAGAATACATGGACGGAAATAAGCACAGGAAAGTTTTTTTTCAACATCATTAGCCATTAGGGAACCATAAATTAAAGCCACATTAAGACACTTTCATATACCTATAAGAATAGCTAAAATAAAAATAAAAATTTACAACAAGATTAAGTCCTATTGAGTATGTGGCAAATTTTGACTATTTTCAAATCCATATTTATGGAGTGCTATTTCAAGTTCAATATTTCTTTCCCTTTTCATCTCCATCCTACTGTTAAGACAATACAATTAATTTTTCATATCAGATACTGTATTTTTCAGTTTAAGAATTTCCACATGGTTGTTTTTATAGCATTGTTTTCTGCTAATATTTCCTAGTTTTTCATTTGTCACAAATATATTTTAGTTTCTTCTGTTAAACATAGCTATAATAGCTTTAATTTTCCTTTCCAGAAAAAGCCACTTCTGGGTCAGTTTAAGGTTGATCTCAGTAGAATATTTTTTCTTTATTTCCCCGTTCTTCTGTATGTCAAGCATTTCTGAATTGCATACAGCACACCATCAGATTCTGGACTTTGCTATTTTTCTGGATGATGATTTTGTCTTAACAGATAATCTAGTAGAAGTCAAATTGCAAATTCTGTCTCCTGAGGAAGCAGCTTACATTTCACTTTAATTCATTTACTTTTATGTATTCTTCTTGTTCATGTATGTTTCAAGGGTTAGCCAGAGATTTGGGGAAAATTTATACAGAGTTTGAGGTCTGTTCTCTCCTCTGGATTGTTTTTTTTTTTTTTTTTCTGAGATTTCCTCCTCATCTTCCAGTGGCCCTAGACTGTTCCTTCTTCAGCTAACTGTAAAACTGAGCAAGTTGTCCACATATCCATAATGGGATATGCCCTATAGAAAATGTATTACTAAAAAAAAATCATACCTTAAAATTCCTTTTAGCAGTTTTATAATAGAAGAAAATAATAATATTTTTCCCATTTAATGACACAGATGTAGTTAATAGAGTGTGTGTCTTTTAGCAATTCACTGAGCTGCATACTATTATTCTCTCATATACTATGTGCTTGTGTGATAGTGTTCACAATAATAAAATTTTGGTGATCAAGTTTGCGCAAGTTATACGCATTTTTTCTTTTTACTTTTAGGCTGAAAGGACTAGTGTCATTATTTCAGTGGAAATAAGCTTTGGGATACAGTGTGTTCCAAATGGAAACAGTGGCAGACTTTATTTTTCAGGCTCCAAAATCACTGCAGATGGTGACTGCAGCCATGGAATTAAAAGACACTTGCTCCTTGGAAGGAAAGTTATGACCAACCTAGACAGCATATTAAAAAACAGAGACATTTCTTTGCCAAAAAAGGTCTGTCTAGTCAAAGCTTTGGTTTTTCCAGTGGTCATGTATGGATGTAAGAGTTGGCCTATAAAGAAAGCTGAGCACCGAAGAATTGATGCTTTTGAACTGCGGTGCTGGAGAGGACTCTAGAGAGTCCCTTGGACAGCAAGGAGATCCAACCAATCCATCCTAAAGGAAATCAGTCCTGAATATTCATTGGAAGGAGTGATGTTGAAGCTGAAACTCCAATACTTTGGCCACCTGATGAGAAGAACTAACTCACCTGAAAAGACCCTAATGCTGGGAAAGATTGAAGGCGGGAGGAGAAGGGGATGACAGAAGATGAGATGGTTGGATGGTGTCACCAACTCAATGGATATGAGTTTGAGTAAGCTCCAGGAGTTGGTGATGGACAGGGAGGCCTGGCATGCTGCAGTCCATGGGGTCACAGAGTTGGACACGACTGAGCAACTGAACTTAACTGAAGTTTGGGATAACAAAGATTATATGGATTAAAAATTATGTGCTAATTTAATATCTGAAAATATAGTCTAGTTATATAGCTGACTATAATTATTTGCTTTTATGTTTTATTACATTTTGTGTTCTGGTGAAGGAAAATAATTAGATGTATCTTCTTCACCATCTACTAACCTACTTGTTTGTTACTTGGTCAATATTCAGATATTTATTAAGCTAGTGCCTTTCTTGGTACTGGAGATACAAAGGTAAATAATGCCAAGAGGGATCATGATTTCAGAAAGCTTACCTGGATGTGGAACACAAGAATTTTTTTTAAGCCAACATTTTGTATGTTGATAATGTCAAAAAAAGAAGATATTTTCAACAGAGAGAGAAGGACACAGACTGAAGGAAAAAAAAAATATGTAAATTAATAGCAGAAAGGCCATCCACATATAAGATACCATGTGGCATTTTCCCTGTTCTTTTGGAGCTGAGGCCAAAATCGAGGATATTTGGAGCAATGTCCCCATGAGTCTAAGTTCAAGAAGCTTTCAGAGGCTGGTGTCAGGCACCTCACAGTTGGTTCTGTGACTCATGCAGAAAACCTGGCCCTGCCATTAACCTCAGCCCTCCAGTCCCAAGTCAGTACGAGAAGGCTGAGGAATTCTAGGTGTTTATACCTCTGTGAGGATACAGTCCTTTTAAGTAGAGGGTTTCTGAAGAGGAAGAAAAAACCACTGACTCTTCCAATGGAGAGGTGGTTCAAAATAATCACTTTCAGAGATTGATGTTGCAAGAATGAAGTATTGAAATTTATCTCCTGCTTGCAAATATGTTTACCAGTACAATGATCTACATCCTCAAATCTTATATGTAGAAATCTCCCACGGGATGAGCGAGCACTGACCGAGGGAAAGTACATAGGCTTCAGCTCCTTTTTGGTGCCCTACCAACAGGGCCAGCACCCAGACAAGAGATCCCCGAAGATAGGAGCTGTCCTGTGAGGGAATCAGGAAATGATGGAAGATGTCAAACTCAGTCCCGGAAAGCTCATGTCACAGAACAAACAGGATGAAACACTTTGCAGGGCATTCCAAAGACCTAACCTTCCAGAGGGGGTCCCCACATGGCACAGTGGTACGAAATCCACCCGCCAGTGCCAGAGACACAGGTTCAGTCCCAGGGTTGGGAAGATGCCCTGGAGGAGGAAATGGCAGTGCGCTCCAGAACTCTTGCCTTGGAAATCCCATGGGCAGAGGGCCGGGTGGATTCGAGCCCACAGGGCCGCAAAGAGGCAGACACGACCCAGCGCGACGTACTAGCCCACTAACCAGCGTTTGGAGAAGGTGCGTTAGTTTCCAAGGGTTGCCACGTGAAGTGTGTGGCTTAAACAACAGAAACTTACTGTCTCACAGTTCTGGTGGCCAGAAGCCCAGTGTCAAGGCATCCACAGGGCCGGTACCTTTCTGCAGGCTGTGACAAAGAACCTGTTTCATTGCCCTCTTATAAATTCTGGCACATTTTTTCATCCCTTAGCTTGCAGAGGCGTCTCTGTAAGTCCGCCTTCCGATGCACAGATCCTCCCTGTGCCTTCACGTCTTTCCTGCTCTGTGCTTGTCTCTGTGCTCAAGTTTGTTTGAGGTTACCTATCATTCTGGGTTAGGGACTACCCTAATGATTTTATTTTGACTTGATTACCTCTCTAAAGACCCTATGCCTAATTTCCAGCATCAGCCACTGAGGTGATGTCTTGTATCTCTTACCATCTTGTGCCAAGAGACACAGAACCCTGTGATGTCAAGAAGTCCCACTGATGGCACTTTTCATTACAAGGGCCCAATTCCCTTTTGGTAATTGGTAAGTAATCTGTGGTGTAATCATTTGAGATCATGTAAACATTCTGTGCCTCAGTCTGTACCTCTGTGACTTAACTATTCACTAATAAAAAAGTAAAGACCCTGTTTCTAAGTACATTCACATTCTGAGTTAATAACATTTAGGGCTTCAGTATACATGACAATTCACCCTATGACGGATTAAGCAGAAAGAACTGCTTTCTGTGTGGACCACACAGTGGACTGGTCCTTGCAAGGGCAAGAAGCTGCAACAATCAACCCAGCAAAGAGATGGAGGAAGCTTCCGTCATCTCTTCCTTCCTTCCTCCTTATTGCCACATAGCAGAATAGCAGCTAAAAGCAGGGCTTCCCAGGCGGCAAGGTGATAAAGAACCCATATGTCAATGCAGGAGACTTAAGAGACACGGGTTCGATCCCTGAGTCAGGAGAAGATCCCCTGCGGGAGGAAGTGGCAACCCACTCCAGTATTCTTGCCTAGAGAATCCCATGGACACAGAAGCCGGGCAGGCTACAGTACATAGGGTCGCAAGGAGTTGGAGACTCTTTGAAGTGACTTAGCACGCAGAGAACATGAGAAAAGAGTGGATTACGCTCTCAGCCCTTCTTCAAGATGAATCAGGCCTGTTCTTGAAGGAGGAGAAGGAAAGTATCAAATAACACTGAAGTTCTCTATCTTCAGGATGGTTCCCCTAAAGTAACATTTGTATTTTTATAGTAAAATAGTATGGATTTTAGATTTGGTGTATGCTTTGAAAACAAAGAATTCAGTTTCTTGATGCAATAATTTATTTTAACACTAATTTGAAATTTTGATTTTTAACTTTACCTATAATTAGCCTAATACCCTAAAATAGTTACCAAACAAGTATTTATTCAGGCCAATATGGCTGGGATTTTTATTCAAATGCAGAATCAAGTAATTAACTTCCCAAGTCAATTCCCCCTTTGTTTTTAGCCTGACTACACAGGGACAAAAGGAAATGTAATTCTTTGCTACTTGAAACAAATTTATTTTGCATGGGTCCTGACAAAGCCTTCATTAAGATCTGCAGTTTTAAAGATGCTGCAAGTCTCTTGTCAAGTGTTAGCTGAATTTACAGAACCTATCCGTTTGTACTAAAACTTAAGGTGCATTTTAGAGGAAATACTGAGATACTCAGATATAATTGATAGTAATTTCCTTGACAGTCATCTATAATTAAAATTCTCCTAGGTAACTCCCTACACATAGTGCTGCTGCATTGAGATGTCCAAGACACAAAGACAATACATTGAAAAGCCTGGTCTACAAAGGTCCTTTTTGGCATCATAAACCCCAGGGTCAGAGATTCAGTTATTCACAGTCAGTCGTGTGCGTTCTCGGTCATGTCCAACTCTTTCAGACTCCTCCCGTCCCCCTCCCCGCTCAATGAACTGTAGCCTGCAAAGCTCCTCTGTGCATGGGATTTCCCAGGCAAGAATACTGGAGTGGGCTGCACTTCCTTCTCCAGGGTTGCCCCAACCCAGGATCGGACCCAGGTCTCCTGCACCAGCAGGCGAGTCCTTTACCAGCGCACCGTTATTCCACATGACATGTAAGAAAGAAACTTGAGATGAACTCAGAAGCTGCAATGCAGCATCCTTGCACGGTGATGTTCTGCATTTCCCTGATTCCATGAAATTTTGATCCGTTTTTTAATAATGCATAGGTTCAACAATACAAGTATGCATATATTCCCTTTGGACACTGTCTGCACAAGAACATAAGTGAAGTCAAAAGTATTTAACTAGAAATATTTTTTAAATAACAATGTATCCTAATGAGACATTCTCTTTGTGATGCATTCAAGGGTGGCTGTTTCATTCAGTGAATTGACAGAGGCTTCTATTGTTTGGGTGCTGCCCATAATCAACACTATAGTCAGAAGCTTCTTCAAACTGTTCCAACTGCAATATTCTCAAGGCAATTTAGGCCTCTCACTCATCATTCATGTAAATGGAAAAATAAATGTATTCTCATGTATATCACATACTTAAATCAATAATCTTTTGGAGAATATATTTGGACTTTATGCAAAATAGCAAGAAAATACAACAATTTCCTAGGAATAACTACTACAATTTCCTACCATATTGCTTTGAAGAAATCATAAAACTTTACTGAAGGTCATAAAAGAAAATTTGAATAAATGGAAAAACTATATCATCGTCCTGAATGTAAAGATTAAATGTTGTAAAAAATGATGACTCTTTTGAAAGCAATGTGTGGGTTTAATGTGATTCAATTAAAAATGAGTGGAATATTCTTATAAAAAATAAGTGGAATACTCTTTTAACTTGTTGAGGTAACTCGTAAGTTTGTTAGAGTAAATGAGCAATATTCAAGGAAGTTGTGAAAAAGAATGATATTACAGTCAGGCAGACTTTTCTGTGTTACCAACATGTGTCACAAAGTATAGTAACAGTGTGTCTGTGAAGGAGATGTGAACAGTCCATCGGTGCTTAAGCTCAGAAACAGACACAAGAATTTGAGAAACAATGAATTAGCCTCAGAGTAGTTGGAAGTAAATGCTTATTTCATATATTGCAGAGATGTTAAATAAATTTTGGAAAAAAGACTCGGAGTTTAATGTCAGTTCTTAACCAAATAAAGACAAAAATGGACATTTGAAACATATAAAGATTAAAATAAGTGTAATCGTGATACTTTAGAAACTCTTAAGACAACATTAGTCGATCTTCATTAAAAATAACATAATCACAAGGAAAAAATCAGGATAATTCATTGCACCAAAAATGAAATCTCTAATAAAAAAAAAAAAATCATGTACCATTTGAAAGGCAAGGAGTAGCTTTGTGACTTCTGCCTTGGCCAGCAGCCTATCACTCAGATTTTCTCAATTTCTTCTTACAAAAACATTTGAAAACACAGAAAATGATGATAACCAAAAATTGTGACTGACAGTCAACCTGTCACCAGAATTCTGGAGAGATTTTTACCAGTTTACTTAACTGACAGAGCTGAGAGGCAAAACAAGTCGCAGCTGACCCTGAAACACCCTTGCTCCCTGAAAAAGGAGACTGGCCAGCCGGACGGCACGCCTGCCCCGTGCCTCCTGCCCACCCAGAACCCAGAGCAGCAGCAGGGAGGGCGCGGGTGGGCCTCCGCCACCCACTCCGACGACCCAGCTGCCAGAGGACCGCGGCGATTAGACGCCGCCGTCGCCGCCTCCGCGCCCTGGGAAGCGCTGGAGGAGCGCTGCTGAGGGCACGCTGCCTTTCTGGGTAAGGAGGTTGCGGCAGGGAAAGGACGTGAATGAACAACCGGGACACAGTGTGTATAGCGTACGATAAAAGAATAATTTGGCAGGGAGCTTACTTTGTGAAATGTGATCAACATTATCAAGATACAGCTCGTTGTTGCTGTTCAGTCACTAACTTGGGCCCAACCCTGTGTGATGCGTGAACTGCAGTCCAGGCTTCCCCGTCCTTTGCTCAAACGCATGTCCGTTGAGTGGGTGATGTCATTCCAGCCATCTCATACACAATTATTATGAGACACAGCACACATAATAACTATAATGGGCTTGCTGGGTGGCACAGTGTTAAAGAATCTGCCTGCCGATGCAGGTGACGCAAGAGATGCAGGTTTGATTCCTGAACTGGGAAGACTGCCTGGAGAAGGAAATGACAACCCACTCCAGTATCCTTGTCTGGAAAATTCCATGGACAGAGGAGCCTGGCAGGCTACAGTTCAGTGGGTCACAGAGAGTCAGACGTGACTGAGCGACTGTATACAGAATTATTATAGTAGAAAAAAATAGAATGCTTTGGTTCATAGTTTAATCTTCAGACAAAATCATATGACAATTACAACCTAAAGTTTATATTTGTCATTCACAGTAATACCGTATGGTAGTCAAATAGTTAAAAAATGTCTAAAGGCTTATTCTCAATTTCTAGCCTTTTCTCATCTTAAGCTGGTGAGAAACATTCACAGACTAGTATGGACTTATGTGAATCTTTGAGAAGCACTGTATTAAGCAACAGTTTGAGGGCTTTTAATTTTCCTCTGCATCATCTATGGTATCTGGAATTTTGAATTCTTGTATTAGAGGCACCCATTTGTACCACTTCAAAATATTAAATAGTTGATGGAATTTGGTGAAAACATTCTAGCACAACAGATCTAGATGTACCTCTGGCAGATGTTGACAATTATTCCCAAAGGGGACACAGTACCATGATTGTAGAGATAAAGAAATTCCACACTACTTTTTGAACGCTGTTTCTCTAGCTGTTTCTCAGATAGCTTACTATTTGAAATTTCTATTAAGAAGGAAGGGTATGGATCTGAAGCAGGAGCACTGTAACTCACTCCAGACGCCACTCTGCTCATTTGTTGCTCAGCTACGGCAGCAGAAACTATAATACCCACATTTCTTTGAAATGTTTTATAATTTTACATGGCAGACAGTGAATTGAGTCAAGGGTAATCCAATCACTTTGTTTACAAAAGAGTCTGGACAAAAGTGTTTATTGCCCATAGGTGAGTAAAGAAAGAGAAAATGTAAAATCTGATAAATAAATAATGTCCTGATCACTCTTCAAAGAAAACTCTTTAATATCAGTATTATAAAGGAAACAAAAAATATCCAAGAAATTTATAAATATTTAAGAATAAGTTATCCACTGATCAATGAAGTTTAGGAATGGTTAGACCAATGTCGACAAAAAACAACAATAATAACAAGTTTTTTAAAGTTGAAAACGAGTCAAATCTTCTTTGGAATCAAAGAAATGAATGTAAACACATTATATTTTCTATCTTTTAATTTATTATTAGAATTAAATGCAGTCTTTGCAATAATACATACAAGTGTTTTAATTGTTGATGTTGAACACTGAAAAAAAATCCCAGTTAGTGGGAAATTATCCAACATATACAGAGTGTTATTCATGATTGTACTTTTGGACAATGATACATAATGTTGAACTCTGTCCTAAGAAAATAATCAAAGAATTATACAAAGATTCATATTATAATATTGTCAATATTTAACTTATCTATAATATCAATAAATTGGAAACACTATAAATTTTCAAATACATAAAAAATTAGTGTAAAATTTGCATCCTCACGTCATGAAATATTCAGTTCAGTTCAGTCGCTCAATTGTGTCCGACTCTTTGCAACCCCATGAATCGCAGCACGCCAGGCCTCCCTGTCCATCACCAATTCCCGGAGTTCACTCACACTCATGTCCATCCAGTCAGTGATGCCATCCAGCCATCTCATCCTCTGTCATCCCTTCTCCTCCTGCCCCAAATCCCTCCCAGCATCAGGGTCTTTTCCAATGAGTCAACTCTTCACATCAGGTGGAAAAGTATTGGAGTTTCAGCTTCAGCATCAGCCCTTCCAATGAACACCCAGGACTGGTCTTCTTTAGGATGGACTGGGTGGATCTCTTTGCAGTCCAAGGGACTCTCAAGAGTCTTCTCCAACACCACAGTCCAAAAGCATCAATTCTTCGGCTCTCAGCCTTCTTCACAGTACAACTCTCACATCCATACATGATCACAGGAAAAACCATAGCCTTGACTAGACGAACCTTTGTTGGCAAAGTAGGTCTTCATAGAACCATTCAATTTCAGCTTCTTCAGCATTACTGCTTGGGGCATAGGCTTGGATTACTGTGATATAGAATGGTTTGCCTTGGAAACAAACAGAGATCATTCTGTCATTTTTGAGATTGCATCCAAGTACTGCATTTCAGACTCTTTTGTTGACCATGATGGCTACTCCATTTCTTCTAAGGGATTCCTGCCTGCAGTAGTAGATATAATGGTCATCTGAGTTAAATTCACCCATTCCAGTCCGTTTTAGTTCGCTGATTCCTAGAATGTCGATGTTCACTCTTACCATCTCCTGTTTGACCACTTTCAATTTGCCTTGATTCATGAACCTGACATTCCAGGTTCCTATGCAGTATTGCTTTTTACAGCATCGGACCTTGCTTCTATCACCAGTCACATCCACAGCTGGGTATTGTTTTTACTTTGGCTCCATCCCTTCATTCTTTCTGGAGTTATTTCTCCACTGATCTCCAGTAGCATATTGGGCACCTACCGACCTAGGGAGTTCCTCTTTCAGTATCCTATCTTTTTGCCTTTTCATACTGATCATGGGGTTCTCAAGGCAAGAATACTGAAGTAGTTTGCCATTCCCTTCTCCAGTGGACCACATTCTGTCAGACCTCTCCACCATGACCCATCCATCTTGGGTGGCCCCTCACGGCATGGCTTAGTTTCACTGAGTTAGACAAGGCTGTGGTCCGTGTGATCAGACTGGCTAGTTTTCTGTGATTATGGGTTCAGTGTGTCTGCCCTCTGATGCCCTCTCGCAATACCTACCATCTTACTTGGGTTTCTCTTACCTTAGACGTGTGGTATCCCTTCACGGGTGCTCCAGCAAAGCGCAGCTGCTGCTCCTTACCTTGGACAAGTCGCCCCTCCTGACCCTGAATGTGGAGTAGCTCCTCCCGTCCTCCTGTGCCCGTGCAGCCACCGTTCCTTGGACGTGGGGTTGCTCTTCTCTGCCCCCACTCCCAACTTCGGATGTGGGATAGCTCCTTCAGCCTCCACCCCTGACCTCGGACGTGTGGTAGTTCCTCTCAGCCGCTCCTGTGCCGTTGCAGCCTGGCGCTCTCGTTCGCCGCCCCTCACCCTGGGCATGGGGTAGCTCCTCTGGGCTGCGCTTCCTGCCCAGTCCACATGAAATATTATGCAGTCATTAATTGTTAAATTGTTTTATGAATTGTTATAATGCATATAATATAATGAAGTCACATAAAAATAAGGATAATAAAATGTAGCATGACCTCAATTTCAAAATAAATTTACCTGTAAAGAAAACTTATGTATAATTGTAATTGCTGATTGCAATGATAAAAAGTGAAAAAAGAAACCTGCTTAATTTCCAGTGAAAGCATTGTAATGTAACAGGCTCATAGTACTTAACATTAAGTATAAATTAAAAATTATGTTAAAAGAAAATTTCCTGAATGAACAAATTATTCATAATATACTATGTGAAAAAGGAAGGGTAATAAATTGTGTGTAGAGAATATTTCATATGATACAAAATAAATATACAAATGCATGTATATACTTTATTGCAGAAATAGTTGCACAGCATAAATACTAAGGAAGTACAATGGCCAACTGTGGTTTTGCTCAGGAGTTAGATTGCTGTCATGTTTCATTTGCTGTTTTGTATTATATTGTTTTGCAGTTTTAAATTTTTGACAATGAGCATATTTTAGTATAATGATCAAGAGAATAAATTACTTATGAGTATATGCTTATAGGATGTGTGTGTTCTCCAGAATATTTATTCATATATACACATATATATTTTACTTATATTCATCCATCCTTCCTTCCCTCCTTCCTTTTGTCTTTTTCTATCAGTTCAGAAAATACAAACACACACACACACACACACACACACACCATGGTTGCTGTCCTAGCATATCCATGTGATTTTTCTTCTTGGTTACAAAATTGGAATGTATTTTATCACCATCTCTAAGTAAAATCTCTTCAGTTTTTAGGTTTTGTTCTTTTTTCATGTTCTTTGAATAGAAACTGATTTGTATTCCAAGAATGTGTTTAAAAAATTCAATTAGTTCTAAAACAGAAACAGTTGTGGAAATACTAGTGGGTGATTAATAACAACATGAACATAGGCAAGCACTGAGCTCTAATTTACTCCATAATACACCGTGGATTTGGAAGCTAATTTTAAGTATATTAGATGCACTTTGTGTCAAAATTTCTTTCTGTAGTTGCAATTTTAACCAGAAAACTTTGTTGGGAGGTGTTGCTTTTTCACTAATTCAAGACTTTCCCTTTGCCTCCTGTAAAAAAGTTAATAAACAGAAACCTCAGTTAAACAGAGTTGGAGACCAGAAGACCATGACCAGTGACAAGAGCAGAGCCCAGCAGGAAGATACAGGCTCCTCTGCTTCCTTCCTGGCACAGACGCAGCCGATGAAAAGCCTGGACTCTGTTCACTGTACCCTCCCAGCTTCCCAAGCTCTCTAGAAAGGCCCTCTCCTTCCCTTGCCTAGAGGGACCTTGCACGTGCCTCTTCATGGCTGCAGACCCTAAAATAGCATTCTCTGCTGGTTCCAAATCAATGCATGTCTGCTGAAGAAATAACTATTTATTTCAAGTCAACAAGTGCTTACCAGCTGACATGAGTTACTAAAACCACTAGAAGCACAACTGGAAAGGAGTATCTACTAAAAGCCTGGAGGGCTGCAGTCCACAGGGTTGCAAAACGTGGGACACAACTTAGAGACTGAACAACAACAATCTGTAAAGTGAATGCAAATGAATGGACATCAGCCGAACTACAGAGACTCTCTAGGATGGCACGGCCAGCACAACAGATTTAATACAAGGTCTATGTGTAGCACACGTTTCTTTTCATGAGTAACTGGTTAGAGTTCAGTTTTGAATCAGGCTGTAGAAAATGAATACACGCAGCATTACCTGTGAAATCTGTTAAAATAAGGCATAATGGCTGGGTTCAACAAATACTGACGTGCTTAGATCTAACACATGACGTGATGTGGTTAAAAAAAGACTTCTGCAAGTACTGCCCTGTCTTTATGCTTCTGTGCTGAGTGCTGTGCTTAGTCAGTCCGTCATGGCTGACTCTTTGGGACCCGATGGACTGTAGCCCACAAGGCTCCCTGTCCATGGCATTCTCCAGGCAAGAATACTGGAGTGGGGTGTCATCCCTCCTCCAGGGATCTTCTAACCCAGGGATTGAACCCAGGTCTCCCACATGAAGGCTCTTTACCATCTGAGCCACCAGGGAAGCCCTCTTTATGCTTCAAGTTACTTTAAATGACATGAAGACATTTATGATGCTGAATATTCCAAAATTCCTAACTTATATAATTACTCTTAGGGCTTTTTTTTCCTTAAAAGGAAAAATTTAGGAACAAAAAGAATGAGACAAATGACAAATGACATTCTTGGATTCTGTGTATTAAAGATACATTTCACATTTTTCCTGTGGCATATAAAAACATTAGATTTATTATTGAAGTAAAGGAAAAATTCATTCATTCAGCATTCATTCAGATAGTCCAAGGTTTCTCAGCCTCCACACTATCAATATTTTGTTTTGGTGACTTTTCCTGCACATTATAGCAACATCAAAGGAACATTTCATGCAAAGATGGGCTCGATAAATGACAGAAATGGTACGGACCTAACAGAAGCAGAATATATTAAGAGATGGTAAGAATACACAGAAGAACTGTACAAAAAAACATCTTCACGACCCAGATAATCACAATGGTGTGATCACTAACCTAGAGCCAGACATCCTGGAATGTGAAGTCAAGTGGGCCTTAGAAAGCATCACTACAAACAAAGCTAGTGGAGGTGATGGAATTCCAGTGGAGCTATTTCAAATCCTGAAAGATGATGCTGTGAAAGTGCTGCACTCAATATGCCAGCAAATTTGGAAAACTCAGCAGTGGCCACAGGACTGGAAAAGGTCCGTTTTCATTCCAATCCCAAAGAAAGGCAATGCCAAAGAATGCTCAAACTACCACACAATTGCACTCATCTCACACGCTAGTAAAGTCATGCTCAAAATTCTCCAAGCCAGGCTTCAGCAATACGTGAACCGTGAACTTCCTGATGTTCAAGCTGGTTTTAGAAAAGGCAGAGGAACCAGAGATCAAATTGCCAACATCCACTGGATCACGGAAAAAGCAAGAGAATTCCAGAAAAACATCTATTTCTGCTTTCTTGACTATGCCAAAGCCTTTGACTGTGTGGATCACAATAAACTGTGGAAAATTCTGAAAGAGATGGGAATACCACACCACCTGATCTGCCTCTTGAGAAATCTGTATGCAGGTCAGGAAGCAACAGTTAGAACTGGACATGGAACAACAGACTGGTTCCAAATAGGAAAAGGAGTACGTCAAGGCTGTATATTGTCACCCTGCTTATTTAACTTCTATGCAGAGTACATCATAAGAAACGCTGGACTGGAAGAAACACAAGCTGGAATCAAGATTGCCGGGAGAAATCTCAATAACCTCAGATATGCAGATGACAACACCCTTATGAAAAAAGTAAAGAGGAACTAAAAAGCCTCTTGATGAAAGTGAAAGTGGAGAGTGAAAAAGTTGGCTTAAAGTTCAACATTCAGAAAACAAAGATCATGGCATCTGGTCCCATCACTTCATGGGAAATAGATGGAGAAACAGTGGAAACAGTGTCAGACTTTATTTTTCTGGGCTCCAAAATCACTGTAGATGGTGACTGCAGCCATGAAATTAAAAGACGCTTACTCCTTGGAAGGAAAGTTATGACCAACCTAGATAGCATATTCAAAAGCAGAGATATTACTTTGCCAACAAAGGTTCATCTAGTCAAGGCTATGGTTTTTCCTGTGGTCATGTATGGATGTGAGAGTTGGACTGTGAAGAAGGCTGAGCGCTGAAGAATTGATGCTTTTGAACTGTGGTGTTGGAGAAGACTCTTGAGAGTCCCTTGGACTGCAAGGAGATCCAACCAGTCCATTCTGAAGGAGATCAGCCCCGGGATTTCTTTGGAAGGAATGATGCTAAAGCTGAAACTCCAGTACTTTGGCCACCTCATGCAAAGAGTTGACTCATTGGAAAAGACTCTGATACTGGGAGGGATTGGGGGCAAGAGGAGAAGGGGACGACAGAGGATGAGATGCCTAGAGGGCATCACTGACTCGATGGATGTGAGTCTCAGTGAACTCTGGGATTGGTGATGGACAGGGAGGCCTGGCCTCCTGGGATTCATGGGGTCCCAAAGAGTCAGACACGACTGAGCAACTGATCTGATCTGATCTGATAGCAACATCACTGGCCTCTACCTACTAGATGCCAATTCTGACAACCAAAAGGCCTTCAGTTCAGTTCAGTTCAGTTCAGTCACTTAGTTGTGTCCAACTCTTTGCGACCCCATGAATCCCAGCACGCCAGGCCTCCCTGTCCATCACCAACTCCCGAAGTTCACTCAGACTCACATCCAGCAAGTCAGTGATGCCACCAAGCCATCTCACCCTCTGTCGTCCCCTTCTCCTCCGGCCCCCTATCCCTCCCAGCATCAGAATCTTTTCCAATAAGTCAACTCTTCGCATGAGGTGCCCAGAGTACTGGAGTTTCAGCTTTAGCATCATTCCTTCCAAAGAAATCCCAGGGCTGATCTCCTTCAGAATGGACTGGTTGGATCTCCTTGCAGTCCAAGGGACTCTCAAGAGTCTTCTCCAACACCACAATTCAAAAGCATCAATTCTTCAGCGCTCAGCCTTCTTCACAGTCCGACTCTCACATCCATACATGACCACTGGAAAAACCATAGCCTTGACTAGACGGACCTTTGTTGGCAAAGTAATGTCTCTGCTTTTCAATATGCTATCTAGGTTGGTCATAACTTTCCTACCAAGGAGTAAGCGTCTTTTAATTTCATGGCTGCAGTCACCATTTGCAGTGATTTTGGAGCCCAGAAAAATAAAATCTGACACTGTTTCCACTTTTTCCCCATCTATTTCCCATGAAGTGATGGGACCAGATGCCATGATCTTCGTTTTCTGAATGTTGAGCTTTAAGCCAAGTTTTTCACTCTCCTCTTTCACCTTCATCAAGGGGCTTTTTGATGTTGCCAAATGTCCTGTGCGAGGTAAAAATCTCTACCAGTTGAGAACCCATGAATTAATCCATCAGTCTTTCCCTAAGCATTCTGAGATCTCACTTTGTGTCTAGCACCCTGCTGAATACAGAAGACATAACTAAATAAAGTGAGGGTTTGGCCTCAAGGAGCTCAAGTTATAGACATGAATCGACAATCAAAGAATGGGTGACGTGCTAGTACACATTGAGCTTATGTCATCTGAAGAATAAGTGAAGGTTTCCTGGGGAAGAAATGCAAATAACTGATTCTGAAGAATGAGCTATATTTACCCAGGTCTGAAAACTGCAAGAAGTCCTTTTAGGAGTGATGGTGTGGGTATGAAACAAAGGGAAACAACCCACAAAGCTGGATGACAATGTAGTCACTAACCATGGCTGCTGTTTAGTCACTGAGTTGTGTTCAACTCTTCTGTGACCCCATGGACTGGAGCCCACAAGGCACCAGATTTCCCAGGCAAGAATACTGGAGTGGGCTGCCATTTCCTTCTCCAGGGGTTCTTCCAGACCCAGGGATTGAACCCACATCTCCTACATCAGCAGGTGGATCCTTTACCACTGAACCACCAGGAAAGCCCAGCCATTAAGCATAGTCAAGGATCTTTAGTTCCTTCTTCAGAGCTCTAGAGCTTCTTGAGACCTTCTTGAGAGCCAGCAAATTTGGAAAACTGAAAAAGGTCAGTTTTCATTCCAATCCCAAAGAAGGGCAAGGCCAAAGAATGTTCAAACTACCACACAATTGCACTCATCTCACACTAGCAAAGTAATGCTCAAAATTCTCCAAGCCAGGCTTCAACAGTATGTGAACTATGAACTTCCAGATGTTCGAGCTGGATTTAGAAAAGGCACAGGAACCAGAGATCAAATTGCCAACATCCGTTGGATCATAGAAAAAGCAAGGGAATTCCAGAAAAACATCTATTTCTCTTTTATTGACTACACCAAAGCCTTGGACAGTGTGGATCACAACAAACACAATTCTTAAAGAGATGAGAATACTAGACCACCTGACCTGCCTCCTGAGAAATCTGTATGCAGGTCAAGAAGCAATAGTTAGAACCAAACATGGAACAACAGATTGGTTCCAAATTGGGGAAGAAGTATATCAAGGCTGTATATTGTCACCCTGCTTATTTAACTTATATGCAGAGTACTTCATGAGAAATGCCAGGCTGGAAGAAGTGCAAGCTGGAATCAAGATTGTTGGGAGAAATAATATCAATAATCTCAGATAGGCAGATGACACCACCCTTAAGGCAGAAATTGAAGAGGAACTAAAGAGCCTCTTGATGAAAGTGAAAAAGAGAAGTGAAAAACCTGGCTTAAAACTCAACATTCATAAAACTAAGATCATGGCATCTGGTCCCATCACTTGATAGCAAATAGATGGGGAAACAGTAGAAACAGTGAGAGACTTTATTTTTGGGGCTCCAAAATCATTGCAGATGGTAACTACAGCCATAAAATTAAAAGATGCTTGCTCCTTGGAAGAAAAGTTATGACCAACCTAAAGAGCATATTAAAAAGCAGAGATATTACTTTGCCAACAAAGGTTTGTCTAGTCAGAGCTATGGTTTTTCCAATGGTCATGTATGGATGTGAGAGTTGGACCATAAAGAAATCTAAGCTCTGAAGAATTGATGCTTTTGAACTGTGGTTTTGGAGAAGATTCTTGAGAGTCCCTTGGACTGCAAGAAGATCCAACCAGTCAATCCTAAAGGAAATCAATCCTGAATATTCATTGGAAAGACTGATGCTGAAGCTGAAGTTCCAATACTTTGGCCACCTGATGGGAAGAACTGACTCATTAGAAAAGACTCTGATGCTGGGAGGGATTGGGGGCAGGAGGAGAAGGGGATGACAGGGGATGAGATGGCTGGATGGCATCACCAACTCAATGGACATGAATTTGAGTAACCTCCGGGAGTTCATGATGGACAGGGAGGCCTGGTGTGCTGCAGTCCACGGGGTTGCAAAAAGTCAGACACGACTGAGCAACTGAACTGAACTGAACTGAGAGCTATAGATAATATTCTGAGCCTTATCCTGTTGGCTATCATATTGAAACCAAAACCCCCACCAGATGGAAGACAGTAATTACGTGAAGATCAGACTGTAGTCATGATATAAGCTGCCACAATTCTGAGAACTGGCCTTAAAGAAATTGGAGCAATCTGATACTGGAACTAAAGACTAACTGTACATAAAACAATCACAATGATGCTGGTCAGACTACCAATGACTCATTTCAAGATGACTGTCAGAGCTGACTCTTCTGTTTCTGAATGCAGCCCCTTCCCCCAGCCTATAGAAGCTCCTGCCCACGGGTTGTCAGTGAGGGGAGTCGGCCTGTGGATGGGCATCTGCCCACCCTGCACCAGCTGCCAGCATCCAAAACAAAGCAAACTTTAGTTCCCACCAACCTGGCCTCTTTATGGGCTTTTTGAGAGCTGAGCAGTAAGATCGCACTTTCAGTTACACATGGACATGCAAACAGTCTACCAGAATGTACGCAAAAGTCTTAAATAGTAAGTTCACAAACGAGGAAAAAGATAAATGGAAAAAACATAAAGAGGTGTTAAACTTTATAACATATCAGGGAAATGCAAATTAAAATAATAACGAGAATCAACTATATTTGTCAACATAGCTATATTCTTCAAAAGATTTTAAAAGTCAAGTAATGGCAACAATATGAATCAACTGAAACTCTTCCATATTGCCAATGAGAAATGTAAATTAGCATGAACTTTAGCAAAACTGATTGTCAGTGTCTGCTCAGGTGAACACGCATGAGCCTATGGTTGCATTCAGTAACCTTCACATCCTCAACTTCACGCCCTTGTGTAACTGTGCAAAACAATGCCTTCACTGTGTGCTGTATGACTGTGACTTTCTTCTGAGTAACAGAGCAGAGTGAGGTGATGGAATGCCACTTCCAGTATTATGTTGCAGAGCGAGTCTGGAATTTCTACTTCCAGAATGTCCAGAATGATGGTGTTAGACGTATCTTTCCCTAGAAACCCAAGATGCTATTTATAAAACAAACAGAAGATTCTGAAAGGTGGAGAAAAGAAAGCAGAGCAGCTGTGAACACTGGGACCCAAGGAACAACGTGGCCATGAGTTCTCTGGGTTTTCTTCGTGCCTCTTATTTCCCAGATGTGGAGTTGAAGAGCCAGCAACCTAGAAATCCCACAGGCACAGAAGCCAGATGTCTCCATCCAAAGTCAAGAAGAAGGGCAGCCTACAGAGACAGGATCATGCACTGGAGAAGGAAATGGCGACCCACTCCAGTGTTCTTGCCTGGAGATTCCCAGGGACAGGGGAGCCTGGTGGGCTGCTGTCTATGGGGTCGCACAGAGTCGGACACGACTGAAGCGACTTCGCAGCAGCAGCAGCAGCAGAGAGACGGGAAACTTTCAGCTAGCAAGAGTGTTGCTGTATCCAAACAGCACAGGAGAGAGAAGGGCCTCACCGCTACCCCTAGCAGCAAATGCTGCCTCTGGAGTGGGTTTCCTACCTTTGGCATGCTGGAATAAGTCACCCTAACCTCCCCACTGGGATGGGGTCAGAGAAGGCAAGGACTTTGATTCCCACCAGGCGGCAAGGTCCCACTCTGCAGCGTCAATGGATACCACGTGGAGACTGTGGACTTCCAGCTCCACTGGGAACAACCTGGGATTTCTACCCCATATGGCAGTAAGGTCACCACTCCCTTCCCCTGGGAGAACAGGGTTAGGAGTTCCAGATAAAACAGACAGTTTGAGATTCAGAGTCTTAAAAAACAATACACAAAATGTCCAACTTTCCATTAAAAATCCCTCATCATCCCATCATACCAGAGCCAGGAAGAGCCCAAGTTGACTGAAAAATAAAAGGTAATCAATAGATGCCAACACAAAAATGATAGTGATGTTTGAGTTAAATTTTCTGAAAAAGATTGTAAAGTAGCCATCATAAAAATGCTTCAAAGACAATTATAAACATGAGTGAAACAAATAAAAATAGAAAGTTCCAGGAAAGAAAATACAAAGAAAACCCAGTGGAAAAATTTTAATGGAAAAATACAATAACCACTTTATAAAACTCAAGAGACAGAACAATAGAAATGACCCAGCCTGAACAAAGGAGAGAACATACACGGGGAAAAAAAAAAAATAGAGCACCAGGGACTGCTCTACACACCAGGGACTGAGTCTACACAAAAGACATTAAATTTGTGTCATAAGAGAGAAGAAGAGAAAAGGGTAGGGCTGAAAAAGAACTCAAAGAAATAAGCATCTTTTGCCCAAGTGTGGCAAAAGAGATTAACCTAGAGATTCAAGAAACTGAACAAAACCCAGACAGGAAAAATGAAAAGAACTTCATATGAAAACACATCATAGCTAAACTTTGAAAAACTTCAAAGGAAAAAAAAATCTTGAAAGCAATAAAAGAAAAAAAAATTTCCCTATAGGGGGAAAACAATTGCAGGGGATATATAAAAAGAGCTTGCAAAAGAAAATAGCAAAAAAAAAAGAAAGAAAGAAAGAAACCACTGAAAGGTCCAAAAAGAATATAAGGAAAAGATACCAAAAAAGCAGCTCACTACGGACGCTATACAGATAACAAACACTTGAAAAGACGTTCAATACGTTACCTGTCAGAGAGATTCAAACTGAAACCACAATGAGGTATCACAACATTTCTATCAGATCAGATCAGATCAGTCACTCGGTTGTGTCCGACTCTTTGCGACCCCATGAATCCCAGCACGCCAGGCCTCCCTGTTCATCACCAACTCCCGGACTTCACTCAGACTCATCGAGTCAGTGATGCCATCCAGCCATCTCATCCTATGTCGTCCCCTTCTCCTCCTGCCCCCAATCCCTCCCAGCATCAGAGTCTTTTCCAATGAGTCAGCTCTTCGCATGAGGTGGCCAAAGTACTGGAGTTTCAGCTTTAGCATCATTCCTTCCAAAGAAATTTCAGGGCTGATCTCCTTCAGAATGGACTGGTTGGATCTCCTTGCAGTCCAAGGGACTCTCAAGAGTCTTCTCCAACACCACACTTCAAAAGCATCAATTCTTCACCTCTCAGCCTTCTTCACAGTCCAACTCTCACATCCATACATGACCACAGGAAAAACCATAGCCTTGACTAGATGGACCTTTGTTGGCAAAGTAATGTCTCTGCTTTTGAATATGCTATCTAGGTTGGTCATAACTTTCCTTCCAAGGGGTAAACGTCTTTTAATTTCATGGCTACAGTCACCATCTGTAGTGATTTTGGAGCCCAGAAAAATAAAGTCTGACACTGTTTCCCCACAACATTTCTATAAGAATGACTAAAATAAAAATATGCATTAGCTGCTCAGTCGTGTCCAATTCTTTTCAACCCCATGGACTGTAGCCCACCAGGGTCCATTGTCCATGGAATTCTCCAGGCAAGAATACTGGACTGGGTTGCCATTCCTTCTCCAGGGGATCTTCCCAACCCACAGATCAAACCCGGGTCTCCTGCATTGCAGGCAGATTCTTTACTATCTGAGCCACCTGGGAAGCTCAACAAAAATAGTAACCAAGAAATAATGAAAAAGACTGGATCACCCATTTACTGCTGGTGGAGAGAAAATTGTACAGCCACTCTGGAAAGCGGTAAAGAGGCTGCTTAAGACACTGAACGTGCAGCTACCACATGGACTGGCAAGGGCGCCTCTGCCATTCACCCCAGAGGAATAAAAACCACGTTCACACAAAGCCGAACATGAAAGTCTACAGAAGCTTTACTCACAACGGCCAGAAACTGCACGCAAACTGGGGCTGTGAGCTAAGTCGCTTCGGTCGCCTCCGGCTCTCTGCGACCCCAGGGACCGTAGTCTGTCAGGCTCCTCTGTCCATGGAATTCTCCAGGCAAGAATAGTGGACTGGGTTGCCATGCCCTCCTCCAGGGGATCTTCCTGACCCAGGGACTGAACTCACATCTCTTCTGTCTCCTGCCTTGGCAGTTATTAGGACTTGGTATAATTTACATAAATTTAACTGACACTGGTTCCAGTATCTGACTCTGCTTGCATTTTTGGCCATGTAAATCCCATCTCTCCTTCCATCATCACATCCCCTCCCTCTCTCTCCTTTTTCTTCTCAATTTGAACATTCCTGCTTCTCTGTTACAAAGCTCCTGGGGGGTTCCATTTGTCCTACATGCAAAATCCAGGATAATCTCAGCTCAGGACTCTTAATTACCTCCGTGAAGTCCTTTTTGCCAAGTAAGGTAAAATTCACCAGTAGTTAGAACATGGACGTCACTGAGGGATCACTATTCAGTCTACCGAAAGCACGTCTGCAAGTCCTCAGGACAAGTCTATCTGAGCAATAGCAGTATCTTCCTCCATCACCGGAGCTTCGTCAAAACCACCCTGGCCCAACCTGGTTGGGGGGAGCATCACTTAGGTATTAACTCCTTTCCATCCATGAGGTCTTTAAGACCCTTATTCCATAGTTATAATGGAAAAGATAATTTTTAATAGACTCAAAGTCTTATAAAACATGTTCCTTAGGCAAAAAGTTTTTGTATTGTGTACATGCATGCTAAGTCGCTTCAGTTGTACCCAATTCTTTGACCCTATGAATTATAACCCTCCAGGCTCCTCTGTCCATGGGAATCTCCAGGTGAGAATACAGGAGCGGGTTGCCATGCCCTCCTCCAGCGGATCTTTCTGACCCAGGGATTGAACCTCCCTCTCTGAAATCTCCCACGTTGGCAGGCACATTCTTTCCCACTAGTGCCACGTGGAAAGCCCTTACACGTGTTTGGTATGAATAATTAAAAGAGACTGCATGGTATCTGTCTCTCCAAGGTAACCACTCACGTGTGACTGTATAGAAAGGAGTTGGCATGTTTTCTCATCAAAGGCAAGGTAGGTAGATAGACTGATACGCAAGCAGACAAAAGTTAACACAAGGAGATCCAACCAGTCCATTCTGAAGGAGATCAGCCCTGGGAAGGAATGATGCTAAAGCTGAAACTCCAGTACTTTGGCCACCTCATGCGATGAATTGACTCACGGAAAAGACTTTAATGCTGGGAGGGATTGGGAGCAGGAAGAAAAGGGGATGACAGAGGATGAGATGGCTGGATGGCATCACCGACTCAATGGACGTGAGTTTGAGTGAACTCCAGGAGATGGTGATGGACAGGGAGGCCTGGCGTGCTGTGATTCATGGGGTTGCAAAGAGTCGGACACGACTGAGTGACTGAACTGAACTGAATAGGTCATTACATCATCATTCAGTGATAATCAAATGAAAAAATAGGGTAGCTATTTTGACTGCTACTGTATTTGTAATGGAAGAATTAATAATGCTTAGTTTCATAAATTCAAATATATTAATGAGAACATTAAAAAACCTCTCCTTTTACAATTGTAACTAGGTCCAGGCAAAGCAAAAACATCCCTAATTTTTATTTTTGAAGTATATGTATTACTTGGTATACTCTCTCTTCATACACACACACACACACACACACACACACATATATGTACACATACATACATATATATGGGCTTTCCTGGTGGCTCAGATGATAAAGAATCTGCCTACAAAGCAGAAGACCTGGGTTCTATCCCTGAGTCAGGAAGATCCCCTGGAGAAGGGAATTGCTATCCCCTCTCATATTCTTGCCTGGAAAATCATGGCAGAGAAGCTTGGTGGGTTACAGTCCATGGAACTGCAGAGTTGGACATGACCCAGTGACTAACACACACACACAGACACACACATACACAAACACGTGTGTACCACATATGTGCTTCCCAGGTGGGGCTAGTGGTAAAGAACCCAGCTGCCAATGCAGGAGACGAAGATGTGGGTTTGATCCCTGGGCTGGGAAGATCTTCTAGAGGAGGGCATGGTAGCCCACTCTAGTATTCTTGCCTTGGAAATCCCATAGACAGAGGGCCTTGGCAGGCTACAGTCCATGGGGTCACAAAAGAGTCAGACAAGAGTTAGAAAGTAAACCACCACCACTACCACCACCACGAGTGAAATCACACTGAATATTCTTAAACTTAGGAAGAGACGGCCGTGTAAGATAAATTTCACAAAGATGCCTAGAGACGATCATGACCACCTAAAACTGGCCAAACTTTTCATGCACAAGAGTCAGCAGGCTGCAGTGGGTGGAGAGTTATGTGGACAGTAAACTCGGGTGGTACAGCTGCTCTTTGGACAACTTGTTTAACTTCATGAAGCCTCAGTTTCCCCATTGGAGACATGCAGCCAAAAGCAGGATCTGTCACAGAAGGCGGATGTGAGTAACAGTGAGAGACTGTCTGGAAGCACATCAGCGTGATGCCTGGCGTACAGAAATCCCTGAGTGTCAGCTGCCGATTATTTTCTGTCCTCACTGCTACTGCTCTTATTCTGTAGGCATACCAACCGAGGCATCTGAGTGCACTAGCACGTGCGATGCTCTTTTGCTCAGTTTCACTGAATGTTTAAATGCATAGTTTCTGAACAGCTTCTCATTCCTGAGCCCAGGCGTGGTTCTGAAAGCACAGTGGTGAATGAGACTGGCGCAGTCTCTGCCCGTTCACAGCTCTGTGTCATCTTTGGTCTGTTTACCGTGGGACACCAGGGCTCCCTGGTGGCTCAGGGGTAAAGAATCTGCCTGCAGTGCAGAAGACGTGGGTTTGGTCTCTGGTTCTGGGAGGGTCCCTGGAGAAGGAAATGGCAGCCCACTCCAGTATTCTTTCCTGGGGAACTCTGTGGACGGAGGAGCCTGGTGGGCTGAAGTCCATCGGGTCGCACAGAGTTGAACGTGACAGCGACTGAACAGCAACCATGCCACGTGGTCAGCACACTGTGGTTCGTTTCCCTCCCCAAAGAGACAAAATGAGCACTAAGAACAAGCTAGAAAAAGGAAGTGCATTTCCTATCACGTGCCAACTGTGTTCAATGCCTTCTACGTGGAGCCTGGTGTCGAGAAGGATGTAGCGTTCAGGGCAGACTCGCCCAGAAAGCACGGCATGCACGACGCCGTCACCGGTGCGCGGGGAGAGCGCCTGTGCCTCTGACACAGGTTTGCCCTGCATGCAGTGACTGAACACAGGAGTTCAAAGGTCAGTGAAAGAACTGGTGATTGTCTAATTCCAGATCAGCTCTTAGTGGGATTTGTCATTCCACAAAGTTTACTTTTAAGAAAACAAAATTAGTAGCATGAACCCCAGCTGTTGACATTTTCCCTGCTTCTTGGCATTCCATTATCTCAGCTGGTCTAGGCACAGCTCAGCAATTACCATGGTTCTGCAGGGGGCTCCTGGGCCACTTACGCCGACATTCTGAAATATTACTGGGAAGATGCAGCAGGTGCGGTGGGCTGGCAGACACCCAACAGCAAGTCTGCCTCGGCCCAGAGTTTTAAGAAGTTCCGTGCACTGCCCCTTATGTCATTAAGCTGTCTCAATTAGAGGCAGAAATCCGATCGTCTTTGGCAGGCACCGTGTCTCATCTATAAAGCACCATCACTCTCGCAGTGAGAGACCGTCACTTTCTAGGATTCTGTGTGGATGTGACGGTGGCCGTCCCGGGCACAGGGAGCAGAGACCGTCACTTTCTAGGATTCTGTGTGGATGTGACCGTGGCCGTCCCGGGCACAGGGAGCAGAGACCGTCACTTTCTAGGATTCCGTTGTGGATGTGACCGTGGCCCTCCCGGGCACAGGGAGCAGAGCAATTCCGAGTGTGACAGCAAGGCCGACAGGACGGAGGACCTGTCTTGCCACCCTGACGGCCCACGCAGACTTCCTGTTTCTCTGAGTGTGGCAAGTGTTTACAGGCTCTGCCATGCGGCCGAACGTGTGGCTCGCTCTGCTCATGTGTTCCTATCAGGCGCTTTCATCCACGCCACCTGATTCTCCTCACTAGGTGTTGATCATCTCAGACTCATATGGGTGTTAGGCGAGATGATTGGCGAAGATAAGATAAAAATCATGTATGATCAAAATCACTTTTAGAACCCTTTCAATATTAGATGATATTAAGGGTTGATTTTAAATGTTAGATGTGATGGGGGAATCGAAGCTAAGCAGGGAAGACAAAGTCCCCTTTTCAGTTAGAGATGCATCCTGGAGGGCTCCTGCACAAAATTACATGTTATCTGGGATTTGATTTAAAGTAATAGAGCAGAAATTTAAAGTTCAGTGGGTAGAAAACGCACTGAAAAATATTGATAATGATCAAAGCTGGGTGACGTATATGAAAAGATTTATTATGCTATTCTCTCTATCATTGTGTATGCATTTTATAAATTTTATAGATTTAGAATGTTAATATTCTCAGTGGTACTTAAGGACTCTCTATGCATATGTTACATACATACACATTATAACATGTATATACACACATACATGTAATTCTATTCAGTATTTCCATGCTCACTAACATTTTACAAGAGCACACAGACATGTGCACATGCTCAGTCCTGCCCCATCTTTCCGACCCTGTGCACTGTAGCCCACCGGGCTCCTCTGTCCACAGAATTTTCCAGGCAAGAATACTGGAGGGGGTTGCCATTTCTTACTGTAGGGGATCTGCCACTCTGGGAACGAACCTGTTCACTGTGTCTCCTGCACTGGTGGGCAGATTCTTACCACTGAGCCACCTGGAGCAAGCAACACTGAAACATTAGACAGATGTCTGGATGTTCAAACCATTCAGACTTTTAGAAACTCTTAAGTCCACAGTACTGAATCCAGTACCGTGATTCTAAACAGTTCCTGTCTGCCATGGCATTTGACTCCAGGTATGACCAACCTAGACAGCATATTGAAAAGCAGAGACATTACTCTGCCAACAAAGGTCTGTCTAGTCAAGGCTATGGTTTTCCCAGTGGTCATGTATGGATGTGAGAGTTGGACTGTGAAGAAAGCTGAGCACTGAAGAATTGATGCTTTTGAACTGTGGTGTTAGAGAAGACTCTTGAGAGTCCCTTGGACTGCAAGGAGATCCAACCAGTCCATCCTAAAGGAGATCAGTCCTGGGTGTTCATTGGAAGGACTGATGTTGAAGCTGAACCTCCAATACTTTGGCTACCTCATGCGAAGAGCTGACTCATTGGAAAAGACTCTGATGCTGGGAGGGATTGGGGGCAGGAGGAGAAAGGGACGACAGAGGATGAGATGGCTGGATGGCATCACTCAATGCCATCAACTTGATGGACATGAGTTTGGGTGGACTCCAGGAGTTGGTGATGGACAGGGAGGCCTGGCGTGCTGCGGTTCATGGGGTCGCAAAGAGTCAGACAACTGAGCGACTGAACTGAACTGAACTGAATGGCTAACTTTAATGTGTCAACTTGACAGAGTCACAGGGTACCCAGATGTCTGGTCAAACATTATTCTGGATGTGCCTATGAGGCAATTTCTGGATAAGAGGAATATCTGTGAATCAGTAGACCAAGTAAAGTTTATTACCCAATCAACCAACATCTGACTGCAACTACATGGGGGTTTCCAAGCCTACATGAACTCGGTCATCTTGCAGATTTGTGAGCAAAATAAATGACTATTATTGTTTTAAAACCCACTGTTTGGTGGTGGTTTGCCATGCAGAAACAGACATCCAGAACATGAGAGAAGACAAAGAACATGTTCAAGGCCACATTCACGGATCAGAGGCCAAGTTGAAAAGAGAAGACACATTTTCACATTTTACACAACTGATCATTTTGGGTTTGGGATTAAAATTAAGCATAATGTGGCTACTCTTTGGTTTTCCCTATTGCTTCTAAGTCTTTTAAGAATATCTTTGCTTAAGAGTCTAGAAATTGAGTTTCTTAGTCACAATTAAAATAGTTAAACTCATTAATGACCTTTGGTGTTTTTCAGTGTTTTGTCTTTCCTTTTATTCTTCATGAGAAAGAGAGAGACCCCTGCTCCAGGATCAGACATTCTTTATCCAGGTAGCTCTAATGTACTCAGGAATTTTTTTTTAATTTTATTTTTAAGCTTTACATAATTGTATTAGTTTTGCCAAATATCAAAATGAATCCACCACAGGTATACATGTGTTCCCCATCCTGAACCCTCCTCCCTCCTCCCTCCCCATACCATCCCTCTGGGTCGTCCCAGTGCACCAGCCCCAAGCATCCAGTATCGTGCATCTAACCTGGACTGGCGTCTCGTTTCATACATGATATTTTACATGTTTCAATGCCATTCTCCCAAATCTTCCCACCCTCTCCCTCTCCCATAGAGTCCATAAGACTGTTCTATACATCAGTGTCTCTTTTGCTGTCTCGTACACAGGGTTATTGTTACCATCTTTCTAAATTCCATATATATGCGTTATTATACTGTATTGGTGTTTTTCCTTCTGGCTTACTTCACTCTGTATAATAGGTTCCAGTTTCATCCACCTCATTAGAACTGATTCAAATGTTTTCTTTTTAATGGCTGAGTAATACTCCATTGTGTATATGTACCATAGCTTTCTTATCCATTCATCTGCTGATGGCATCTAGGTTGCTTCCATGTCCTGGCTATTATAAATAGTGCTGCAATGAACACTGGGGTACACGTGTCTCTTTCCCTTCTGGTTTCCTCAGTGTGTATGCCCAGCAGTGGGATTGCTGGATCATAAGGCAGTTCTATTTCCAGTTTTTTAAGGAATCTCCACACTGTTCTCCATAGTGGCTGTACTAGTTTGCATTCCCACCAACAGTGTAAGAGGGTTCCCTTTTCTTTTAACTTACAAATGAAGAAATATAATTCAAAGTGGCTTAAATTACCAAAAAAGAGTACTGTGTCAAAGCCACTGGAAATACCAAGAGGTCTATGATCCAGGGCCTCAATAACATCATCAGAAATGAGTTTTGGGGACTTCCTTGGTGGTCCAGTGGTTAAGAATCCACCTGCCAACGCAGGGGACGTGGGTTTGATCCCTGGTTTGGGAACAAAGGAATGGACAGGGTGGCGTGGTGTGCTGCAGTCCTTAGGGTCACAAAGAGTCGGACATGACTGACTGAGTGACTGAACTGAATTGAACTGAACTGGGAACAAAGATCCCACATGCCTTGGGGCAACTTTGCCTATGCGCCGTACTTCCGAGCCTGCCCCTAGAGCCTGAATGCCACAGATACTGAAGCCTGCAGGCTTTAGAGCCCATGCTCTGCAGCAAGGGCGGCCACCGCAGGGAGAGGCCCGCACACCTCCACTGCGGAGCAGCCCCACCTGCCGCAGCCAGAAAAAGTCCGTGCACTGAAATGAAGACCTGGCACAGCTAAAATTTTTTTTAAAAGAAATGAGTTTTTCTACATTTTTCCTCTCTGCTGACTGCCCTGTTAGCTTCATTACTGAATTATTCTGTTTTGTCAGCAAATAGTCTCTGGCAGTTCCAGGACTGTACCCTACCGTCTCAGCCACCCCACCCGATGGGAAAGAACTTAGGTTTTCTAATGTCTAAATCAGTTCCAGAAACTGCTGGGTCAACGCGCACAGCCAATCCCATCACTAATGGGCCAGACCCGGGTTCTGTGCCAATGGCTGGACCTTTGGAATTTGTTGGCAGGGCCAGGAATGTTCCAGTAAGCCTTACCTGAAACATATGTGCTGAGAATTGGAAAGAATATTTCCTAAGAGGGAAACTAAGGTGCTATTATCATATTGGAATAGAGATAGGAACAGTATTTGTCAACAGGGCTCTGTCTTTACAAATCCTGATTTTCCTGGGCTCCTTTTTCTTCATGTAAAATGAAGGACAGGCTGCTTGATTGCCAAGCCCCACCCACCTCAAATACTTAATGATGTGCCGTGATGTGGGTGACACAGAATGTGATTGTAGAAGGAAAACCACTTTCGATAACAATCATTGTGATGAGTTCTGCTGCTACAGGCTGTCAAAAACAGGGGTGGGGTGGGGATGGTTAAACTCATAAAAGGAAGATCTGAAGCTCTTTTCCTCCCCTCTCTCTTCTTCCCTCACTCCTCCAACAGTCATACAAAATGAGCCATTTGCCAAGACTCTTATTCATACAAACTGTTCAAGGACCTGTGGGATTCTAGTCATCGACCGATTTTGAGAGTCAAGACCGGAAGGATTCTCCTGTTTTCCTTATTATTTAACCTTCCATATACTAATAAAGTTTTTTTGAATTAGAATATAATACAACCACGGTGTGTTACTTTCTATGTACAATGAAGTAAATCAGCTACATGTATACATATTTTGGGCTTCCCTGGTGGCTCAGACAGCAAAGAATCTGCCTGCAATGCAGGAGATCCGGGTTCAGTCTCTGAGTCAGGAAGATCCCCTGAAGAAGGGAATGGCAACCTACTCCAGTATTCTTGTCTGGAGAATCCCACGAACAGAGGAGCCTGGTGGACTGAGGTCTATGGGCTCTCAAAGACTCGGACACGACAGCGCCACTAACACACACGTACAGAAATCCCTCCCTCTTAGACCTCCCTCCTACCCACCACCCTCATCTCACCTATCTAGGTCATCACAGAGCCCTGGACTGGCTTCCTGTATGGAAGTTCTTTAAAAAACTATAAACAGGGCTTCCCTGGTGGCTCACTGGTAAAGAGCCAGCCTGCAGGGGACACAGGTTTGACCCCTGGTCAGGGAAGATCCCACATGCTGCGGAGTAACTAAGCCCGAGCACCACACTGCTGAAGCCCAAGTGCCCTAGAGCCTGTGCCGGACGTCAAGAGGAGTCACCGCACAGACAGAGCTCGTGCTGGACATCAAGAGGACTCACCGCACAGACAGAGCCTGTGCTGGACGTCAAGAGGACTCACCGCACAGATAAGCTGCATGCCACAGCTAGAGAGTAGCCCCTGCTCTCTGCAACTAGAGAAAAGCCCATGAAGTAATGAAGACCCAGCACGGCCCAAAGTAAATACATAAAATTATATTTAAAAAATCAGAGCTGTGTCATTATTAAAGATAATAATAATAATAATGAAGTCTGTTTTGATGGACAGCCCCAAGCATTTCAGAGTCTGGGTAAATCTCTCATGATTCAAAGCATCCAAATCCTGCACGGCTGAATGAAGTAGGCGCTGTCTGGGAAAGATGGCCAGGCTGATGCAGGTGCCCCTGACGCTGGGTCACTGAGTGCGCCTGCCACCACAGCCGGGGCGCTCAGGAAGCATTAGGATGCTGTCCACGTGGACAAGCACAGCCAGGTGATCAGAAGACAGCGCCTCTAGGAAAGCAATTAGCCTCTCATGGCTCCTGCCACCGCTGCTCCTGTCTCATTCACACTTCCGCTCACCCTGAGGAGCCCGCACTGAGCTGCAGAACAAGTTCACACCCTGCGCTTTCCAGGTGCTGAGCAAACCATTTGCACTTGTCACCGGCACTTTTGCCTGTGACTCACCGAATCACAGATCGGACGCTACCACTCACATTTCTGCGAGGCACAGACACAGCTTCTCTCCGTGGCCCCGACACTGGTGTCTCCTTGGCCTTTCCGTCTGTGCTCCCGCACCACCGCTCTGCACGAGGAGCTGTGCTACTGGCCAAGCTCTGTCAGGATGCTTGGGCTTCCCAGGTGGCGCAGCAGGTGAAAATCCACCCAACGTGCAGGAGACGCAAGAGACTCAGATTTGACCCCTGGGTCGGGAAGATCCCCTGGAGAAGGAAATGGCGCCCACTCCAATATTCTTGCCTGGAGAATCCAATGGAGTCTGGCGGGCTACAGTACATGGGGTCGCAAAGAGTCAGAAATGACTTACTGGCTGAACAACAACAAATAGGAATGCTTGTGTTCCTTTTTATTTTTCTCTTGCCTCATATTAGCTTCTTGTGGTAGCAATGATAACAACCACCCACCAATAGTGAGAGAATGAACTCCAGGTACTCAGTGTCTGCGAGGCACCTGCTCTGGGAGCTTTCCATGCCTGGTCTAATTTAAGT
Source organism: Bos indicus x Bos taurus (assembly GCF_003369695.1). Taxonomy (NCBI): domain Eukaryota; kingdom Metazoa; phylum Chordata; class Mammalia; order Artiodactyla; family Bovidae; genus Bos; species Bos indicus x Bos taurus. Next base: position 1,043,369 of record NC_040088.1, read on the forward strand.
CTCACACCTATTTTTCCCACTTTACTGATAATGAAAGTAAAAATTAGATGCTTAGGAAATGAATCCAGGATCACATCAAGGACTCAACCGTAAGTCTCTTTGATGCCAGAATAGAGATTTTTCTCAGCATGCTGTATTTGTTCACATGGCGTTGGTAGAGTGCAGAGGAGAAAAATATTCTGGCTGGTAGGGACAAACCTCAGTCAGTAGACTCAGCATCGGTAGCTCTAAGTTCAGCAACCATATGGCCAGTGAGACTCTTGTGTCCTTGGGAAGCTGGGCTGGACAATTCTGGCCTCGACACTGGGAGCCCAGAGAGACAGCTGCCATGGAGATCTGGAGGGGGCGTGCTCATCTCCTGCCAGGAATGGAGCTCATTATCACTGGAGCAGTCCTTGAGCTTGCCAGTGTTTCCGCCGCTGCTCCCTCTGGGAGCCTCGGGAACCAGAAGGGAGAGGAAGAGACAGAGGTCGTGGCCGAGAGTGCAGTCAGTTCTGGGAGGCAGGAAGTGGTACCCCAGGGATGCTCTCAGAATCTCTGTGGTGCTAATTAGTCCCCAGGGTTTTCCCAGGGCCTAGCTTCTTACTCAAGCTTCACCTTACTACTCTCAGGCCATTTCAGGAATTTCAAGAAACAATCCAATCCTGGTGAACCAGGACCGACTCAGAGCTTTTCCTAAAAGCTATTGTGCCTTTAACTTAAGGAGAAGCTTACTTGGTGTGCATTTTATTATTTATAGGCAACATACAAACAGTTCCCCCTCTCTTCTCCATCTTTAAAAAAGCTGGTGATAGCGGTCTAGTCTCTAAGTCATGTCTGGCTCTGTGTGATCCCATGGACTGTCGCACACCTGTCTCCTCTGGCCATGGGATTTCCCAGGAAAGAACAGTGTGGTGGGTTGGCGCTTTTTCTCCAGGGGATCTTCCTGACCCAGGGATGGGGCCCACGTCTCCTGCACTGCAGAGGGTTTCTTTACCATTGAGCCGCCGGGGAAGCCCAAACGCTGCCCATCTTTAAATCATGGCTCCAAATCAAGGGCTGCTACAGAGTCCTTCCTGTTACTCCAGGGTATAGCTCCGTCTCAGTTCTCACACTTCTCTGTCCCGTACTGTCAGCATCACAGTCTAGCACTGCTGAATCCCGCCCTGATCTGTATCCTCTGGCTACATTCTCTCTGAGTCATCACCTCCTAATCACATTTGTGAGGCTTGGCTGTATTATGGAGCCTTTCTCCTGAGAGCTCAAGGTGGAACGAGTGCAGGCTCTGAGCTCGGGAGGCAGGGGGCACATCCTGTGTCCACCTGAAGTTAACTGAGTGCTCTTCAGCACTAAGCCATCAAGGTGGCTGCTTCTTTAATTTTCCCCAACCAAATTCATAAATTCAGACTGTGCTTGTGTATGTTATGAATTCTCTCAATTTAAAATGATGTCTCCCAATTTATATGAAAAACAAGCTGGTGAAGGCCAAATAAAATATCCATAACAATTCTGACTAAGGGCTTTTGTTTTGTATAGAAGGCCAGATAATAAAATATACGGTTTAAAGTTCATCAGTCAATTGGCAAATATTTACTGAGCACTTTGAATGTTCCGGGGACTGTACTCCTGCCTTAACCACCTGGGCAAAATATTCCACTTTTTTTCTGCTAGAATTTTCTCATCTAGAAAGTAGAGATATTCATATAAACAAAGTCACAGAGTAAAAGTGAAGATTAAGCAAGGAAGATGCATATGGGTCTGGGTACAATAGATGGCATATGGAGAAAGCTAAGCAAGTAGCCACAGTAATCAGTAAAACAAATGCAGCATATTTGTCATTACTGTCATGGCCACAGTAGAAATAATGATGGTTCGTCTTCACTGAACACTCACTAATCCTTACGATAACTCTGAGGAAGGCAATGTGGGTAACTGAGGGTAAAAACAGAGGTACAGATAGAAGAAGCCATATCTTTGGAGGCAGTAACAGCAGCCATGAGAGGAGCCAACCAGGATCTATTTAGTGATATTAGAGATCGTGTTAACAGTTGAAAACACAGATGGCTCATTTCTTGCTTTTTTCCTACCTCTCTCTCACCGCTGTGAAGAGACCATATGGTATTTCTGGGCACACAGCATGTGAATAAATACCTGCTTAATTGGTGGTTCGTCCCTAGAAGCCCATCGGCACCTAGGTCTCTTCTTTTCTATTTATGTACATCCGGGAAGGAGGTATGGTATGTGGCTCCTTTTATGTGTGCTCTGACCCGCCATCCAGCTACACCATTGAACTCCTCCCTGGGAAGTGGTGCTCTCGGCCTCAAGAGCAGAGAGGTGCGGTCCCTCTTCACTTCACAGCAGGGGATGCCGTCCTGCTGGGAAAATAAGACCGCCAAGAGCTGAGCTGTTTTCTTTGGAAAACATGCTGAACAGAGCAAACTGCGTCTTCTGATGCCAGCAGCTGTCAGAGCAAGGCACCAGTGAAATCCTTCACGCGTTCAGTCCACGCAGCAAGACGGTTCGCTTGGCGGTCTCGTCCCAGCTGTGAGATCCCTCCTTCCCACCCTGCTGGGGGCACCACCAGATGGTGGGGCACTGCGCCACCCCTACGACCTCACTGCCCAGAAAGTCACCAACCATGTCCTACCCTTCTTGACGCCTCATGGAGGGGCTATTGACCTTGTCTTGATGGTCACAGGATTTGAGGCAAATCAATTTTTTTTCCTGGCCTTGCCACACAGCACATGAAATCTTAGTTCTCCCACCAGGGATTGAGCCCACACCACCCACCTGCAATGGAAGCACAGAGTCTTAACCACTAGACTGCCAGGGAAGTCCCAAGTCAAGCTTCTTTGAACACAGGTATCCTTAGGGAGTCACCTCTTATATAAGTGTTAAATGGATGCACCACCGTACTGAAACCAGAAACCACATAAAGAGCAGACCTCCACACACTCCCCAACCCTGGTGAAGAACAGGTTCACATTTCAGTTTGCAAAGACTTTGGTGTCATTGGCAAATTCAACTTTATGAGTTAACTGTGGAGGCCACTCTTGGTAAGGAAATGGCTGAAGAGACGTCTTTGTAAACCTGATTGGGAATGTCAACAGTCTCTTCTCGTTCGGACCTTGCTCCATTTCTCCTCCAACTGAATGGTTTCTAAACCAAAATACACATTTTGTCCTTTCACAACTGTCTTCATTCTTTAATCATAACCCTTTTATACCACCAACTGCCAAACAAGAATCCTGAGAACCATTATCATCCTTCAGTTTACACTCCACATCCAATCAATCATGGAGTCTGTTGAATCTACTAAGCACAATGACTCCCCCCCCCAAAAAAAAAAAATCCTACACACCCTAGTTTCCATTATACATGCACACAACACACAGACACACACACAGACACACACACAGTCACTTATTTAATCATCACACCAATTCTCCAAAGTAGATGCTGTTATTGTTCCCACAGATGAAGAAGACATGGAGGCACTGAAAACTTATAACTGATTTTCCCAACAATGTAAGGTTTAGACTAAACTTTAGAGCTAGAATTTGAAACAAGAGTTACACAAAAATTTCTGAAATCTGCCTTTCTCACCTTACATGATTTAAACTTGGATCTTTCCAAATACAATTTTGCGGATCTATGTCATGAAAAGAACTGCCTGCCCATCACGCTTATACTCTGGCTATTCAGAAAAACAATCCATTTCCTCCATCTCTGTTGCCATGACTTGCTTGGAAAAGGAACACCATCATTCCAGCAAGTGGCTGACAAGCTTCTGCCCGGTCTCAGCACACCACAGAACTATGGCATGGGTTCTGAGGAGGTGCCTTTGCACCATACCCCATCACCCCACTCATATCTGTCAGTTAAGAACTTCCTGTGAAACTGCAACTTGAGACACTAACAAGCCAACCTGCAGTTAAGGTCAAAGCCAAACAGGGAGGGAAAAAAAAAAGGAAACACACCCTGTGTTATCTGGCGGATCCACTAAAGGCTTATACTATTAACAGTCTTTCCAGATAATTCCCAATTAACAAAATCACCTGGTATAATGACCCAATAAGCTCTCAGAACTTTGAAAAAGAGTAGAAAAGTCATTAAGAGACCATTATCAACCTTGAAACAAGGTCATTTATGGTCAAACTTCCACAAACAATCTGGAGCAACACTACTTGCCTGGGTAGCCAATATCAACAATGTATTGCTTAAATGCTTACAATATTTGCAGAGGTAAAGGGAGCTTCATTTTGGTGCTAATATTACCAATATCTGAGCATTTTTCATTGAAACCTTTATTATTTTCCTTTAAAGGCACAACTGAGTTTTTTTTTTTTTAATTGAAATTCTGCTTTTTTCTTTTTCAAAGAGCCATATTTGATTGATGTATTAACATGATTTTCAGCTTGTAAGTTACTGAATATTTTTAATCCACTATTTGGAAAAAATAGAAACCTATATCTATGTGAATTTTGTCACACTTAAACACTGTAATGCAAGAACTCTAATACATAACTCTCATACATAATACATGATTGATAGTTAGGTCAGATAGTTTGGGAATACTTCAAAATCCCAGTAGGAAATGAGAGCAATGGCTGGTGTGATTTATCCCCCTTCTACTCCAGTGTCATGACCCACTGAATAAATCTTAGTCATTCACTCAATCATCAGACACTTTATTCACTTAACAAATTGAATTAGATCCCTATTTTCTACTAAGTCCTGTTTTGGTTGATTGGGGATAAGGTAATATAAAGATGAACCTTTGCCTTCATGGAACATACTGACTTTTACTAAGAGAAACGAAAACAACAACAAAAGTAAGGAAAAGTCAATCAATATACAAACTGGGATACAAACAAGTTGTCCCATAGGGGAAAAGAGTAAGTGCTGAAGAGAGACTTGATAAAGGAGGGCTGCTGTGCAGAGACGGTCCAGGGAAGGGCTTCAGGTGAGGCTGCATCGAGACAGAAACCTAAATTCAGAGGGCCGTCCATGGGCTCCCCTGGTGGCTCAGTCGGTAAAGAATCTGCCTGCAATGCAGGAGACCTTGGTTCACTCCCTGGGTGGGGAAGATCCCCTGGAGAAGGAAACGGGAGCCCACTCCAGTATTCTTGCTGGGAAATCCTGTGGACAGAGGAGCCTAGGGGCAACAGTCCATGCAGTCGCAAGTGGCACACAACTAAGCAATTAAAATCACCACTAAACACTCAGAGTGATGTCGACATGGTGATAAATAACATGAAAAGCGATGTGACTTGAGGAACGAGAATGCGATGTGATGGGAAGGGATGTGAGGAAAGCAGCCATAATCCCTTCTTTCTATCCTGCCTTCCTCAGTGTGGACAGTAAACTCATTCAGCCGATACTATCCCAATCTTGCTATCTGTCGCCCAGCACATTAGTCTAAATTTACTGAACAACTATCACGTACTAAATATCTTCATATGCTCCCCTGTCGCCAAGCTGTTCCTATCCACGTTTTATAGATGAAAAATCTTAGGCTCAAAGAGCTTAGGCGACTTGACCAAGACTATAGACCTAGTAATTGGTCAAACCAGGATTCAAATCCATGGCTCACTGATATCAAAGTCAGTGATGCACGTGTAGGGAGAAAAACGTATAGCACTGTAATGCAGAGTGCCGTAATGTATAGTATAGCACAGAAGCGTCTGGCGCCGTGGTGGGCGGCACCGCGATGTATTCTTCCGCGGTGTATGGTGCTGGGATGTGTGGTGCCGCGGTGGATTATGGGACAGGAACAAAGTCGGAAGGCCTGCCTTAAGTTCTCTGCTGCTGCTGCTAAGTTGCTCAGTCGTGTCCAACTCCTAGCAACCCCATGGACTGTAGCCTACCAGGCTCCTCCGCCCACGGGATTTTCCAGGCGAGAGTACTAGAGTGGGGTGCCATTGCCTTCTCCACCAGTTCTCTACTAAGCCTTTATAACTCAGTTCAGTTTCAGTTCAGTCGTTGAGTCGTGTCCGACTCTTTGTGACCCCATGACTCACAGCACGCCAGGCCTCCCTGTCCATCACCAACTCCCGGAGTTCACTCAGACTCATGTCCATCAAGTCAGTGATGCCATCCAGCCATCTCATCCTCTGTCATCCCCTTCTCCTCCTGCCCCCAATCCCTCCCAGCATCAGAGTCTTTTTCAATGAGTCAACTCTGCCTCAGGTGGACAAAGTACTGGAGTTTCAGCTTCAGCATCATTCCCTCCAAAGAAATCTCAGGGCTGATCTCCTTCAGAATCGACTGGTTTGATCTCCTTGCAGTCCAAGAGACTCTCAAGAGTCTTCTCCAACACCACAGTTCAAAAGCATCAATTCTTCGGTGCTCAGCTTTCTTCACAGTCCAACTCTCACATCCATACATGACCACTGGAAAAACCATAGCCTTGAGTAGATGGACCTTTGTTGGCCAAGTAATGTCTCTGCTTTTCAATATGCTATCTAGGTTGGTCATAACTTTCCTTCCAAGGAGTAAGTGTCTTTAATAACTCAAGTTCAAGAGAAAAGAGATGGTGGTCTTGCCCCGTAAGTTTAACCTAACCTGGTTTTTTAAACAGACCCTAATAGATCTGGTTAGACATGGGAGTACTAAGCAAAATGACTTACTGAAAAAAAAGAAAATCCTATAAAATGGACACTCCCTATTTTCCACTATACGTATATACATATACACATATATAACCACTTTATATCCATGTTTATATATCTATATATATTATTGAATATTATATCATATATTAATATATTATGAACAGTAGTATATATAATTTATATAATAATTTATAAAGATATTTATACAATGGATATACAAATTTATGTATCACTGACTCAGTGGACATGAATCTGAGCAAACTTAGGGAAACAGTGAAGGATAGGGAAGCCTCAGTTCAGTTCAGTCACTCAGTCGTGTCTGACTCTTTGCGACCCCATAGACTGCAGCATGCCAGGCCTCCCTGTCCATCACCAATTCCTGGAGTTCACTCAAACTCATGTCCATCAAGTCAATGATGTCATCCAACCATCTCATCCTCTGTTATACCTTTCCCCTCCCACCTTCAATTTTTCCCAGCATCAGGGTCTTCTCAAATGAGTCAGTTCTTCACATCAGGTGGCCAAACTATTGGAGTTTCAGCTACAGCATCAGTCCTTCCAATGAATATTCAGGACTGATTTCCTTTAGGATGGGCTGGTTGGAACTCCTTGAAGTTCAAGGGACTCTCACGAGTCTTCTCCAACACCACAGCTCAAAAGTATCAATTCTTCGGCGGTCAGCTTTCTTTATAGTCCAACTCTCATACCCATACACGACCACTAGAAAAACAATAGCTTTGACTAGATGGACCTTTGTTGGCAAAGTAATGTCTTTGATTTTTAATATTATGTCTAGGTTGATCATAACTTTTCTTCCAAGGAGCAATCGTCTTTTAATTTCATGGCTGCAATCACCATCTCTAGTGATTTTGGAACCCCCAAAAATAAAGTCTGTTTATTTTTTTCACTTGCTAAACACTGTTTCCATTGTTTTCCCATCTATTTGCCATGAAGTGATGGGACTGGATGCCATGATCTTAGTTCTCTGAATGCTGAGCTTTAAGTCAACTTTTTCACTCTCCTCTTTCGCTCTTTAGTTTTTCTTCACTTTCTGCCATAAGGGTGGTGTCGTCTGCATATCTGAGGTCATTGATATTTCTCCCGGCAATCTTGATTCCAGCTTGTGCTTCATCCAGCCCAACGTTTCTCATGATGTCCTCTGCATATAAGTTAAATAAGCAGGGTGACAATATACAGCCTTGATCTACTCCTTTTCCTATTTGGAACCAGTCTGTTGTTCCATGTCCAGTTCTAACTGTTGCTTCCTGACCTGCATACAGATTTCTCAAGAGGCAGGCCAGGTGGCCTGGTATTCCCATCTCTTTCAGAATTTTCCACGGTTCGTTGTGATCCACACAGTCAAAGGCTTTGGTGTAGTTGATAAAGAAGTAGATGTTTTTCTGGAACTCTCTTGCTTTTTTGATGTTCCAACAGAAGTTGGCAATTTGATTTCTGGTTCCTCTGACTTTTCTAAATCCAGCTTGAACATCTGGAAGTTCATGGTTCACATACTTTGATGGGGTCACAGAGTAGGACATGATTTAGCAACTGAAAAACAACTATCTATCTATCTATATAGATAGAGAGAGGCGGGGAGGACTCAACAGAGAGTACAGAAAATGCCACCAGGAATGCAGCAGAACACTGTTTCTCGTGGTGAAACTTCAGGTACCAACAGAGGAGGAGAGTTGAACTGACATCTAGCCATTCCTAAAAATCTCATATTAATACTAACATGACTGTTGTGATAACCGACAAATACTTTAACCCAAGGATGCATTAAGAATGTGAGGAATAAACAATATAATGTCATCAGAAGAGGAACCAAATTTGGACAGTCCAGAAAGCTTCCTCTGTTCCAGGGCCTTGCATCTCAAACTCAAGTCACTGTGAGACAGTAACCAGAGGTGAGCCAGGAGACTTCAAAGCTATAGGAGCAACACAACATTTCTTGCTGGAGCTTTCATTTTACTTAAATTTACATAATGATTTAGAAGAGAAAACACCTCTGTTTTTCCTATTATAAAAGGAATTCTAGACATATTTTTCTATTAAGGTAAGCAAAGATGCGATGGCACCCACTCCAGTACTCTTGCCTGGAAAATCCATGGACGAAGGAGACTGGTGGGCTGCAGTCCATGGGGTCGCTAGCAGTCGGACATGACTGAGCGACTTCACTTTCACATTTCACTTTCCTGCATTGGAGAAGGAAATGGCAACCCACTCCAGTGTTCTTGCCTGGAGAATCCCAGGGACGGGGGAGCCTGGTGGGCTGCCATCTAAGGGGTCGCACAGAGTCGGACACGACTGCAGTGACTTAGCAGCAGCAGCAGCAAGCAAAGATGCAAAACAATTCCTCTGTGGATTTTTAAACAAATCATATGCTTCTAAATACATTTTGAGCTATGCCCTACCATCCCCCAGTTAATTTATATAATTTAACAACTAACATTTGCTAAATATACACCAGGCCTAATGCTAAGTTATGTTAGGTCTGACAATGGCAATCAGTCTCAGACACTCCCTGGGGAACTGGTTAAGATCCAGATTTCTGGGCTCACCCCCTAGAGTTTCTGATTTATGAAATGTGTACTGGGACTTGGGAATTCGGTTCTAACAAATTCCCAGGTAAATGCTGCTGCCAGTGGTCCAGGGGCCATACTTTGAGAACCATTACTAGGAGGAAAAGTTTAAGAAGCACTGGATTCCTAGGTAATTAACATATTTCTGTCACTTAGAAAAGGAAAGATATAAGCATCTGAATGCAGAGTTCCAAAGAATAGCAAGAAGAGATAAGAAAGCCTTCCTCAGCGATCAATGCAAAGAAATAGAGGAAAACAACAGAATGGGAAAGACTAGAGATCTCTTCAAGAAAATTAGAGATACCAAGGGAACATTTCATGCAAAGATGGGCTCGATAAAGGACAGAAATGGTATGGACTTAACAGAAGCAGAAGATATTAAGAAGAGGTGGCAAGAATACACAGAAGAACTGTACAAAAAATATTTTTATGACCCAGATAATCATGATGGTGTGATCACTCACCTAGAGCCAGACATTCTGGAATGTGAAGTCAAGTGGGCCTTAGAAAGCATCACTACGAACAAAGCTAGTAAAGGTGATGGAATTCCAGTTGAGCTATTTCAAATCCTGAAAGATGATGCTGTGAAAGTGCTGCAGTCAATATGCCAGCAAATTAGGAAAACTCAGCAGTGGCCACAGGACTGGAAAAGGTCAGTTTTCATTCCAGTCCCAAAGAAAGGCAATGCCAAAGAACGCTCAAACTACCGCACAATATCTCACATGCTAGTAAAGTAATGCTCAAAATTCTCCAAGCCAGGCTTCAGCAATACGTGAACCGTGAACTTCCTGATGTTCAAGCTGGTTTTAGAAAAGGCAGAGGCCAGAGATCAAATTGCAAACATCCACTGGATCATGGAAAAAGCAAGAGAGTTCCAGAAAAACATCTCTTTCTGTTTTATTGACTATGCCAAAGCCTTTGACTGTGTGGATCACAATAAACTGTGGAAAATTCTGAAAGAGATGGGAATACCAGACCACCTGATCTGCCTCTTGAGAAATCTGTATGCACGTCAGGAAGCAACAGTTAGAACTGGACATGGAACAACAGACTGGTTCCAAATAGGAAAAGGAGTACGTCAAGGCTGTATATTGTTACCTTGCTTATTTAACTTATCTGCAGAGTACACTATGAGAAATGCTGGGCTGGAGGAAGCACAAGCTGGAATCAAGATTGCCGGGAGAAATATCAATAACCTCAGATATGCAGATGACACCATCCTTATGGCAGAAAGTAAAGAGGAACTCAAAAGCCTCTTGATGAAAGTGAGAGAGGAGAGTGAAAAGGTTGGCTTAAAGCTCAACATTCAGAAAACTAAGATCATGACATCTGGTCCCATCACTTCATGGGAAATAGATGGGGCAACAGTGGAAATAGTGTCAGACTTTATTTTTCTGGGCTCCAAAATCACTGCAGATGGTGACTGCAGCCATGAAATTAAAAGATGCTTACTCCTGGGAAGTGGTGGGACCGGATGCCATGATCTTCGTTTTCTGAATGTTGAGCTTTAAGCCAACTTTTTCACTCTCCACTTTCACTTTCATCAAGAGGCTTTTTAGTTCCTCTTCACTTTCTGCCATAAGGGTGGTATCATCTGCATATCTGAGGTTATTGATATTTCTCCCGGCAATCTTGATTCCAGCTTGTGCTTCTTCCAGTCCAGCATTTCTCATGATGTACTCTGCATATAAGTTAAATAAGCAGGGTGACAATATACAGCCTTGACGAACTCCTTTTCCTATTTGGAACCAGTCTGTTGTTCCATGTCCAGTTCTAACTGTTGCTTCCTGACCTGCATACAGATTTCTCAAGAGGCAGGTCAGGTGGTCTGGTATTCCCATCTCTTTTAGAATTTTCCACAGTTTATTGTGATCCACACAGTCAAAGGCTTTGGCATAGTCAATAAAGCAGAAATAGGTGTTTTTCTGGAACTCTCTTGCTTTTTCTATGATCCGGCGGATGTTTGCAATTTGATCTCTGGTTCCTCTGCCTTTTCTAAAACCAGCTTGAACATCAGGAAGTTCACGGTTCACATATTGCTGAAGTGGGAAATAGATGGGGCAACAGTGGAAATAGTGTCAGACTTTATTTTGGGGGGCTCCAAAATCACTGCAGATGGTGACTGCAGCCATGAAATTCAAAGACGTTTACCCCTTGGAAGGAAAGTTATGACCAACCTAGATAGCATATTCAAAAGCAGAGACATTACTTTGCCAACAAAGGTTCGTCTAGTCAAGGCTATGGTTTTTCCTGTGGTCATGTATGGATGTGAGAGTTGGACTGTGAAGAAGGCTGAGCCCCAAAGAATTGATGCTTTTGAACTGTGGTGTTGGAGAAGACTCTTGAGAGTCCCTTGGACTGCAAGGAGATCCAACCAGTCCATTCTGAAGGAGATCAGCCCTGGGATTTCTTTGGAAGGAATGATGCTAAAGCTGAAACTCCAGTACTTTGGCCACCTCATGCGAAGAGTTGATTCACTGGAAAAGACTCTGATGCTGGGAGGGATTGGGGGCAGAAGGAGAAGGGGACGACAGAGGATGAGATGGCTGGGATGGCATCAGTGACTAGATGGATGTGAGTCTGAGTGAACTCCGGGAGTTGGTGATGGACAGGGAGGCCTGGTGTGCTGCGATTCATGGGATTGCGAAGAGTTGGACACGACTGAGCGACTGAACTGAACTGATAGATGCAAAAACTAAATCACAGGACTCCCTCCTGGTGCAGTGGTTAAGAACGCGTCTGCTAACAGGGGACACAGGTTTGCTCCCTGGTCCAGGACGCGTCCACGTGCCGGTGTGGTACAACTGCTGAGCCTGCGCTGCACAGTGAGAGGAGCCACCACACCCAGAAGCCTGCACACACTGCAACGAAGAGGAGCCCCAACTCGCCACGACTAGAGAAAGCCTGGACAATGCAACAAAGATCCAGTGCAGTCCAAAAATAAGCAATTAAATAAATAAAATTAACAAAACTAAATCATAGAGAGGAAAAATAATTTACCTACAATGCACAGCTAGTTAATGATCAAGAGTTATTATTTTGTTCCTATGCATCTTGCTTCGCTTGAAGATTCTCAGAACACCAGATGAGATTATTTAAAGTAATGGAAGTTACAGACAAATTTTCTTCTCTCCTTGTGGTAGCACTCTAGCTGTTGAACTTTTATTCTTCTACAAAACTTTTTAAAGCAACTTTAAGTTCAATAAAACCAAAGCTGTGTTACACGGAAGGACAGCGTTTCTCAACGCTTTATTCTGGCAGCTCTCTGTAATAACTGTCAAAACCGGAAGCAGAACCCAAAGACACACTTGTCAGAAACAAGAACTCACGGCTCAAATGAACAGTGAAAGAGCAACTCCTGAAAGACAAATGTGAAATCCAAAGTTTCTGTGTTGAATGAGCAGAATGTGAGATTGAATTGCAGAAGACATGGAAATTTTACAAACAAGCCACACGTCTCTCTCAGTTCTTATTACCCAAAATTGTTTCAGTGACACTTAATAGTGGCCCTCCGTCTGCAAATCAATAACACTATTATTAAACAAACATCGTTTCAAAAAGTGGACAGCTGATAGAAAGTTAAACTAGGCAGTTACACCTAATAATCAGTGTTGAAAAGGAAAACTCAGTTATTCAAATATTCTTTAAAAACCTAAACATCGATTCCACTGAAAGAAGAATAAAAAGGACTGAAATATAGTAAAAATTTTTTTACCTAGGGAAATGATGACAAAGGCATATTTGACTTCGTTTTTTGTTACGTGAAAAAAAAAATCACCATACATTTTGTGGCTTGAAACAATATCCAGTTATTATCTCATATCGCTACAGGTCAGAAGTCCCGGTGGCCTTGATGGGTCTCACAGGCCAAAATCAAGGTACTGGCAAAATTGTGCTCTTTTCCGCAGACTGTAGGGAAGACTCTGCCTCCAAGATCATTCAGGCTGTTGGCAGCATTCAGCAGCTTTTGTTTACAGGACTGGGAGCCCTGTTTTCTGCTATTTATTGGCAGGGACCATTCTTAGATATCAGAGGCTACTCTCAAGCCCTGATTCCCTGGCCTCCTCCATCTCCATAGAGAATGACCATGTTGAATCCTCTCATATCCTGAATCTTTCTCTTCTGCTACCAGTTGGAGAAAATACTCCACATTTCCAGGATTCATGTGATGTAACTGAGCATTGATAATCTTCCTATCTCAAATTCAACTGATTAATTGCATTCACAAAATCCCTTTCATCTATAAGATAATCATGAGAATAACATCAGAGAGCAAAGGTCATTGGGCCCACCTACAGAATTTTGCCTACCACAGGTTCTAATACCTACAAGCCTAAGTGTGAGCACACATATACTTGTAGCCACATACATTGGTGTGTTTAGATTTCCATTATAAAGAACAAAAAATATGAAACTGGGGGAAAATGTATATTCTCAGTGTGAACCATGGAGAGATCAGTTAAATAAGTGAGAAAATTTGAAGGCTTACAGCCATGCGTGGATTGAGGAAAAACCCAACATGACTTTGAAAAGCAAATCATGAGAATGAAGATGCTTGTGACGTTCCCTCACTAGCAGGGTAAATGGGTCATGGGTAGTGGTACAATCCTGTCATCATGACCACTATCATGGTCGTCTCCAGATCTCTGGAGTTGTTGGCTAAAGCAGGTGTTATCAGCTCAACTGAGTACGAAGCGTATGACAGTGCTGACTCTCAGCGGGTACTGATGGGGAAATCCAGTTAGACACAGGTGAGGGAGCTCAGATGTGACTGTGTCCCTCTGAGGTCATTAACCCCAAACAAACAGCTATTCCGTCAACAAATATTTACACAGTTCCAGGCACTGAGAATGCAATCAAGAATGAGACATATGAGGCGCCTTATTTCATAGAGATTCCAGTCTAAAGGATAAGAATGACAAAAATAAGAATTGGATAAACTAGATGATTCAGGACTGTGCTGAGTGCTATGGGAACATTATAAAGTGGAGATGCAGGTGACAGCGATGGGGACAAGCATGTCTGAAAGGAGACGTTTGGTTGAGAAGTGAACACTGACAAGGGGACAGCAGGAAACTCTGGGGTACAAAGAAAGGGTGTTTTAAGAGAAGGGCATTTCTGGAGTAAGGAGGTGAGAACAAGCCTGGCAAGAGGGCCACTCTGTCCTTAGTTAAGGAAGCAAAAGAGATCAACAGGTGATACGACTTCCCAGGTCATTTAGGGCCACTCAACAAAGAGCCTCACGAGCAGCGAGGAGTTTGGATTTCATGCCAAATATACCAGGAAGCCAACAGGCAATTTCAAGCTGGTGAGTAAAATAACCTCATATATGTTTTTAAGAGATCTCTTTACCTACTGTGTGACTAGGGGCAGGGGGCCAAGAAGGAGTGTACTGCAAAGGTCTGATGTGAGCTGTACTAGTCTATAAAGTTAGTACAAATTATTGAATGATATATTTAAAAGTCATTAGGTAAATGCAAACTCACTGGTAATTCAAAAGAAAGTTCAAAGAAAACGTTTATTGAATAAAAGGTACTTTGTAAACAGGGGCTTCTCCGATGGCTCAGCAGGTAAAGAATCCACCCGCGACACAGAAGACGCAGGAGACATGGGCTCGATCCCTGGGTCAGGAAGACCCCCTGGAGGAGGAAAACGACAACCCATGCCAGTATTATTACCTGAAAAGTCCTGTGGGCAGGGGAGCCTCGCAGGCTACAGTCCAAAGCGTCGTGAAGTGTCAGACACGACTGAGAGACTAAGCACGGATTCCTATAAACGAGAGAAACTTTAGATGCTGATTAACTCATATTTGAAACCCATTTCAGGAGGTCACCATCCTGATACAACTAGAGACAACTTGCTGTTTTGTTGCTCAGTCACCCAGTTGTGTCCGACTCTTTGCGACCCCACGGACTGTAGCCTGCCAGGCTCCTCTGTGCATGGGATTTCCCAGGCAAGGATACTGGAGTGGGTTGTCATTTCCTTTTCCAAAAGACAACTTACACAATGAAAACAGGAGTCAGAAAACATTCCATTAAAAGAGATCAAATAAATGGCAAAAGTCCTTCTCTAGGTGAACAGATGAACACGCCGGGATACATCCCCATGACACACTCTTATTCAGGAAGGGCCTCGCTGGTGGCCAGATGGTGACACGTCTGTCTACAATGTGGGAGACCTGGGTTTGACCCCTGGGTCAGGAAGATCCCCTGGAGAAGCAAACGGCAATCCACTCCAGTGCTATTGCCTGGAAAAATCCCATGGACAGAGGAGCCTGGCAGGCTACAGTCTATGGGATCGCAAAGAGTCGGACACAACTGAGCGACTTCACTCTCACTTTTCACTTTATTCAGTAATAAGACTCACGCAAAGATACGAGTTAATCTTAAATGCACATTGATAGGTGAAAGAAGTCAGTCTTAAAAAGCCACACAACTGCATGATTCCATCCACACGACATTCTGTGAAAGGCAAACTCTAGTGACAGCACTGTGCTTAGTCGCTCAGTCGCGTCTGACTCTTTGTGACCCTGTGGACATGTAGCCCACCGGGCTTTTCCATCCATGGGAATTCTCCACTCAAGATCAGAAACAGGAGATTAAATGCTTAAAATAACTCAATTCTGTAACAGTAGAAGGTAGCTCAAAGAGATATCCTAAAATATATGGAAAAGAAAAGATACTGAAATTAGGAAAAAGATGATATTAAAGGTTAGAAGAAAGACTTTCAAAAAACATAATATGAATCAAGATGGGAAAAAAATGGAGCACACAAGTAGAAAAGCAATAGTTAAAGAAGTTTTAGAAGAAAATTATATAAACTGTAATAGAGGTCACAGATACGGTTTTTTGGAGCTGCACTCACTTTAGAGGTATAGAAATGTTACACAATACATCTTTTCAATTTTCTTCAAAATCCTGAAGATTTGGAAACCCTGAGTAGATTTGCAATTTCTAGCATGTAACCCACCCCAGTATTCTTGCCTGGAGAATCCCAGGGACGGTGGAGCTTGGTGGGCTGCCGTCTATGGGGTCACACAGAGTCGGGCGTGACTGAAGCGACTTAGCAGCAGCAGCAGCATGTATTTATAAGATAGAAAGAAGCTAGAGGAGAGACAGAAGCAAGGGACAAGAAGGGCTAAAAGCAAAAGGAAACAAAGATAAGGAAGTTATCAGGAGCACTGCCCTTATTTAGGGGAAACAAATTATGTAAAATGCTTAACATTCGGTCTTATTGTAATAATTGCAGCAAAATCTCTTATTTTCCTGAGAATCTCTGTGTGTGTGCATCTGTGTGTGTGTGTGTGTGTGCACGCGCACACACATATGTGCAGTTGGGTGGCAGGTGCAATGGATAATGCCAAACTTAGTTTAAAGATAAGCACTAGATGTCTCCTGTGTTTAGATTACATACGAAACTGAGTAAAGCACTTTTTAAAGTAGTTAAATCACAAGTCTGATATAATAATAATAATATTCTGTGGGAGAGGGAGAGGGTGGGAAGATTTGGGAGAATGGCATTGAAACATGTAAAATATCATGTATGAAACGAGATGCCAGTCCAGGTTCAATGCACGATACTGGATGCTTGGGGCTAGTGCACTGGGACGACCCAGAGGGATGGTATGGGGAGGGAGGAGGGAGGAGGGTTCAGGATGGGGAGCACATGTATACCTGTGATGGATTCATTTTGATATTTGGCAAAACTAATACAATTATGTAAAGTTTAAAAATAAAATAAAATTTAAAAAAAAGAAAAAAATAATAATAAGGCAATGTAGTTATCTAGTTGCTAAGTCCCATCTGAGTCTTTTGCAACTTAATGGACTGTAGCCCTCCAGGCTTCTCTGTCCAGGGATTTCCCAGGCAAGAATACTGGAGTGGGTTGTCATTTCCTGCTCCAGGGGATCTTCCTAGTCTAGGGATCAAACCCGCATCTCCTGCACTGGCCGGCAGGTTCCTTCCCACTGAGCCACCATGGAAGCCCTTAAAAAGAAGGATATATCTTTCATAGTTAACTATTTATCAGAGATGGGAATACAGAGGATATTTGCTTTCTGTTTTAAATTTGATTCAGGAAACAGTTAATTATTTATAGTTAGAAATGCCAATAGAAGTAGCTGACCTCAGAACATTTCTTCTATGCCAGGACTATCAGAGAATTCCATCGATTTCAAGCAGCAGAGTCTCTAGAAAGAAAACCAACCTCCAGAAAAGCTGGTGAGAGCCAAGATGACAACTCACACTTTTAGAACAGCAGCTGCTCTCTTTAGTCTGGTGCAGTGATACATGTGGTGGTAGCTCAGTCACTAAGCTGTGTCCACTCTGCGACCCCATGGAGTACAACCTGCCAGGCTCTTCCATCCATGGGATTTCCCAGGCAAGAATACTGGATTTCTATTTCCTTCCCAGGGAATTTTCCTGACCCAGAAATTGAACCTGAGTCTCCTGCACTGCAGGCAGATTATTTACCTCATGGAAAATTAGGGTCTGCTAAACCATTCCTCCAGAGGGAGCCACATGCTATGGGAACCCGTTTCCCATGATTCTGAATGAATGCTCTGCATTAACGGATTGTGAAGGAGCTTCATGTCCTCTGTCTGTGCCTCTTGGCCTTCCTTTGTGACCATCAAACACTTCCCACCACAGTATCTTCTACCACTGTAGAGGATCTGGAGTCTCTCCCACCACCCTCTCCATCACTCTCTAAGGTCCGGCACACGTGGCTGTCTCTCTGCTCTTTGTTCTTCAAACAGAGGTTCTTTGAACCCTTCAAACACTGGTTCTTTCCTTCCTCAAAAAGGATTTCCTCCGCCTGAATCGCTCTTAGCCTTGCTGACTCCCTTTCTTCTCTCCGCTCTCAGCTCAGATGTCACTTTCTGAAACATCCTTTCTTCAGGTGCCCAAAAATGTATACTCACCCAGAGATTCTTCGTCTTTCACCCATTTCTTTTTACTCCACCACAAATGAGGACAAAAGCCACAGGTCTCTAGTTCGATATTCTTGATACAAGCCTTGTAAAGTGTCAGGCACTTACCAGGACTCAAAAAGAGAGAGAGGGGGCACTGCTTCCACATGTGGACTAAAACAAGCAGGGCACAGGGAGACAGCCTGTGACTTGAGCCTCATTTAGAGTGGGCTTTCACCAAGTCGAGCTTCAAAACTACCTCCTGAAGAAGGCTGGGCTTGTCAAGCGTATATTAGCATCTGATAAAAAAGATGTCAGGTAAAATTCTGCCAACAAAGGACAATAACTGTTAACATTAATACATTCTCGTCTGGCGTTTAGACCACATGGTTACATGGAGCTATCTTTCTGTCTGTCTACCTACCAGTCCACTCCCTATCCAGCAATCTGTGTTCATGAGGCAGAGCACACACACACATGCATGTGAACACTATTCATACAGCTTTATAGACTTGTTAAACCTAAGAATATACTTTTTTTTAGCGAAGCATATTTTAGTGAAGAAGTGTCATGTGTTGTTCCAGATACTGAAAAGTAATAGACAGGACAACTTCCCATCCTCAAAGTGATTACATTCTGATAAGGGAAGAAAGGTTAAAAGACATAAAGAAGATGCAGTGAGACAGGACTATGGAATAGAGGGTGACTGAGCAGAGTTTCTGGCTTAGGGGATAAGGGACAGTATTTCAGAAGAGGTCACATTTGAACTGAAAGTTGAATAATAACAAGGAGCCAGTCATTGAAAGAACGGAGGGAAAAGAATACCAGCTAGCAAGGGTGCAGGATGGTATCAGTCTTTCAACAACATGTCTAATAAATATTCATCTATAAACAATATATCAGTTCAGTTCAGTTCAGTCACTCAGTCGTGTTCGACTCTCTGCAACCCCATGAACCACAGCATGCCAGGCCTCCCTGTCCACCACCATCTCCCAGAGTCCACCCAAACCCATGTCCATTGAGTCGGTGATTCCATCCAACCATCTCATCCTCTGTCGTCCCCTCCTCCTCCTGCCCTCAATCTTTCCCAGCATCAGGGTCTTTTCAAATGAGTCAGCTCTTCGCATCAGGTGGGCAAAGTATTGGGGTTTCAGCTTCAGCATCAGTTCTTCCAATGAACACCCAGGACTGATCTCCTTTAGGATGGACTGGTTGGATCTCCTTGCAGTCCAAGGGACTCTCAAGAGTCTACATACTATTCAATTATATGGATGTCATGATAGCTTCTGGTAAATATTTAGGTTGCTCTAATTTTTTATAATTACTGATGTAAAAGATGTTCACGCTTTATGTGCTAAAGAACATTTAAATCCTTATTCAAGCATTAAAATGACATAAAAGGTTTATTGATACAGAAAAATGCTTGTAATGGAATGTTAAATGAAAAAAATTATCAAGTAGCATGTAAATCTGACTGCATATTTGTGGAAACATATATACAAAAACATTCATTTATAATAAAAAGATAACTTATGGATGGGATAAACAACAAAATAACAAACACTTCAATATTGCTTATCTGTGACCTGTGGCAATGCAATGTATTTTATCTTCTTTTATATTCTGAAGTTTCTAGAATGAAAATGTATAACTTGTAACAGCATATGACTGTTTTTAAGATAAAAAGCAGATTATAAATACTACCTGAGTTGTTACTCTATTTTTAAAGACAGTATGTGTACCTGTTTATTCCTTTCTAGGCACTAAATTTGTATTTGTGTACATATTAAAATTGTTGTCTCTAAAATGTGAAACTGTAAATAATTTCCTTTTTCTTATTTTATAATACCATTTGTATTTTCTACATTGAATAATGTATCAATATTACAATGGAAAACATTTGTCTAATTATTTTCTCAGTAGCAAAAGAAAAATATCATATTTGTAGAACTGTTTTAAAATTCAGAATATATAAAGATTCAATTAAAATTGTCTCTATCTCTAATAATGATCAAAACTAATATTAAAATATGGTAGCTCAGAAGGTAAAAAATCTGCCTGCAATGCAGGAGATGCAGATTCGAAATATGGGTTGTGAAGATACTCTAGAGAAAGGAATGGCTACCCACTCCACTATTCTTGTCTGGAAAATTCCATGGACAGAGGAGCCTGGTAGGCTATAGTTGGCTACAGTCGATGGGTTTGCAAGAGTCAGACACCACTGAACCACTAACACTTTGTTTTCTTTCTTCTTCTAATAGTGATTAAAAACTAATATTCAGTTCAGTCGCTCAGCTGTGTCCAACTCTTTGCAGCCCCATAGACTCCTGACAGCATACCGGGCTTCCCTGTCCATCACCAACTCCCAGAGCTTACTCAAACTCATGTCCATTGAGTCTGTGACACCATCCAACCATCTCATCCTCTGTTATCCCCTTCTCCTCCTATCTTCAATCTTTCCCAGCAATAGGATCTGTTCAAATGAGTCAGTTCTTCGCATTAGGTGACCAAAGTATTGGAGTTTCAGCTTCAACATCAGTCCTTCCAAAGAATATTCAGGACTGATCTCCTTTAGGATGGACTGGTTGGATCTCCTTGCTGTCCAAGGGACTCTCAAGAATCTTCTCCAACACCACAGTTCAAAAGCGTCAATTCTTTGGCACTCAGATTTCTTTATAGTCCAACTCTCACATCCATACCTGACTATTGGAAAAACCATAGCTTTTACTAGATGCTCTTTGTTGGCAAAGTAACGTCTCTGCTTTTTAATATGCTGTCTAGGTTGGTCATAACTTTTCTTCCAAGGAGCAAGCATCTTTTAATTTCAAGGCTCTAGTCACCAACTGCAGTGATTTCAGAGCCCCCAAAGATAAAGTCTGTCACTGTTTCCATTGTTTTTCCATCTATTTGCCATGAAGTGATGGAACCAGATGCCATGATCTTAGTTTTCTGAATGTTGAGTTTTAAGCCAACTTTTTCACTCTCCTCTTTCACTTTCATTAATAGGCTCTTTAGTTCTTCTTCACTTTCTGCCATAAGGGTGGTGTCATCTGCATATCTGAGGTTATTGATATTTCTCCTGGAAATCTTGATTCCAGCTTGTGTTTCATCCAGTCCAACATTTCTCATGATGTACACCACATATAAGTTAAATAAGCTGGGCAACAATATACAGCCTTGACATACTCCTTTCCCAGTTTGGAACCAGTCTGTTGCTCCAGGTCCAATTCTAACTATTGCTTCTTGACCTGCATACAGATTTCTTAGGAGTCAGAAAAGGTGGTCTGGTATTCCCATTTCTTGAAGAATTTTAAACAGTTTGTTGTGATAACACAATCAAAGTCTTTGGTGTAGTCAATAAAGCAGAAGTAGATGTTTTTCTGGAACTCTCTTGCTTTTTTGATGATCCAACAGATGTTGGCAATTTGATCTCTGCTTCCTCTGCCTTTTTGAAATGCAGCTTCAATATCTGGAAGTTCACAGTTCATGTCCTGTTGAAGCCTGGCTTAGAGAATTTTGAGCATTATTTTATTAGTGTGTGAGATGAGTGCAATTGTGCGACAGTTTGAGTGTTCTTTGGCATTACCTTTCTTTGGGATTGGAATGAAAACTGACCTTTTCCAGTCCTGTGACCACTGCTGAGTTTTCCAAATTTGCTGGCATATTGAGTGCAGCACTTTCACAGCATCATCTTCCAGGATTTGAAATAGCTCAACTGGAATTCCATCACCTCCACTAGCTTTGTTCATAGTGATGCTTCCTAAGGCCCACTTGACTTCGCATTCCAGGATGTCTGGTTCTAGGTGAGTGATCACACCATTGTGATTATCTGAGTCATGAAGATATTTTTTGTACAGTTCTTCTGTGTATTCTTGCCACCTCTTCTTAATATCTTATGCTTCTGTTAGGTCCATACCATTTCTATCCTTTATTATGCCCATCTTTGCATGAAATGTTCCCTTGGTATCTCTAATTTTCTTGAAGAGATCTCTTGTCTTTCCCATTCTATTTCTTTCCTCTATTTCTTTGCATTGATCACTGAGGAAGGCTTTCTTATCTCTCCTTTCTATTCTTTGGAACTCTGCATTCAATATTTTTCCTTTTCTCCTTTGCCTTTCGCATCTCTTCTTTTCACAGCTATTTTTAAGGCCTCCTCAGACAACCATTTTGCCTTTTTGCATTTCTTTTTCTTGGGGATGGTCTTGACCACTGCCTACTGTACAATGTCAGAAACCTCCACCCATAGTTCTTCAGGCAGTCTATCAGATCTAATCCCTTGAATCTATTGATCATTTCAACTGTATAATAATAAGGGATTTCATTTAGGTCATACCTGAGTGGTCTAGTCATGTTCCCTACTTTCTTAAATTTAAGTCTGAACTTGGCAATACAGAGTTCATGATCTGAGCCACAGACCACTCCCAGTCTTATTTTTGCTGACCGTGTAGAGCTTCTCCATCTTTTACTGCAAAGAATATAATCAATCTGATTTCTGTACTGACCATGTGGTAATGTCCATGTGTAGAGTCTTCTCCTGTGTTGTTGGAAGAGGGTGTTTGCTATGACCAGTGTATTCTCCTTGTGCACACCAGGACCCAGAGACCCCACAGAGACTGAGACAGAACTGTGAGTGTCTCCTGTGGAGGAACAGGTCAGCAGTGAAGTGCTGCAGGGGCAAGGGCTCTGGGTGCAGTAGACCTGGGAACAGCATAAGCCCTCTCGGAGGAAGTCGCCATTAATCCCACCATAGAACTGGCAAAACTTACACAGGACAGGGGAAACCGACTCTTGGAGGGCACAGACAAAACCTTGTGCACCAGAACCCAGGAGAAGGGAGCAGTGACCCCACAAGAGACCGCCCCAGACATGCTGTGAGTGTGCAGGAGTCTGTGCCAGAGGCGTGGGTCGGAGATGGCCTACTGCAGAGTTGGGGGCACTGAGTGTAGCAGTGCGTGCATGGGACCTTTTGAAGGGAGTCGCCCTTATCTTCATTGTCTCCACCATAGTTTGACCTCAGGTCAAATAACAGGGAGGGAACACAGTCACATCAACAGAAAATCAGATTAAAGATTTACTGAGCATGGCCCCAACCATCAGAACAAGACCCAGTTTCCCCCTCAGTCACTCTCTCCCATTAGGAAGCTTCCATAAGCCTCTTATCCTTCTCCATCAAAGGGCAGACAGAATGAAAACGAATCACAGAAAACTAACCAATCTGATCACATGGACCACAGCCTTGTCTAACTCAGTGAAACTGAGCCATGCCATGTAGGGCCACCCAAGAAGGATGGGCCATGGTGGAGAGTTCTGACAGAATGTGGTCCACTGGAGAAGGGAATGGCAAACCACTTCAGTATTCTTGCCTTGAGAACCCCATGATCAGTATGAAAAGGCAAAAAGATAGGACACTGAAAGATGAACTCCCCAGGTCGGTACGTGCCCAATATGCTACTGGAGATCAGCGGAGAAATAACTCCAGAAAGAATGAAGAGACAGAGCCAAAGCTAAAAAAAAAAAAACAAAAACAAAAACCAGAAAGTCTATGCCCCGACCAGTAACGTTGAAGAAGCTGAAGTTGAATGGTTCTATGAAGACCTACAACACCTTCTAGAACTAATATCCAAAAAAGATGTCCTTTTCATTATAGGGGACTGGAATGCAAAAGTAGGAAGTCAAGAAATACGTGGAGTAACAGGCAAATTTGACCTTGGAGTACAGAATGAAGCATGGCAAAGGCTAATAGAGTTTTGCCAAGAGAACGCACTGGTCACAGCAAACTAATATTAAAATATATATAAATATGCACAGCTGTTTACATATGAAATTTCAACTAGTTTCAAAAATATTTACAATGTATTATACAAAGATGCTTAGATGATGGAAACAGCATAAATATCAAATTTGTAAATATACCAGGAGTATATTTTCTGTTAAGGGTCAGATGGTGAATAGTTTATGATTGCGGATGATATGGTATCTCTTTCAAATGCTCAGCTCTGTTATGACATAAAAGTACCCATAGACTCTTATGCTATGGGGTGTCTTTATTTATGGACACTGAAATTTAAATATAATATAATTTTACATCATTAATATTATTTTTAACTAAATCTTTGTAAGTGAAAAAAAAAAAAAAAAACTATTCTTAGCTTATGAACTGTACAAAACCAGACAGTAAGCTGGATTGGGGTCTCAGGTCATAGAATAGCAGTTCATCTATTTGTTTTTTCCAACTTCTTTTAAACATACTGTGACTCATGCATAAAGATTCAGACCTTGTTAGCTTCAGGTGGTGACACCATGTCACTTTTCTGATCTGAAAATAGACTGCAGATTCTGTTAGAAACTTCCCCACTTAAATTTTCCACAGGCATTGAACTGAAATGTCCTTTTTATTATCAAACCAGATTTCGATTTCATCCTAAAGAAATATTGCTCTGGCAGAGAACAGACTCCCTAAATTTTCCAAGAAGTACC
This sequence comes from Bos indicus x Bos taurus, assembly GCF_003369695.1. NCBI lineage: Eukaryota > Metazoa > Chordata > Mammalia > Artiodactyla > Bovidae > Bos > Bos indicus x Bos taurus. The sequence goes on from NC_040088.1 coordinate 1,067,932, forward strand.
TAAGGGGCAGCTATTAAACTAAGATTAGTGTCAATGAGAAGTGCCTAGCACAATCTGTGTTCTCAGGTGAAAAACTGCTGGCAGCAGGTTGACTGAACAACTCAAGGCATCAAAAGAGACAACCTACACGGAAGACATCCACCAAATCGGAAGATCGTCGTGAAAACAGCTGCTAATGTCTCAAACTTTCCTCTTTGGAAACTACTTTTGATGAGATAATTCAAATAAATGGTATGTGAGGATAACATGTAGCAATGCACAAAAAGTTCATCTGACATTTTTAGACTGCTTTTAAGTGCTCAGTTTCATATATATCTGTAGACTTAATATAGTGCCAGCAATGACCAATAATTGAAGTTCAGCAACTGCCATATAAATAATTGTGACCCTGATTTACAAAAATGCACATTCAGATTTACAAGGTAAAATATGGCAGAGAGATAGCCACAGATCTCAGGGAAAATACTTTTACAGCCAGTGAACAGTTATAATTCAGGACATTTAATTAAGTTCCAAGACTCTAACAGATAGTTATTCATTGCAGTGAAAATGCTTTATACACCATGAACATTTGAATAGTCAGTACTGATTTTTTTCCAAGGAAGTTTTGCCCAAAAGAAATTAGTAATTGATGAGATTACAGTAGGTTGCCCCTTCCCATTTAAAAAAAGCATGGGCCTCTCTTAGTATGCTAGAGCCCTGGAAATAAAAAATTTCAATATACATTCCCATTCTTGTTTTCAGATTTTTTATGAAGTTATTTGGTAGGTGAAATACTGAATTCTAGAGTGATTTAAAAATTGAATTATTTTTCTAAATCTATTCAGTACACATTCAGTAGCAGAGAATACAGTGTTTTCTATTTCAATTATCCACAATCGATCTGAACGAGAATTCCCCAGAACTATGAACATTTTACCAAGATACAAAGTTGTGTGTGCTGAGGATGAGCCTGGCAGGAAGGGTCCTGTTACTTACGTAGAATCATCCACTTTGTCTCCCAGTGTCAGTTTTGAGTCAGTGTTACATTTGAGTCTTTTTTTTTTTTTTTTTCTGCATTATACGCATGTCAACTTTTAAAGCAGTCATTACATTAATCTTAAATTTTCTTTGATCATTTGAAAAATGATCTTTGAGTGAGATACACAATCATAATTTTTAAAAATTTAAATGATTACCTTGTAAATAGCCAACAAAATTATAATTTTTTTAATTTTGCCTGTTTTATGTATGGATGAAAATAAGGATTTTGGTAAATTAGTCACAAATTTTTTAAAAAATGATTGCCTATGTAATGATGACATATTATGAACAAACATGATGGTTGATGAACAGAAAACTTCAGAGCAAAGTTGAGAAACTCTATAATCACTTCAGTATTTGCAGACTTCAGATGTGAGAGATGATTATGGAAGGTATTACTGGTAAATATAAATGATCTGAAGCTTAATAGAGAATGTGATGATGGATGGATGTTGGATTCAGTCTCATATATAGTAAACCTTAATGCTGATGGCGAAGATGATGGTAGTAATAATGATGATGGTGACACTGTGAATCCATCAGAAATGCTGCACATTGGCAAGGCAGTCAGAGTCACACTGACCAGAACATATTCCTTTAGAGGGGAGGGCAGGGAAGAAGGTTTTAAAGTTATCCCCCCCAATTCCAAGGTTATACTGCAACTTTTGGTCAATAAAAGTCAGATGTTCATGCATGACATTGTAAGGTTTTACACACACACCACACACACACACGTGTATGTTTTAGATATGTCTATACAGGAACAGCCTGGTGGGCTATAGTCCATAGGGTCACAGAGAGTTGGACATGACTCAGTGACTGAACAACAACAATAATACATATATATATTGGTATATATAAAATATATACCAAACGATGACAACAGTTGGAAGATGCAAATCTAGTTTAATATTAAAAAATTAATCAATGTAATTTCGTTGTTAATATATGCGACAACCTTGATGAATCTTGAGGGAATTATGCTGAATATTTTTTAAAAGTCTTAAAATGTTACCTACTATACAATTTTATTTCTGTAACATTTTTGAAATAACCCAACTACAGAAATGGGGAGCACTAGTTGCTGGCTGCGAGAGGCTCTGGATGCGGGTGTGAAATGGGTCTATGAGATGTCAGAGCAGCATGCCCCTGTAGTGATGGAGACATTTTGATTTTAGATTGTATTTGTAATGCCAGTGTCCTGATCATGCGATTTTATGGGTTTTGCAAGATCTTACTTTCAAGGGGAAACTGAGTAGAAAACACAAGGTATCTCAATACCATTTCTTACAGCTGCCTGGTAATGTCTGATCATCTTAGAATCAAAGTTTAATTGATAATAAATGAATAAGTGAGAGTCTACTGGTTAACTGTTACCACAGCATTTTCATGTCTATTATTTTCTAGATTCTTTCCCTGGTCTGCAAGTTAGGATTCACAATCGTCATCATATTTAGTATGTTTAGAAACAGACTCACAGACCTCTTGGGGTTGCCAAGGGGAGAGGGCAGAGGGTTGGACTGGGAGTTTGGGGTTGGCAGATGCAAACTGTTAGATATAGAATGGATAAACAGTAAGGCCCTACTGTATAGCACACGGAACTCTATTCAATCTCCTTTGATAAACCATAATGGAAAAGTACATGAAAAATAATACATATTATGAATATTATCATTATAACACATTATAGTATGTTATAAAATAGTATGAATATATAAAATGCATAAAATAATATACATGTGCACAGAACATAATATATAATATGCAATATATTTGTATAACCAAATCACTTTGCTGTATACCAGAAACTAACACAGCATTGTAAGTCAACTCTACTTCCATCTAAATAGCTAACTAACTAAATAAGCAAATTTGGAAACTGTAATTCAGTAGACGCACTCATGATCAACAAAGGCTAAATCGACACCCTAACTTAAGATTCCCAACTTCACAGACACTTTCTACTCCGCTTCCCCAATGCTGCCAACAGGACGCAGCTTGCACACATGAAAACAAAGCTCACGAACTTCCCAGGCACGCAAACCGGCCCATTTCAGTCATATTGTGACGGCTTTTCTCATGTGATCAAGAGAAAAAGGCATATTTAAACAAAATTTGATAAAATGAATTTATACAAACTGAGGAATTAACAAAACTGAGAGAAATAAATGTAACCTTGTTTCTAATTTACTGAATTTTTTCTTTTTTCTCACTTATATTAATAAATAACTCTTTAAGTCAACTATGTATTTTCATTGGAAAAAGTTGTTAAATTTACATTTAAATTTTTCCTTAATGGTTTAAGGAGTAAGGTTTTTGGTTTACTTCAGTCAGTCAGTCAGTTCAGTTGCTCAGTCATGTCCAACTCTTTGTGACCCCATGAATCGCAGCACGCCAGGCCTCCCTGTCCATCACCATCTCCCAGAGCTCACCCAGACTCACGTCCATGGAGTCGGTGATGCCATCCAGCCATCTCATCCTCTGTCATCCCTTTTCCTCTTGCCCCCAATCCCTCCCAGCATCAGAGTCTTTTCCAATGAGTCAACTCTTCGCATCAGGTACTTAAGATAATACAAATTGGGTTCAAGAAGAAGGGCACATATGTACACCTATGGCTAATTCATGCTGACGTATGACAGAAATCAGACCAGCATTGTGAAGCAGTCATCAATCAATTAAAAATAAATATGATTTTAAAAAGATAATATAATTGAAAAAATACTATTGTTACATTTGTTGGAATGTTTTCATAATAGCAAAACACTGAAAATGATAAACAATTCTAACAAATAAACATTGACTCAGCTATCAACCCAAGTACTACAAAACCATTATTGACAAGGGGAATGTATAAAATGCTCATGGAAAATGTCATTTCTGACAGTTTATAAATGTGTATGCACAGCATAATCGGTGGTATGCAAATTTGAGGAAATAATTATATACATTTTCATAAATACACAAAGAGAAAAATGCTAGACAAATTTATATTAAATATTGTAACAGCTGACTGAAGAACACATGGCCGTGCCGTGCTATATTGCTTAAGTCATGTCCAACTCTTTGCCACTCCATGGACTGTAGCCCAGTAGGTCCCCCCGTCCACGGGATTCTCCGGGAAGGAACACTGGAGTGTGCTGCCATGCCCTCCTGCAGGGAAGCATCCCGACCCAAGGAGCAACGAGAGTCTCCCGCACTGACAGGTGGGTTTTTTACCACTAGTGCCACCTGGGCAGCCCAAAGAAAGTATCATGCATTGCTCTATACTTCTCTACTTTTTCCATTTTATTTTCCAAATCAGCAAACATAGATTACTATCGCACGGCATGGAAAAGTTACTTTAAAATATTAATAAGGCACGGAATACATGAAAACCAGCGCAACCAAAAACAATGTGAGCTCTGTTTCCTATTAATCAAGTATACACTGATATTTCATGATGAATTATAATCATATCTTTTAGGCGCGAGGGAAAACAGGAATAAAATTCCTCTTGAACTTGACACAACCTGGTTGAAAAGATGAAACTGAAAGGGCCTAAGATGACAGCCACTGCGCGTGGGGCTCGCCACCAGGGCTCTACCACGGGGCTCTGCTGGGACTCTCATCAAAGGAGTGGACCTCCCTGCTTCAGAAGAAGATATCCCTTTTTTTTTTTTTAACTTTACATAATTGTATTAGTTTTGCCAAATATCAAAACGAATCCACCACAGGTATCCCTTTTTGACAGGCAAGTCCATTTCAACAGTATCATTAGCACAACAATGCTTCTGATGAGCAATTTTCAGCTGATGAATGTTCCAAGCTTTTACATCCATATTGCTTTCATTTTCTCCCAAAACTGCTAAACAGGAAAGTGGCAAAGTGTATCAATCAACCCCTACCACTGATAATCAGGATATATTTTGACATGATTGAAGGATCTTGGAACGGTGGACCAGCAGTTTGTTTCCTGTGGGAAGTCTCCAAAATGAACTATATGTGCCCCTAATTGTATTAAACCCACTTTCTCTTTTGATTGTAGTGCATCAGAGTTTCTTCTGATCTTTTTAGCTCATCCTTCTCTGTTCCATTAGTAAATATGAATATAGTTCTCTCCCAAACTCAGAATTTCAGAAAAATGATATACTCAATTGATGTCTCCAAAGCGATACTACCATGGTAGGAAAAATACCACCACAGGACTGGAGTATAAATCAAAGACTGCTTCATAACTGGAAAAATAGCAGACAGAATTTGTTACACATTTCACTTCAGGGGACTCCCAAGGAAGAGACAGGCGTAGGACCCCCCGGGCCACCCCGCCTGCTGTGCTGAGAGTAGGCGCGTCTTCCCAGGGCTGGGGCTGTCACTGTCCTCACTGCTAGCATCTTACCCCTTGGACATAATTCTCCATCCTCGCTACCCAACCCACGGAGACAGCGGAGTCTGAAGCCAAGTGGGAGGAGCTGGCCCCAGCAGACATATGGGGGAAATAACTGCAGCCAGAGAGGAGATGCCTGCTGCTGACACCAGGCCACACTGCAGAGAGACAGCTTTCAGCTTGACCTGCCACTTGAATGTCGATGATAACTTTTTTAAAAGAAAGAAAAGAACTTCTCTTAAAATCGTGATCTTAAACAAATGCCTAGAGCCTTCCTGGCAGAAGTTGATTCTGCACTGACACCATGCCCCTGCAGGTTTCAAGTTTCCCCGCTGGTCCTCCAAGGTCAGCTCCTGTCTCTCTCAATCTCCATTCCCTGGATGAAGGGAATTCCGCCTTCCACATGTGTCTGTAAATAAAGTTTTACTATAATGCAAGCCACGGCCATTTGTTTACACACTGCCCAGAGTCACTTTCCAGCTACCACAGCAGAGCTGAGCAGCAGAGACCATCTGGCCTACGACGCCAGGAATGTTTACAAAATTGGCCAATTTCTTCCCTGAGCACTAACCAAACTTTTGTTTCTTGAAACTCTAGGTTCAGTCCTTCTGAGAATCTTTCCCCCTGAAATACTCTCCCTCCTGGCTTTTGGGCTAGTTTCCTTTCATTTTTCAGGCTAAGCTTTCATATCTATATTTTTCCTTATACTAGATCTTTATCTATTATTTGCCCAAAAAAGCACTCATCATAACTAATTAGTTTATTAACCATCCTTCTTCCCCTCTAGAATATGCTATCTGTAATTTTATTTCCAGTGCTTGGTACCGTAATTGGAATATAAACTGTTTATCAAATACATGTTGAATCAAGGCTAAGCACAGAACAAATTCTCAATAAAGACCTGGAAGAAGATGGCTTGGATTACAGTACTAATAGTCTCCAATGAATATGTATTGAAGGAAATGAGAACAGAAAGACAGAGAAGGGGAAAAGATGCACTCCCACGTAAAACATAATAGCAATGACTCTATCTGCAAATGTAATCATTATCTCTGGATAATATGGTAAAAATATGAAGGCCTGGGTACTTTCTTGGCCCCATAATTCACTGTGAAATTCTGAATAAGCCTCTGAAGCCCTGTTTTAGAATTCATATCTCTGAAAAGGCAAATTTGATATAGAAAATCCAAAGTCCCTATGATTCTTAATATTTGATAACAATAAAACCTCAAGATGATTTTTACAAGCAAATTTTTAAGCACAGTGCTATAGCGTTCTTGTTTTGGGTTTATCTGTTTGTCTTGAAATTGAACTTCGATTTTTCCTATGGGATACTATGCTATTCCTATGGGTGAACATTATCCTCTAGCTCTAGTTGTGGATACATGAATCACATCTGGTTATTCAGCTGTGAGATTCAGCTCTAGCTCACACACATATTAGTTGGGTCTTTCATGGGTCCAATACCCAAGACAAGCTAACAAAACTTAATTCTAAGACTTCAGAGAAAACATTCAGAAAGAAAACCCCCCTTTCACTAGGACTGTGAGCTACAAGGGAATACATGTCTATAGTTGCTAGGGAGCCCTAGGTAGAGTGAGAGAGATGGCTTACAGAGGAGCCAACAGATAAAGAGGTAAACCCAAGAGATAGGAAGGAAGATACACTCTCAAAATCCTTTGTTCCCCTAGAACCAGCCAGGCCTAAAGCTCGGGCAACATTAGATGTTCAGGTCATGTGAATTAGTACTGATAAATTCTTTCTTTGCTTAAGTCATTACGAATTCAATTTCTTTGACTTTCAACCAAAAGTCTCAGACAATACAAAAATATTATCTCTGCTTTTCTGTACAAATTTCTTTTTTAAAGGACTTTTTTTTTTCTGCTTGATCTTTAAGTTTCAATTCCCTGTTTGTCTATTTCTCTTCTCACTTTTCCTTGACATTTCTCAGTCTCTGATAGCTAATCATTGCCAAAAGCTTCAATCAATGGAAAACATAAAACTAGACTTGGAAATGAATATTTCCTTGCTCTCAGGATCTGGACATCTGTCAACAGTAATTATCTTGTGTAAATCATTAAAAATAATTGAGTTGCTAGGGAAAAACTTATTATCACTGTGCCTCCAATCTCACACAAAACAGTGAGCTGGCACTGGACTCATTAGGCTTAAACCGAGACAAAAAGTAACCCAGAATGCTTGCCTCTCGAACTTTAAAGAGGCCCAGGGCAAAGAAATCAAGCCCTACAGTGACTACTGAGCATGGTAGGCTGCAAACCACGGGCTCGCTGGGCTCTGAATGCTTTGAATTGGAAACTTATCAGCACTTAACTAGTAGAAGTAGAGACTCACATATATGGCTTGGTCATGATATAGAAAAGCAGAAATACCATGAGATCTTTTCTGCGTGTCGTTTAAATTTTTACACTTTTTTTATTTTTTATATTTCCATCCCAATTCTCTGGGTTAAAGAACAATAAACTCATCATAAATATATGGAAACCAAAACACATAAAATTCAATCGCTTATGAAAGATCCCACTGTTACTTACGAGCAGAGACTACAGCATAGTCCTTGATCTGTTTTGTTTGTTTGCCTAACATTAAGAAAATCAGTTCAAGCTTAAAAGTTAGATGAGACTACTGAACAACTGATAAAATCTATGGATCTTCTTCCCAGACAACACAAGTACTGTACATCCACCTAAAACCTGAATAAAATCAGATGAAACGGACCCTAAAGCTGACTCATTAACCTCTCTGAGATCCTGGATAAAGACTCAGAACAACTGACCACAAAGAGATCAGAGCTACTGGCTCCTCTTCCTGCAGTATCTTCATCATACAGTGACAGCAGTATCTTCATCATACAGTGACAGTCACTGTTGATTAACCTGAACACATTTTCTCATTGAAACAAAAAGCTACACATTAATATTAGCCAAATGCAAAGTTTATCATCATCTGTAAAAGATACAGCTCATATTTCATTATTGTTCTCTTTAAAATGAAAATTGCTGTAGCTCAGGGAGCTCAGCTTGGTGCTCCTTGAAGACTTAGAGGGATGGAACGGTGGGGGTGGGAGGGAGATTCAAGAGGAAGGGAATATGTGTTATACATACAGCTGATTCATGTTCTACAGGAGAAACAAACATTGTTGAGCAATTATATTCCAAAAATAGTTAAAAAAAAAAACTTTGGACAATTCTTCTTCACTTAAAAAAATAAAATGCAAATTGCAATTGTTCATTAGCCCAGTGATTAGTCATGAATTTTCTTTGTGCCTCTCAAAGGTTTTAACTTTTCAGGACCTAGATGTTAAAGAAAGGAAGAAAGTGAGGAAAGACGAGATGAGAGAGGTAGGGGCAGAGACAGAAAGGAGAGAAGGAGGAAGGAAGGAAGAAGGGAGGGAGGAACTCTTTAGTTCCTATCAATCTTATTACTGCTATCTACCTTTCTTATAACATCAACTTTTTTATTTTCACTTCTGATATATTTTAATAAAATTATCTCTGGGATTCCACTAAGGATATGTCACACACACTTAGAGAAATGCCCCCATGAGCCAGGACCGTGCACCTTCCCTTTAATCACTCTGGCATTCCCCTACCTCTGCTCTCAGAGCCCGCAGACGGGCCACAAGCCTCTTAAACCACTGCCTGCAGACACTGCCGCCGTCGCTCCAAGGCGTCCCCACGCAGAGACGAGTCCCGCACAGGTGTCCTCTGCTGGCCTCAGCGCGGCGGCGCCTCCTGATGCTCCTTCACTCCAAGGCGTCCCCACGCAGAGACGAGTCCCGCACAGGTGTCCTCTGCTGGCCTCAGCGCGGCGGCGCCTCCTGATGCTCCTTCACTCCAAGGCATCACCACGCAGAGATGAGTCCTGTACAGGTGTCCTCTGCTGGCCTCAGCGCGGCGGCGCCTCCTGATGCTCCATCTGCTGACACACAGGTCTACTTGTTCTGCCCCCTTTCCATAGGCTTTCTCACATAGGTGCAAAACATTCCTCTCTCCTTGTTGCTGTTTAATCGCCAAGTCATGTCCAACTCTTTGCGACCCCATGGACTGTAACCGCATAGGCTCCTCTGTCCATGGGATTCTCCAGGCTAGAATACTGGAGTGGGTAGCCATTCCTTCTCCAGGGGATCTTCTCAACCCAGGGATGGAATCCTGGTCTCCTACATTGCAGGCAGATTCTTTAACATCTGAACTACCAAGAAAGTCCCAGTATACCTTCTGGAAATGAGAGGACATGTGGAACAAAGAATGAGTCTGCTGAAGATGCTACTCAATGCTCTAGTCCGTGGGAGACCCCCATCAACCAGCAGCTGAGCAGAGACAACAGAGTGGAGGGACAGTAGGCCGCTCTGCGCCATGAGCCCAGGAAGTGAGGTCTGCTGTCTCGTGGGTTCAGTCACTGAGCAGGGGAGTGCTTTGTTACTCAGAAATAACCTAACGGATACATATTTCTTGAGGGGCTCCCCAGGTGGCACTAGTGGTAAAGAACCCGCCTCCCATTCAAGAGACTCACTTCGATCCCTGGGTCAGGAAGACGCCCTTTATTGCTGTTTAGTTGCCCAGTCGTGTCTGACTGTTTGTGACCCCCATGGACTGCAGCAGGCCAGGCTTCCCTGTCATTCACCATCTCCCAGCGTTTGTGCAAACTCAGGTCCATTGAGTCACTGATGCCATCCAATCATCTCATCCTCTGTCATTCCCTTCTCATCCTGCCTTCTTCAATCTTTCCCAGCATCAGGCTCTTCACATCAGCTGGCCAAACTATTGGAGCTTCAGCATCAGTCCTTCCATCGAATATTCAGGGTTGATTTCCTTTAGTATTGACTGGTTTAATCTCCCTGCTGTTCAAGGGATTCTCAGTCTTCTCCAGCATCACAGTTTGAAGGAATCAATTCTTTGGCACTCAACCTTTTTTGTTGTCTAGCTCACAAAAGTACATGACTACTGGAGAAACCATAGCTTTGACTAAACAGATCTTTGTCAGCAAAGTAATGTCTCTGCTTTTTAATACACTGTCTAGAATTGTCATTGCTTTTCTTCCAAGGAGCAAGTGCCTTTTAATTTCATGGCTGCAGTCACCACCTGCAATGATTTTGGAGCCGAAAAAAATAAAGTCTCTCATTGTTTCCACTGTTTCAACATCTATTTGCCATGAAGTGATGGGACCGGATGCCTTGATCTTAGTTTTCTGAATGTTGAGCTTTAAGCCATCTTTTCCACTCTCCTCTTTCACCTCCATCAAGAAACTCTTTAATTCCTCTTTCAGTTCAGTTCAGTTCAGTTTAGTCGCTCAGTCATGTCCGACTCTTTGCGACCCCATGAATCGCAGCACACCAGGCCTCCTTGTCCATCACCAACTCCAGGAGCTCATTCAGACTCAAGTCCATCGAGTCAGTGATGCCATCCAGCCATCTCATCCTGTCGTCCCCTTCTCCTCCTGCCCCCAGTCCCTCCCAGCATCAGAGTCTTTTCCAATGAGTCAACTCTTCGCATGAGGTGGCCAAAGTATTGGAGTTTCAGCTTTAGCATCATTCCTTCCAAAGAAAGCCCAGGGCTCATCTCCTTCAGAATGGACTGGTTGTATCTCCTTGCAGTCCAAGGGACTCTCAAAGAGTCTTCTCCAACACCACACTTCAAAAGCATCAATTCTTCAGCACTCAGCTTTCTTCACAGTCCAACTCTCACATCCATACATGACCACAGGAAAAACCATAGCCTTGACTAGAGGGACCTTTGTTGGCCAAGTAATGTCTCTGCTTTTCAATATGCTGCCTAGGTTGGTTATAACTTTTCTTCCAAGGAGTAAGCGTCTTTTAATTTCATGGCTGCAGTCACCATCTGCAGTGATTTTGGAGCCCAGAAAAATAAAGTCTGACACTGTTTCCACTGTTTCCGCATCTATTTGCCATGAAGTGATGGGACCAGATGCCATGATCTTCGTTTTCTGAATGTTGAGTTTTAAGCCAACTTTTTCACTCTCCTCTTTCAGCTTCATCAAGAGGCTTTTTAGTTCTCTTCACTTTCTGCCATAAGGGTGGTGTCATCTGCATATATGAGGTTATTGATATTTCTTCCTGCAATCTTGATTCCAGGCTGTGACTTCATCCTGACTGGCATTTCATATGATGTACTCTGCATATAAATTAAATCAGCAAGGTGACAATATGCAGCCTTGACAAATTCCTTTCCCAATTTTGAACCAGTCCGTGTTCCATGTCCAGTTCCAGTTGTTGCTTCTTGACCTGCATACAAATTTCTCCGGAGGCAGGTAAGGTGGTCTGGTATTCCCATCTCTTTCAGAATTTTCCACAGTTTGTTGTGATCTACATAGTCAAAGGCTTTAGTGTAGTCAATGAAGCAGAAATAGATGGTTTTCTGGAATTCTCTTGCTTTTTCAATGATTCAGTGGATGTTGGCAATTTGATCTCTGGTTTCTCTGTCTTTTCTGAATACAGCTTGTATATCTGGAAGTTCTCAGTTCACATACTGCTGAAGCCTAGCTTGAAGGATTTTGAGCATTACATTCTAGCATGTGAAATGAGTGCAACTGTGTGGTAGTTGGAACACTCTTTGGAATTGCCCTTCTTTAGGACTGGAATGAAAACTGACCTTTCCAGTCCTGTGGCCACTGCTGAGTGTTCCAGATTTGCTGGCATATTAAGTGCAGCACTTAAACAGCATCATCTTTAAGGATTTTAAATAGCTCAGCTGGAATTCCATCACCTCCACTAGTTCTGTTCGAAGTGATGCTTCATAAGGCCCACTTGACTTCTCACTCCGGGACGTCTGGCCCCAGGTGAGTGATCACACCATCGTGATTATCTGGGTCGTGACTTCTCACTCCGGGACGTCTGGCTCCAGGTGAGTGATCACACCATCGTGATTATCTGGGTCGTGACTTCTCACTCCGGGACGTCTGGCTCCAGGTGAGTGATCACACCATCGTGATTATCTGGGTCGTGACTTCTCACTCCAGGACGTCTGGCTCCAGGTGAGTGATCACACCATCGTGATTATCTGGGTCGTGAAGATCTCTTTTTGTGTTCTTGCCACCTCTTCTTACTATCTTCTGCTTCTGTTAGGTCCGTACCATTTCTGTCCTTTATTGAGCCCATCTTTGCATGATATGTTCCCTTGGCATCTAATTTTCTTGAAGAGATCTCTAGTCTTTCCCATTCTATTGTTTTCCTCTATTTCTTTGCACTGTTCACTTAAAAAGTTTCTTATCTCTCCGTGCTATTCTTTGGAACTCTGCATTCACACAGGTATATCTTTCCTTTTCTCCTTTGCCTTTTGCCAGCTACTTTTCTCAGCTACTTGTAAAGCCTCCTCGGAGAACCATTTTGGCTTTTTGCATTTCTTTTTCTTGTAGATGGTTTTGATCACTGCTTCTTGTACAATGTTACGAACCTCTGTCCATAGTTCTTCAGGCATTGTGTTTATCAGATCTAATTTCTTGAATCTATTTATCTCTTCCACTGTATAATCATAAGGAATTTGATTTAGGTCATACTTGAATGGCCTAGTGGTTTACCCTAAGTTCTTCAATTTAAGTCTGAATTTGGCAATGAGTTCATGATCTGAGCCACAGTCAGCTCCCAGTCTGGTTTTTGCTGACTGTATAGAATTTCTCCATCTTTGGATACAAAGAATATAATCAATCTGATTTTGGTATTGACACTCTGGTGAAGTCTATGTGTAGAGTCTTCTCTTGTGTTGTTGAAAGAGGGTGCTTTCTATGACCAGTGTGTTCTCTTGGCAAAACTCGGTTACCCTTTGCCCTGCTTCATTCTGCACTCTGAGGCCAAATTTTCCTGTTACTCCAGGTATCTCTTGACTTCCTACTTTTGCATTGCAGTCCCCTATGATGAAAAGGACATCTTTTTTGGCGTTAGTTCTAGAAGGTCTTACAGGTCTTCATAGAACATTCAACTTTGCTTCTTTAGCATTCGTGGTTGGGCCACAGAAATGGCAACCCGCTGTCCTGGAAAATTCCATGGACAGAGGAGCTTGTCGGGTTACAGTCCTTGGGGCCACAAAGAGTTAGACACAACTAAGCATGTATCTTTCTTTATTCAAATTATTTCTTCTTAAGAGGTTTACATTGCTGAATCAAATACTGTTGAGAGAGCCTAATCCATTAATTTGGCAAGAAGCCGAGGATTCTCTGAGTGTCAACAAGCTGGTTTATGTTGTGACAATCTCGTTATACTTGAATCTGAATTGATGCTTTTTCCTTTTAACTGGGGGTATATCCAAGTTTCTAGTAATTGACTTACCCAAATAATGGTTTACACTTATTTGTAAAATAGTATATGCTGGATGAATTTGCTAATTATTTACATTTTTTGTTTTTCCACAGTTTTTTGAGGTTATCACATAGATGATTCTTTTCCTCACTTAAAAATATTTTCTTTTATATTGTGTCAGCCCTAACCATCTGTCTAAGGTTGTTACATCAATTAGCATTACTATTCTTAAAAGAATAAAACACCTGTGATACCTTTGGCAGAAATGGATTCAATAAAGAAAGAATTAACGAATGCAGCCATCTTTGTCTTTCCACGTGTTGGTACTTAACAGCTAACATTTACTAATCTCTTCCCATGCAGTAGACACTGTGCTATGAATTTTAGGTGCTGGGGATTCTCATTCACTCTTCGTAACAACCGAGTGAAGCAGGTGTTAATCTTTCCCACATGGGAGGGTCTAACGGACAAGGGCCGGATCACAAAGTAAGTGACGAGTTTTGATTCGAGTTTTGTCTAACAAAAGAGCTACAGGAGACGGCTCTCTGATATGTGCCTTCCAACACTGACCTCTCCAGAATCAGACTGGGCTTTTTAGCCACCAGTTGGCATGAGTCATCCCTGGGGACCATTTTTGTTTATGGCAAGACCTCTGGACACCTTTCAGATATGAATAGGGTAACAGGGTTTGTTGCCTGCAAAACACGTGGCTTTTTAGACCATGGAGATTATTAGTGGGAGTGGGAGTGTAAATTTGTTCTTTCTATAATATCGTTACTCTACAAACAACCTCAAAAGTTCAGAGGTTTACAAAAGCAAGGCCAGCAGGGGCCCCCTTATTTGCCTAGTCTGAGCTGGGCTCCAGGCTGTGGTTTGGGTTCAGGAATTCTCTGTGTCTTTTCAAGGTCCAGCATGGACTCAGGGCATGGTTTTATTTTTATTTTTTTAAATTTTTGAAATTAATTTATTTTGTATTGAAGGATAAATGCTTTACAGAATTTTGCTGTTTTCCGTCAAACTTCAACATGAATCAGCCATAGGTACACACACATTCCCTCCCTCCTGAAACTCCCCACCATCTCCCTCCACTTTTATTTTTAAATTTTAATTGATTTTAAAATGTTTTATTTTACTTTCAATATTTATTTTATCTTTATGTTGCTGCTTTTCAGTCACTAAGTCATGTCTGACTCTTTGCGACCCCATGGACTACAGCACACCAGCCTCCTCTGTCCTTCGCTACCTCCCAGCCTTTGCTCAATTTCATCTCTATTGAGCCTGCGATGCTATCTAACCATCTCATCCTCTGCCACCCTCTTTTCCTTTTGCCTTCCATCTCTCCCAACATCAGGGTTTCTTCCAATGAGTCCACTCTTCACATCAGGTGGCCAAAGTATTGGAGCTTCAGCAATAGTCCTTCCAATGAATATTCAGGGTTGATTTCCTTCAGGATTGACTGGTTTGACCCGCTAGTTCACAGCAAGTTAGAAAGGAAGGTATAGTACAGAGACTCCACATCTCCCCTTCCCCCTACATGCGCATGTCCCCTCATCACCCACATTCCCCACCAGAGGGTACATTTGTTACAATGACCCTACACTGACACATCAGCTTGCATTTAGCCCAGTGAGGTCCATGTTGGTCTTCAGACCTACAGACTGTGATAATAAATGGATGTTGTTTCAAGCCACTAAATTTGTGCTAATTATTTTGCAGCAGCAGCAGACAACAGCTACACCATCTCATAGTGCTGCGGTGAGAATTCAATGATGTAGAGCTCTAATCTTCAATCCCTGTTAGCTGTATTATTTATGTGTATAACTTCTGGCAATTCCTACTGTTTTAAAACATCCAAACTGAAGTGCAATTTCTCAAACTCTCCTGGCATAAAAATATCATTAGTGCAAGTTTTTTGGGTTCTAGCTAATTGGATATGGTACCTAACAAGCAGTGTGCTTTCTGTGTTTGTGTACACAAAGCCTTCTGCTGTCTGGCTACCACAGGAAACATGTGGTTACGAATCCAACCGCTGTAACTTCTCATTAAGTTTCCCTGGTTACTGGACATCAGTAAAAGCCTTTGTCTACCTTGAAATGCAAATGTTCCATTTCTCACCAACCAACCGTGCAAGATGAAAAGATCATAAAACATGGTTATAGAATTTAGGAGAAAAGAGACTATTTTCAACACATTCCTTCTACCCTCAAAGCCCTCTTCCTCTTCCCATATGATTCCTCTTTTTTTTGCTTTCTTCTCCAAGAACAGCTTTCCTACCAGAAGCTGATTCAAAGAATGACATATGAGAGGTGAAAAGAAGGATTTGAAAAGTCTACAGTCAGAGCAATATGATTATGAAAAAGAAAAACCCATTATATTGAGTCAGGAAAGGAAAATTTAAGAGCCGAGGATACCCGCAAACTAGGTTATTCTTGCCTTTCTACAAACAGGTGCCTTTCTTCTAAATGTCATAGGAAGCATCACCTCCCTCTCAAACAGATGGGTAATTACATGGGAGAAAGGGTACAGACAGCCACACCGAGGGGAGAAAACTGCTGGTGTGTTGCTTCTTCCCATCCAGCATTTTGCAACCTTGATCAAAAAAAAAACTCCCACCGCTTTGCACTTTTACTGACAGAAGATGGCTTGCTCTTCCGGGGAGCGGGTGTCGGAACAGCTGTGCCAGGCCACGGCACTTCACCCTGCAGCGTCTGGTGTATTTCCTGAACGTCGAGGAGGCCACACACCCCTGGGTGTTCTGCGAGGGCCGGCAGGCCACACCCTCTCAGCAGACTGCAGTTGTGCTGGGGCTTCCACAGGGCGAGGGAAGGGTACTGTCATACTGCTCCAGCCTGCAGCAGCAACAAAACCAGGGTGGGGCAGGTCTGCTAAGGGCTTTTATTTTCAATCACTCTTACCTGAGGTACCACAGTTTGAGTTCTGGACAAACAATTGCCATGGCAACCATTATCTCCAGTAATTTGTATTCTTTGCTCATTTTTTGTTCCACTTTTGCAAAGCGTCAGTGTCTTTGTGTTCAATTTACTTTTTACCAGTCGGTTCTACTTGCACATGCAGTGATGCTTAACGTTCCCCATTGCACTGACACTGGCTTTTAATGGGCTGGTGTTTGGCCATCCACAGTGAAGATGGGTTCTTTTGTTAACTGTGAATTAAAATGTACCCACTCACAGATCTGCTTTTATCACTGAAGTTTCCTTCAAAATGATTGAAAAAGATGGGCTGTCTTGAGGCACCATCTCCCAACTCTTTGTAGTTGAGCACTGGTGAACGGGGCTGGCCTGACCTGTATGACTTTTAAAGACGAAATTGAAAGGGGAAGGGATGGGTGCCTGCCTGGATTCCAGTAGCCCTTCCTCTAATCAAAGTACCAGCCTCATGGATTCTCGTCTCTTCCGGCTCTATACCTGTCTCTCTATCACTTGCATACATAAAAGCGCAACATGCTGAGACTTATCCTTTAAAGGTCTTTAATATCAGCTTTCTTGTACTTTTATGAGAAATTATTACACATTCTTCTAATCCTTTACCGTACCAAAAAGTCACTTTGGTCTTTCTCTGGTGCTGTGATTAGAGCACATGAGAACAAACGTGTAGTTCTTCTCCCGCTGGATAAATTATGGTTCCCGCCATATATTTCTTTTCCTGACAGCACAATGGATCCAGTTATGTGTTTCCAAAGGCTGTGGCAGAGATGCATGCTTTGGCGAGGGGAGGGTGTGTTGTTTCAGATCAGATCAGATCAGATCAGTCACTCAGTCGTGTTCGACTCTTTGCAACCCCATGAATCACAGCACGCCAGGCCTCCCTGTCCTTCACCAACTCCCGGAGTTCACCCAGACTCACGTCCATCGAGTCAGCGATGTCATCCAGCCATCTCATCCTCTGTCGTCCTCTTCTCCTCCTGAACCCAATCCCTCCCAGCATCAGAGTCTTTTCCAATGAGTCAACTCTTTGCATGAGGTGGCCAAAGTACTGGAGTTTCAGCTTTAGCATCATTCCTTCCAAAGAAATCCCAGGGCTGATCTCCTTCAGAATGGACAGGTTGGATCTCCTTGCAGTCCAAGGGACTCTCAAGAGTCTTCTCCAACACCACACTTCAAAAGCATCAATTCTTCAGCGCTCAGCCTTCTTCACAGTCCAACTCTCACATCCATACATGACCACTGGAAAAACCATAGCCTTGACTAGACGAACCTTTGTTGGCCAAGTAATGTCCCTGCTTTTCAATATGCTATCTAGCTTGGTCATAACTTTCCTTCCAAGGAGTAAACGTCTTTTAATTTCATGGCTGCAGTCACCATCTGTAGTGATTTTGGAGCCCAGAAAAATAAAGTCTGACACTGTTTCCACTGTTTCCCCATCTATTTCCCATGAAGTGGTGGGACCGGATGCCATGATCTTCATTTTCTGAATGTTGAGCTTTAAGCCAACTTTTTCACTCTCCACTTTCACTTTTTTTTTATTTTATTTTATTATTTTTTAAATTTTATTTTATTTTTAAACTTTACATAATTGTATTAGTTCTGCCAAATATCAAAATGAATCCGGGGAACACATGTGTACCTGTGGCGGATCCACTTTCACTTTCATCAAGAGGTTTTTGAGTTCTTCTTCAATTTCTGCCATAAGGGTGGTGTCATCTGCATATCTGAGATTATTGATATTTCTCCCGGCAATCTTGATTCCAGCTTGTGTTTCTTCTAGTCCAGCATTTCTCATGATGTACTCTGCATATAAGTTAAATAAGCAGGGTGACAATATACAGCCTTGACGTACTCCTTTTCCTATTTGGAACCAGTCTGTTGTTCCATGTCCAGTTCTAACTGTTGCTTCCTGACCTGCATACAAATTTCTCAAGAGGCAGATCAGGTGGTCTGGTATTCCCATCTCTTGAAGAATTTTCCAGTTTATTGTGATCCACACCTTGCCAAAAAACAACAAGACTATTATGTGCGAGCTGCAATGCTACGCACTTTATCTAATTTAACCCTTGCAATCTTCATCTTAAATAGGAGGAAAAAAATGTTGGAAAGATTAAATAAGCACTAGTCCAGTTGTTTTCAAACTGGAGCCTCTTCCAGAGTCACCTGGATGGCTTGTTAACACTCAGATTCAACAGGTCTCAGTGGAGCCTGAGAATACGTATTTCTAGTGAGTTCCAAGGAAACACTGAGGCAGCTGGTCAAGATGCCACATATTTAGCAACCCTATGCCACAGCATACTGGATTAAAATATTTTATTTCATTCAAGTGTAATAAGGGTTATAGATTCTACGATTCAGGTATGTTTGGGATTAGGGAGCCTGCACTCTGGTATTCTTGGGCTTCCCTTATGGCTCAGCTGGTAAACAATCTGCCTGCAGTGCGGGAGACCTGGATTCAATCCCTGGGTTGGGAAGATCCCCTGGAGAAGGGAAAGGCTACCCACTCCAGTATTCTGGTCTGGAGAATTCCATGGACTGTATAGTCCATGGGGTCGCAAAGAGTCAGACAAGACTGAACAACTCATTTCACTTCACTTCAGAGAGCCTGCAGACCCTCCCAGGAGAAACCCATCCAACAGAAATAAAAGGCATGATCAACGGGCTTCAGCATGAACAGTTTCCAAAAGGATAACCTTGAGAAAGGAGTGATGACAGCTCTCAGGTTTGTCTTCCGGTCCAGCCCCAGGGGACTGAGAGCTGTGTCCTACAGAAAGTAGGAAGCACCAAGGGAAATCTGCAAGACAGTTCACTGGACCCCAAGAATCCCTTTTTTGGAGTCCTTCTAAACTAGAGTTGAGGAAAAAGGAAGAAAGGTTATTTGCTGTTCACTCAAAGCCTGATACCAGTCTGCTGGACTTCCCTCTATCTCATGATGACACCTTAGGAGCGCACCTCTTCCAGGGTCACTGAGGAAAAATTACCAGAGAGCCCGCAGGGATGTGTTTTTAAGAGTTGGGCCCGGCAGTGGCTTTGCTCATTTCTCCCCCATTAGCCAGAACCCAGTTATAAGACCCTAGGCTGGCTGAAAGGGAGGCTGAGAAAATACACACTAAATGAGAGCTAACAGTCTCAGTCAGAACACCTATGCTAGCTATCCATCCTTGACAGGTCGCCGTGGATTTAAACCCACAGAAAGTAAACGTGTGTTAGTCACTTAGTCGAGTTGGATTATTTGCAACCCCATAGACAGTAGCCTGCCAGGCCCCTCTGTCCATGGAACTCTCCAGGCAAGAATACTGGAGTGGGTTGTCCCTCCCACCTCCAGGGAATCTTCCTAATCGAGGGAACTCAGGTCTCCTGCACTGCAGGTAGATTCTCTACCATTTGAGCCAGCAGGGATGCCCACATATCTCCCTGCTAAACAGGCACCGTTTTCTCAGAAACCAGCCCTTTTCTCTACATTCCATTTCTGAGTGTAGGTTACCACCTGGTCTCCATTTGGAAACCCTTGACTCCCCTTTCCTCCTCTCCAAGCTCAACCACTTTTTTAAATCCGAGTCGGCCTCCTCCTTCCCATCTTCATCACTGTGCTGCCAGGACACCACCACACTCTCACCTTTGAACTCTGCTCAGTGTTACGTGGCAGCCTGGATGGGATGAGAGTTTGGAGGAGAATGTATACGTGTGTATGTCTGATCCCTTCAGAGTTCACACGAAACTGTCATAACATTGTTAATTGGCTATACTACAATACTAACTAAAAAGTTTAAAATAAAAAAGGAGAGAGACCAAGGTGCTAACTTTGAGAATGTGATTTGATCTGCTGCTTGCCAGTTTGTTCACTAAACATTTTTTTTCTAAACCCGAGCACTTCAAATCACCTGTGTGCCAAGTTGCTTCAGTCATGTCCAACCCTCTGTGACCCCACGGACTGTACCTGCCAGGCTCCTCTGTTCATGGGACTTTCTAGGCAAGAACACTGGGCTGGGTCGCCATGTCCTTCTCCAATCACCTGGGAAACTTAAAAACTAAATTTCTGCTACCCTTCTCTACAACATGCACACACTGACTGATAGATAAGGCTCCTCAGGGATAAGGTTGGGAGTTTGTTCAGAACGTTTTAAAATTCAGAATCATCTGAGATTCTGGCATGTCCAATTCACAGACTGAAATTTGAGGAAATGCTATCTAAATGATCAGTACCCCTGGGCCAGTTCCTACCGTGAGACACACTATCTCTGGTGCTGACTGTGCTGAAAAAGAGAAGCTGTCCTCAAGAAAGAAGGGGAACAGCGGTGCCATTAATTCACTATTCATTCTGGCATCCAAGATGATTCCATTTCACTAAAAAGGTAAAAACATTTGAAAACTTGTAAACAATTAAAGGTATTTATCAAGAATCTCTTTTCTTTATTTTGTTCTCACCAGAGTAGCAATTACTAGGCTAAAATGTGGAAGTGACAGACAGCTGGATAATCCCAAAGGTTTGCTCTTTTTAGAACAAAATCGATCATTATGTAAATTAGCTAGAACTTTCTATTGTAGCTGTTTGTATATTCATCTTATCTCTTTCAAAGAACTGCAAGCTTCTAGACTCCTAGAGCCATGTATTTATTCAGCAAATCCCACTACTTCACCGCAAAATCTTGCTTATAATAGATTAAATAAATGGATAGTGAAGAAAACACTCTAATCACTGCCCCTTTCACATTGAATACGATGCAAGTTATGTCACAAATAGTGACAAAACCCCACAGGGGCCCTGCCTAGCTCTCAGGCCTCGCTTCCTACCTCCATTTCTCCTTAGTCAATGCAATGGATTGATTGACTTTACTGTAGTCAGACATCCCAAATTCTTCCCCCAGCTCTTTGCATGACTGGAGTCCTCACATAATTCAAGGCTCAGCTCAAATGGTACCTGCTCAGAGAGTTATACACAAACCATGGTATCAGAAGCAAACCATGTGTATGATTGCTTCTTATTCCATTAGATTTTATGTCATTGTGAGAAATTGCCTTATTCGTTCGCATGTGCATTTCCTTCTCTTTCCACTAGAACGTCCTTCTCTTTCCTTGCTAGTCCAGGCAGCAAGGACTTCACCTGCCAAATGACGCATGTACACACGCATGCAGGGCTTCACATTCTACGACCGCACGAGTCCACACACCAGCAGAAAACACAAGGCTCTCTCTGGAGAGTTTAATCAGTGATTTCTTTACTAAGTTGTGGGCAGGGAATGGGCTTTCCCAGGTGGTGCGAGTGGTAAAGAATCCACCTGCCAATGCAGGTTAGACGTAAGAGTCTTGGGTTCGATCCATGGGTCAAGAAGGTCCCCTGGAGGAGTGCACGGCAACCCTCTCCAGTAATCTTGCCTGGCGTCCATAAGGTCACACAGAGTCGTACACAACTGAAGCAACTTAGCACACATGCACGGGCAGTGGGTAAGAAAAGTGCACTATTCCAGGGCAAGTTAAAACAGGAGTTATCCAAGGCCAGAACAAATGGAGGGAGCGAGGAAATGGATACAAAACCCAGACAGAGAATCATGGAAGGAAGACTCTCTTGATAGGAACACGACAACAGAGCCATGCAGGGACTAAGGAAAAGTGGTGCTGGGACCACCCACCTCTCCTTCCCTGTTAACATTTCTTAGCTTCTCCATTAGCTGAACTAAAAAGAAGGGTGTGTGTGTACGCACGTCTGTGTGCATGTGTGTGCACGTGTGTGCATGTGTGCACACGTGTGCACACGCGTGTGTGCACGTGTGTGCATGTGTGCACGTGTGTATGTGCGTGTGTGGGTGCATGCATGTGCATGTGTGTGTGCACGTGTGTGTGCGGGTGTGTGCATGTGTGCGTGTGTGCGCATGTGTGTGAGCATGTGTGCATGTGTGTGTACGTGTGTGTGTTTGCGCATGTGTGTGTTTGCATGTGTGTGTGTGCGCGCATGTGCATGTGTGTGTGCACACATGTGTGTGTGTGTGCACGCTTGTGTGCGTGGGCACATGGATTCAGTAGTGTCCAGCTCTTTGTGGCTTCATGGATTGTCGTCTGCCAGGCTCCTCTGTCACGGAATTTTCCAGGCAAGAATGCTGGAGCAGGTTGCCATTTCCTACTCCAGGAGATCTTCCTGACCCGGGGATTGAACCCAAGTCTCCTGGGTCTGCCGCGTGGGCAGGCGGATTTTTTCTTACCACTGAGCCCCCTGGGAAGCCCCAAAAGAAGGCACAAGACAAGAAACATATATTTTATAACTCCTCGTTTTGAGGCCATTCTAGATTCACACACAGTTGTAAAAAATAATACAAAGAACCAGGTACACCTGACCCGGTTTTCCCAATGATAAAATTTTGCAAAAGTCTGGTATTGATACATCAAACAGTGCGTCATATGGATATAGTCAGGATTCAGAACATCTTCACCACTACAAAGAGGCCTAATGTTGCTTTTTTATATTCATATCTATTTCCTTTCCACTCAAGCCATTCACCCTTGCATGCATGCTCACTCAGTCATTTCCAACTCTTGGTGACCCCATAGACTGCAGCCTGTCTGACTCCTCTGTCCATGGGATTTTTCTAAGCAAGAATACTGGAGTGGGTTGCCATTTCTTCCTCCAGGAGATCTCCTGGACCCAGGGATTGAACCGTGTCTCCTACATTGGCAGGGATCCTTTACTACTGAGCCTCCTGGGAAGCCCGCATTAAGCCCTGGAAACTAGTAATTTGTTCTCTATTTATGTATGATTGCTATTTCAAGAATGATATAGAAATAGAATCACATTATACCTAACCATTTGGGATTGGCTTTTTCACTCAGCATAATTCTCTGGAGATTCATCCCGGTTACTGTGTGTGACTCGTCAACTTCTTTTTATTACTGCATATTCCATGCTATGGGAGTTTTTCAGTCTGTTTAACCATTCATCCATTGAAGGACATCTGTGGTGCTTCCAGTTTTAGACTATTACAAATAAAACTGTTACTAACATTTGTGTATAAATTTTTGTGTGAACATACGTGATCATTTCTCTGCAGTTGTTGGGCTGTATGACCGTCTGTACTTCGTATTTTTTAAGCAAATGCTGGCCTTTGTTCTTGTTATGTCCATACCAAGTGCGGCCATTCATTCCACCAGCAATGAGTGAATAACATAGTATCTCCATATCCTCACCAGCATTTACTCAGAGCTGTGTTTTATTCTGCTGCTGCTAAGTCACTTCAGTCGTGTCCGACTCTGTGTGACCCCATAGACCACAGCCCACCAGGCCCCACCGTCCCCGGGATTCTCCAGGCAAGAACACTGGAGTGAGTTGCCATTTCCTTCTCCAATGCATGACAGTGAAAAGTGAAAGTGAAGTCGCTCAGTCGTGTCCAACTCTTTGCGACCCCATGGACTGCAGCCTATCAGGCTCCTCTGTCCATGGGATTTTCCAGGCAAGAGTACTGGAGTGGATTGCCATTGCCTTCTCCATGTTTTATTCTGAGATATATATATAGAGAGAGAGTGATATTTCACTAGGATAATAGTCTGTATTACCCTAATGGCTAGTAAAGTTGAACATGTTTTCGTGTGTTTATTTGTCTATTCTCTTCAGAGAAAAGTCTCCATGTCTCTTGTCCACTTTCTAATTGGTTTATTTTTTAATGCTGAAGTTTTGAGAGTTCTTTATGTATTCCAGATACTAGTGTTTTGTCAATATGTAATTTATCAGAGTTAGTAAACACTTTCTTGTACATTGCTTTTTATCCTTTTAACAGGAGATTTCACAAGATTTTTAAAAAATTTTTACAAAGTTCAATTTATCATTTTTTTTCCTTTTAGGAAGTATACTTTTGGTGTCTACTAAAAAAAAAAAAAAACTTTGCCTAGTCTTATTCACAAGGATTTTCTATTTTTTTCCTAAGAAAGAAAGTACATTCATTGTAAGTCTGGTCTATGAGGCAAAAGGAAACCCATGGAACTCACTACCCTGTTGCTTTTC
The DNA here is from genome assembly GCF_003369695.1 of Bos indicus x Bos taurus. Lineage (NCBI taxonomy): Eukaryota > Metazoa > Chordata > Mammalia > Artiodactyla > Bovidae > Bos > Bos indicus x Bos taurus. The sequence goes on from NC_040088.1 coordinate 1,092,513, forward strand.
CTAGCTAAGTTCATTAGTTAATGTGTTTTTTTATCCACTTTTCAGATTCTTCTCTCATTTCTTTTACATAAAATGTTCAGAGTTTTCAGAGTGGTTAGCCTGAGAAATAAGAAAAAGTATGTCTACTCCATCTCCTTAGGAACAGAAGTCCAAGAAAGACTTATGTAACCAAATGTCATTTCTTTAAGGACAGAGCAAAGTTGAGAATTAATACGGAAAGAAAAATAAAGGTTTAAAACTAAGACAGAACATGTATCCATTTAGGCTCCTTGAAGTTTCACTTACTTGTTTTTCTAAAGAAAAACAAACACACACACATTAAATATAGTTTTCTAATTAAAAACATTTTAGTCATAGTTACACAAACTATAATCATATAAGGTTTGTGCTCTGTATTCTACTTTATGATGCTCTTTGTTTTAAAAAAAATGTTTTTGTGGTTTCTCCATCATTTGGAGATGCTTAAACAGTTTTTCAAAGAAAAGAAACAACTAATTATGACTAAAAAATCTCAAATCGTATGAAAAACTGTCAGAAAATAACCAATATCCTTGTATTAATGAAAATTCTCTATTTTTCCTGTCGTTATATGCTTGTATATGGTAGAATATCTAACTTAATTGCTTGCAGACATTTTGGACCCAAGACAGAGACATGATTATTTGAAGCAGATAAATTGTTGTTGGATTCTACCCAAAGATCTATTTTCCCACTGATTTTTTCCCTAAAAGCTTTACTTCTTATTACAATATCTGTTTTAACTTTGTCCCATAAATATACATTGTGCACAAGTAATAATATCCGAAGTCACAGATGAGGGGAAATTGGAAGTCAGGTCCTGCCACACAAGCTGGAAAGCACCACTCAATATCCTTCCCAAAGGAGAGAAGACAGAGGTACCCTTTGGATGATTTTTTGACAATACTCTTGACCATGTAACAATAGAGGGATACTTCACAAACTGTAACTAATTTGTTGCATTCCATTTCACACACTGTGTGTGTGTGTGTTTGTATATATATTGTGTGTGTATCTCTTTGCAGAAAGTATGCATTTTCTATTATCAATAGATGTGAGAAAACATACATTTTTTTAATGATGTGAGAAAACATCTTTTTTTTTAAACAATGGTTTGTATTCTTGATGACAATTCAAACCCAAGGCATTTTCTACTCATAAATTTCATTGGGCTAACAAAGAAGTAGTGGAAAAAGTCAGTGGTAATAAATTCTTATTATCCTACCTGGTCCTTCTCAGAGATAGCACTGATCTGGGCTAGAAAAATCTCAATAATGAGGTAACATGTAAGCTTCTAACTCCCTCTAATCATTATAAAATGAGCTTTTAAAGAAAACAGTGGATATTTTGTATTAGCTAAAATATATTTCCAAGCCATTTTTACTGACTTAATTCTATTCATAAAACAATGAGATAATTCATTTAAAACTCATCTTTAGACTGACAAATTCTAGGGAAGCTAGTGATTCTTTTTTTCTAATATAAAACATGATAAAGTTGAACTGCATCAATTACTTATTTTTCCTTGTTAAACACATTGAGGTGCAGCTGACAGACAGTGAGATACACTTGTTGTGTACTCTGGCTGGTTTTGACACGCGTGCACAACTGTAAGAACAGACGAGCTCCTCGTCATGTCCAACAGCCGTGCCTCTCGGTAATCCTGCTCTCCTACGCCTCTCACTGCTGCACCTGCTACTAATCCACTAATCCCTGTAGGTTAATCTATCTTTTGTGATATTTGATATAAATGGAATCATTCAATAAGCATCTTTTGTCTGACTTATTTAGTTTGGAATTATTATTTGAGATGCATCCCTGTTGTAGCAATGCCAGGAGTCCATTCCTTTTTACTGTTGAGTAATATTCCATTTTGTAGACATACCACAGTTTGTTCAGCTGTTTGCATATTGGTGGACATTTGTTTGTCTCCAGTTTTTCACAATTAAATATAAAGCTGCTACAAGCGTTTATGTACAAGCATTTGCACCAGCACGTGATTTAATTCCTCTCGGTTTGCATGTGGGAGTAGACAGATACTTTTCAAAGCTGTCGCACTATTTCACATGCTCATGAACAGTGCATGAGAGCTCCATGTCCTTGTGATGTTAGATACAAAAGTTCTAGATAAAATGTCAGTAATTAAATAATATATGAAAAGCATATGACAAGGCTGTTTATTGTCACTCTGATTATTTAACTTACATGCAGAGCACATCATCAGAAATGCTGGGCTGGATGAATTATAAGCTGGAATCAAGACTGCCAGGAGAAATATCAACAACCCCACATATGTGAATGATACCACTGTAATGGCAGAAAGCAAAGAGGAACTCAAGAACGTCTTGATGACGGTGAAGGAGGAGAGTGAAAAACCCAGCTTAAAACTAAATTTAAAAAAAACTAAGACCATGGCAACTGGTCCCACCACTTCATGGCAGACAGAAGGGCAATGGCGGAAGCAGTGACAGATTTCCTCTCCTTGGGCTCTAAAATCACTGTGAATGGTGGCGACAGCCGTGAAATTAAAAGACGTTGCTTCTTGGCAGGAAAGCTATGACAAACCTATACAGTGTGTAAAAAAGCAAAGACACCACCTCGCCAGCAAAGGTCCATGTAGTCAAGGTTACAGTCTTTTCAGTAGTCGTGCATGATTTGAGAGCAGGACAATAAAGAAGGCAGAGTGCCAAAGAATTGATGCTTTCAAACTGTGGTTCTGGAGAAGACTCTTGGACTGCAAGGAGATTAAACCAGTCAATCTTAGAGGAAATCGACCCTAAATACTCACTGGAAGGACTGATGCTGAAGCTCCAATACTTCGCCCACCTGATGTGAAGAGCCAACTCATTGGAAAAGATTCTGATGCTGGGAAAGATTGAAGGCAGAAGGAGAAGAGGGTGACAGAGGATGAGATAGTTGGATAGCATTACCAATGCAATGGACATGAACTTGGGCAAACTCTGGGAGACACTAAGGGACAGGGAGGCCTGGCGTGCTACAGTCCATGGTGTTGTGAAGAGTCAGACATGATCTGGCAACTGAACAACAACAACAAATCAAGTCCAACAATATCGAAAAGCATAATCCATCGCATCCAAATTGAGTTCATCCCACAAATGCAAGTTTCGTTTAGCAATGGAAATCCATCAACATGATTCACCTAGCTAATTTATTTATCCAGCAACTATTTAATGAATACCTGCCCCATCCCTGAAACTGCAGTAGATTTTGGAGACAGCAGTTTAAAAAGTCATTCAAAAATGTAGGCTTTGCAGAGGTCAAAATACAGCATAGTCAAACACATACTGACAAGAGAAACAGAGCGTATGTCAAATGATAATTCCTGTGAATACAAACGTGACAAGGATGGAAGACGGAGGGAGTGGTCATGCATTTAGATGGAGTGGTCACTTCTACTCAATGGCTTCCATCTAGATGCATTTGGTTTAATGGTGACTAGGACTTGCCTGGTTCTGAAGGGTTTAGCCCACTTTCTAAAATCCTTAAACACTATCCCCTGCCTCCTAACCAATCAGTTAACTAAGTAAAAGTCCTTAAACAAAGTGGAAAAGTGCAGAGAATACTGGCTCTGTGGTCACATACAGTTGTTCATCAATCACTTACTGAGTGACTAGAAGGGGTAAGTCATTTAATCAACCCAAGCGTTAATTTCCATATCCATAAAATGAAGCTAAGTTCTTCATGGTTACTGTAAAGCCTAGGTACAAAATATTGATGAAAGGATTAAAAGATTAAATGATAGTAAATAACTAGCAAAACTGTGGTTTAATTGACTGTCTTTTCCTTTTAGAATTAAACACACTAGATTTTTTTTTTTAAAGATTCACAATGTTTACTGGATAAAAATGTAGCTTATTGTTTCAAGATATTGACTTGTTTTCATAGTATCCATTAAATTCTGAAGAAAAAAGAATTTATTCTGAGCAAAGCTAAAAATCATTAGAAACTTGGGAAATATATTATTTGCATCTAAAACCAAGAACCATCCCATCAGCAGGATTCACTTCATACTTACTTCACAACAACTTCAATGGGTTTAACAGATGAACTTCAAGGGCAGAAACACACTTAAAATATTCTCAAGCAAGCTTTGATCCAAAAGGAAAAAAAAAGTGTACTGAAATGGTTTTTGGATAATTGATACAAATTAAACTAAGCTTTCAGTCAATACTGTAATTACCAGGGTAATGAACGGTGAAAAAAAGAATATCAGTTGGTGCATATAAATTCAAGTTAAGTTTCATAGTGAGGCTCAGAACTACATCTATTCACCTGTCAGAGAAAATGTAGATAGAACATCTTACCTCATTAGTCCTTTATATCTTAACTTCTATGATCCAAAGTCCCAATTCTACTTTATGTAATTTTTATCATTCTTCCACTTTCAGTAAAAAGGACTCAGTTAACCATTAAAGACGTACTCTTGTGTTATATGTTATAGTTTTGAAATTTTAAAAATTGCACATGGTTTGTATTATTCTTTATAATAATGGTCAATTTAACTTTTAAAAATATACTGTGAATTTCCATTAGTTTTTATTATTTTTCCCTGTGATTTGTGAATCTTTTAAATTTACTTTATTAATTGTCCTGTCTATCATGTAATGCCATTTAAGTTTTCCTTTAAAATGTTTAGATTTTTTCTGATCAATATTTAATAGTATGCATATATATGTGTGTGTTTGTATATATATATATATATATATATATATATATATATATATATATAAAGGATGAAATAGTACACACACACACATATATATGCCAGAATCCTGGCATGGGTTGCCATTCCCTCCCCCAGGGGATCTTCCCGACCCAGGGATCAAATCCAAGTCTCCTACACTGCAGGTATACTCTCCACCATCTGAGCCCCCAGGGCAGCCCAATATAATACAAATACCCCCTGGGTTTGTGTCTGTCTCACAAATCCATGAGAAAGAAAACTACTTGAGAGAACCATTTTTTAATCACTTAATCTATTTTATTTCTAGCACATAGAAAAAATCCTAGCCAGTAATTGTTTTATAAGATTTAAAGATCCTTTTGAGGGAGGGACACGGCACACTAACACTTGGATGGATGAAATCAGGACTCTGCTACCTACAGCTATGGGAAATAAGCCTTCCAGGCAGAGCCATGCAAGGAGTTCCCCTTGGGACTGGGAGCTAGAGAGCTGGAGCTAGAGCGGACAGCTTCCTTATAACAAGCAGGGTGAGGCCAGCCAGGCTCTGTGACTGCCCTGTGGACTGGCTTCTCTGGATAATTTTAAAGACTCTGAGGCAGAGGGCCCATCCCGTTGTTCCGCTGGGGAGATTAGGGCTGGGACATAGTGCCTGGGGAGGGTGGGAGCTCGATAAGACAAGAAGGTGTTCAGTTCAGCTCAGTTCAGTTGCTCAGTCATGTCCGACTCTTTGCGACCCCATGAATCGTAGCACCCCAGGCCTCCCTGTCCATCACCAGCTCCCGGAGTTCACTCAGACTCACGTCTATCCAGTCAGTGATGCCATCCAGCCATCTCATCCCCTTCTCCTCCTGCCCCCAGTCCCTCCCAGCATCAGAGTCTTTTCCAATGAGTCAACTCTTCGCATGAGCTGGCCAAAGTACTGGAGTTTCAACTTTAGCATCATTCCTTCCAAAGAAATCCCAGGGCTGATCTCCTTCAGAATGGACTGGTTGGATCTCCAAGGGACTCTCAAGAGTCTTCTCCAACACCACACTTCAAAAGCATCAATTCTTTGGCGCTCAGCTTTCTTCACAGTCCAACTCTCACATCCATACATGATCACAGGAAAAACCATAGCCTTGACTAGACGGACCTTTGTTGGCAAAGTAATGTCTCTGCTTTTCAATATGCTATCTAGGTTGGTCATAACTTTCCTTCCAAGGAGCAAGTGTCTTTTAATTTCATGGCTGCAGTCACCATCTGCAGTGATTTTGGAGCCCAAAAAAATAAAGTCTGACACTGTTTCTACTGTTTCCGCATCTATTTCCCTTGAAGTGATGGGACCAGATGCCATGATCTTCGTTTTCTGAATGTTGAGCTTTAAACCAACTTTTTCACTCTCCTCTTTCACTTTCATCAAGAGGCTTTTTAGTTCCTCTTCACTTTCTGCCTTAAGGGTGGTGTCATCTGCATATCTGAGGTTATTGCTATTTCTTCCGGCAATCTTGATTCCAGCTTGTGCTTCTTCCAGCCCAGCGTTTCTCATGATGTACTCTGCATATAAGTTAAATAAGCAGGATGACAATATACATCCTTGACATACTCCTTTTCCTATTTGGAACCAGTCTGTTGTTCCATGTCCAGTTCTAACTGTTGCTTCCTGATTATGTCTCCTTAATCAGCTGCTCAAGGAAGAAAACTGACCAGTGTCTAGCCACTGCCTCCAAACTGGATCAAAATTTAAAAATTTTTAACATAATTTTAATTATATTACAGTAGTAAATGTTCAATATATATTTGCTGAATGAGTGGTTTAAAGTTGAAAATTATGGTACACTTTTGAAATCGAAAAGTTTGTCTTGTTTTATATGTTTTAGGGCATAAATAAAGCCTTGTAGATATGATTAGAATGAACATCACAACTTTATGCAATATACTTATACATTCTTAGTTTTCACATATAAACATCCTCCTATGTCCACTGTCTCAGATGGAATTTAGAAAATTTTCCTTGAGTGTCAAATGTTCCTTTCAAAAGTTGTTTTGAACTGAAATTCATTTGTTAATTGATTAAGGAGAATTATTAGTCATGATATTGAGACTCTCAACTTCAAAAATGGTATGTGTATCAGTAGCTACTGCTGTGTAACAGATCAATCCAAAATCAGTGCCTTTAAACAACAATAGTGCATTATTTCTCATAACTATGTTTTGGATGAGCACAACTGGTGGTTGTTTTATTCCATACAGCATCTTCGGGGGTTTCGCACAGTCTGCGTTCAGCAGGAAGCTTCACATCACTGCTATGTCTGCCACTTAATGATGGCTCTCAGCTAGAAACTCAGGCCATTCTCCAGAAGGTTCTTCATTCCCCAGCACCTCTTCTCCACATGTCCTCACCAAAACATAGCACAGACTTTGTTATACAACAGCTGGCTTGCAAGAGGACAAGCCCTAATGCATAAAACATTGCATCAGGGTCAAACTTCCTGCTAGCTCATTGGCCAAATCATGTCACATGACCAAACTCCAGGTCACGGTGATGAACAAAAAGATGACTTGAGAAGGAAGAGTAGTAAGATCCCACTGAATATGAGCATAGATATTCAGGAGGAACTTCTGGGCATTAAACAGTCTAACATGGTGGTTCCTTTGACTAAAAATTATTCACATACCTTCCAAAACCAAACTGTACGAATAACCCAGAACTTCCAACACTCTCATCTCTGTTACAGAATCAGTCTCAGGCTCAATCTTGAATCCAGGTTGTCATTTAAATTAAGTACAGATAGAAATGAATTTCCAGAGGTGCAGATTCTCTTGATCCAGAGATCTGTTAACTAAAAAAGACCGTGTGTCTCAAACACTTAAAATACAATGTAACAGTATATATTCTCATTGAAAATGGGGCAATGTGGTGAATAAACAGTAGTTACTAATCCATAACAATTTTGAAATCCACTAGTCACATGCCACTGATTTCCCATACTCCGGGTTCAGCTTTCACTCAGATTTCCTGTTTTGATTGGGAATATATTTCTTAAAGGGAAACAACAAGCACCAACCATCAAGGGAAAATTAAGAATGTACATTCATGAGAAGGAACATCATTTAAAAATCAGTCTATAGAGAGGGCAGAGTTATTGGTGATTTACAGAACCGGAGAAGGGTTCATATCCAGGTTACATGAAAAATACCTCCTACAAACCAATAAGTAAGAAGACAACCCAGTAGATATACGGAAGAGAGAAACAGTTCAAAAACAGAGGAAGTCCAAATGGCCAAAAACAAACAAAAAAACAAAGAAAAGTAATATACATATATACAATTAATAATCAACAAATGAACTTTTAAAATGTATTTATTTAACTGGAGGATAATTTCTTTACCATATTGTGGTGGCTGCTGCCATACACTGGCATGCATCACCCACAGGTGCACACACACACAGTGAACTATCAGCATCAAATCACCGCAACGGCTGATACAGAACAGACTGACAAGGCTGCCCAGCTTCAGTCAGCAAGGCGAAAATCTGCTGCACACCATAGCGCCCATACTCGGTAATGCTGTAGCGTGTTCTTAAAATCCTCTGAGTGTTAATCTTACCTTGAGCACTCTTATCACAAAAAAGTAAATAAAGAGGGAGGAAGGAAGCTTCAACAGGAAGAGGAGACGTGTATGTCACTGATAGCTGGTTTCATGGATGTGAAAGTCGCCCGACTCTCACACACACATCATGTGCGACTCTTTGCGAGTCCATGTGATTCTCCAGGCCAGAGTACTGGAGTGGGCAGCTTTTCCCTTCTCCAGGGGATCTCCCCAACCCAGGGGTCAAATCCAGGCCTCCTACACTGCAGGCGGATCCTTTCCAGCTGAGCCATCAGGAAGCCCTCATGGATGTATACGCACCTCTGAACTTGTCCAGGTGTATATATCAAATATGTAAACATGTAGAATACCTCTGCATCATCCATTGAAATTGAAAATATCCGTATTCCTGTTGTTGTTGTTTAGTTGCTAAGTCGTGTGTGACTCTTTTGACACCCCATGGTCTGTAGCTTGCTGGTTTCCTCTGTCCATGGGACTCTCCAGGCAAGAATACTGGAATGGGTTGCCATTCCCTTCTCCAGGGGATCTTCTCAACTCAGGCATCAAAACTGGGTCTCCTGCGACTCCTGCACTGCAGGCAGATTCTTTACCCCTGAGCCACAGGGCTTTGGAGTCGGGTAAAATCTTCAATCCAGACCCTCCATCCTCATGCTACTAGCCAGAAATACCAATGCTTTCATGGTACTTCAGGCAAATACAACAAGCCCTCCTCCTCATCTAGAGCCAGACAGCTAGGGCACAGGTGCCTTGAACAACAGCTCTACCACTCTCTTCTCAAGTTTCCGAAGAGTCCGCTTCCAAGCGTCCACTCACTACTTCAATTTCACATTTATTTACTGAAGAAACTTAAAGTGTGAAAAAAAAACTATTTCCTTATACAATTAAAAGAATATAAAATAAAGTAACAATTGGGATATTTTGCCATCAAGCTGGCAAAAAAACAAAGATCAAAAATTCTCAGCATTAGCAAAGCTGTGTAAACTGGCTATTCTGATACAAAAGAGCCACTACGAACAGTAAAGCCCTTCTGGGAGGCAATGTGGAGTAACTAATAGGCTTCCCAGGAGGCACCAGTGGTAAGGAACCCACCTGTCAATTCAGGAGACATAAGAGGCTTGGGTTTGACCCCTGTATCAGGAAGACCTGCTGGTGGAGGGCATAGCATCCCAATCCAGTATTCTTGTCTGGGAAATCCCATGGACAGAGGAGCCTGGTGGGCTACAGTCCATGGGGTCACATAGAGTTGGACATGACTGAAGCAACTTAGCAACACAAACAGAGTAACTGACAAAACTCCTTCCACAGTCACACTGTTTCTAAAAGTCACTTCTAAGGCACACAGCACAGGTGTGCAAAGAGGGCTCACCACCATCAGCTGCATGGGGTACAAACGTCTCTGAGCACGCACCGAAGATGCTATCATGAGTGCGGCAGGCACTGCCCCATCCTCATGGCACAGGTGAGGAAAGTGGGCACAGAGGTACGAAGCGGCTCATCTTAGGGTTCACAGTTATTATTACAGCACCACTTGAAACACTGAAACAGGCCTCTCCTGGTGGCACAGTGGATAAGAGTCTGTCTACCAAGGCAGGGACACGAGTTTGATCCCTGGTCCAGGAAGACTCCACATGCCACATGCCTAGGTCCGTGTGCCACAACTACTGAGCCCAAATACCCTAGAGCCCACGTGCTGCAACTCCTGACACCTGTGTGCCGAGAGCCCACGCTCTGCAACAAGATGAGCAAGGAGAGAAAGGAGATTTAAAAATAAAATACGCATGAATGCTGCAAAGAAGCTAAATGTCCATTTACAGAGATGGTTAAACAGTATTTCCTCCAGAACGCCACAGAGCTTCTACAACTGGTGAGCCTGACCTCGAGGAACTAACCTGAACAGATTTTCAACACAAGATAGGCTACAGAGACTTGTTTATAATACCGTCTCATGTATGACGTGTGTGTATGTGGTATCTCCATCTCCCTCAGCGTGTACACACAAGAGAACTGGCAGGCACTTCAGAGACACTAAGAGTGGTTATCTGGGGTGGAGGGGAGAATTCAGAAGGACGACCTTTGGATGGGAGATCACCTGTTTGACTATATCCATATACAGCAATGTTGCAATCTTAATTTAATGATAGAGTTGCATTCATTTACAACTTTTACATTGAAGTAAAAATAAAGCAAAACAAATCTAAGTTAAATTGTGGTATCTTTTCAAGCATCTTATCCTCTAAGCCTAAATCCATTGTTTGCAGAGATTCTGAATAGACTGTACTTTGAAGCTGCAATCTGTTCTTCCACACGTGGAATTCGGAATCCCCCATGTTTGCGTCTTCAGTCTTTGAAGTAAACTCTCTGACATTCTGGGCCACCGAGGGATGGATACAAGAGAGAACACAGAGCCTCCTTTCACTTCTTTCCTGCCATCTGTGAATCAGGAAAAGGGCAGGGGGCACTGCAGCTTGGGGACCACGTGACCCAGATCCCACAGCAGCAAAGCTCCTCTCTACTGGGCCATCTGTCAGTCTGCTCCTATAACATCTGCTGGGGCACAAGTCTCGTTTACTCTCAGAAATAATCATTCCTGTTTACAAATGACATATTTTACCACTCACCTGTAGAACCCTGCTTACGCACTGTTCCAACTCACAAACTATGAATCTGAAAGGCAACTTTCCATAAATGTAAAATGGTTACCCTTCCCCTAGTTCCCTCTCTGTGGCAAAGAGTATTTCTTCCTTATATTTAACAACAAACATGGCAAGTCAAAGCAGCCGGTTATCATGGAAATAGTCTTGAGAATTTTCTAAGACTGGCTCCCCAGAGCAGGACATTTTGAACAAAGTGAAGCAAAACACTTCAGAACAGAGGTTAAACAGGTTTCATCACAATGGTAGTCGTACAGTTGTGAAGTAAATAGGAAAAAGCTGAAACTGTAGAGAAGTGAGGAAATAAACATGAAGAGTCCTAAGATCCTTCTTTATGCTGTGTCTACCATCAGGCAAGGGAAGGAGAGGGAACTGGAGTTGAAAGGCAGGCACTGTATTTTAAGGAATATTATTTTACATGTTTATAAGCTCGTAAATGCCACATTAACTGACATAAACAGGCATGCTTTGTGGGATTCTTATTTGAGCAGATCTTCTTTTCTTTCATGAAGATGCCCTAGAACTCCTAATGGCTAGGTAGTGAGAGCTGGAGAAGAGCATGCTCCTAAAATAAATACCAAGGGAGAAGGGACAAAGTCCACAGAGAACTTCTCAGAAGTAACCATGAAATTAACAGATGCTTACTCCTTGGAAGAAAAGCTATGACAAACCAGACAGCATATTAAAAAGCAGAGACGTCATTTTGCTGACAAAGGTCTGAATAGTTAAAACCATGGGTTTTCCAGTAGTCAAATACACATGTGACAGCTGGACCGTGAAGAAGGCTGAGTACAATCTTCAGTTCTTATTGATGCTTTTGAACTGTGGTGCTGGAGATTTTTGAGAGGCCCTTGGACTTCAAGAAGATCAAACCAGTCAATCCTAAGGAATCAACCATGAATATTCATTGGAAGGGCTGATGCTGAAGTTGAAGCTCCTATACTTTGACTATCTGATGCAAAGAGCCAACTCATTGGAGAAGACCCTGATGCAGGGAAAGATGGAAGGCAGGAGGAGAAGGGGACAACAGAGGATGAGATGGATGGATGGCATCATCGACTCAATGGAAATGTGTTTCAGCAAACACCGGAAGATGGTGAAGGACAGGAGAGCCGGGCGTGCTACAGTCCAGGGGTTGTTCCAAAAGAGCTGGACAGGACTGAGTAACTGAACAGCAACAGCAACCCTTCACTTTACCTGAATTGGATCTGAAATTCTAAGATACAGCTTGAATTTTTGGATGTCTGTATGAACCAGAGGAAACAAATTACACTTGGAAATGATGATTCAAGAGAAAATTCAGACCTTCCTGTCTTACTTAACCTTTCATCTATGTAAATGGATATCATACACATGCACACACATACATGAATGTGTGTTATACGTCAGTTGTTTGGCTAGATATGCAGAAAGATAGATAGCATCTAAAATAGGGAAAAAGAAAAACAGAAAAATATATACAAAATTATGAAGCAAAGAAAGGATATACTTTAATTCTTTCAAAAATACACACCTTCAGACTCCCCTGGTGGCTTGGTGGTAAAGAATCCGCCTGACAAGGCAGGAGACATGGGTTTGATCCCTGGTCTGGGAGGACACCACGTGTCGCAGAGCAGCTAAGCCTGGGAACCCCACCTGTTGAGGCCACATCTGCTCGAGCCTGTATTCAACAAGAGAAGCCCCTGCAGTGAGGAGTCATCACACCGGAGCAGGGAGAAGCGCCCACCTGATGCAACTAGAGAAAAGCCCACACAGCAACAAAGACGCAGCGCGGTCAAAATAAAGAATCCTATACAAAAAGCGGGTTTCCCCGGTGGCTCAGGTGGTAAATTTCTCAGTTCACATACTGTCGAAGCCTAGCTTGGAGCATTAGGAGCACTACTTTGCAAGCATGTGAGATGAGTGCAATTGTGCAGTGGTTTGAGAAGGAAATGGCAGCCCACTCCAGCACCCTTGCCTGGAAAATCCCACAGGTGGAGGAGCCTGGTAGGCTGCAATCCATGGGGTCGCAAAGACTCAGACACGACTGAGTGACTTTACTTTGAACATTCTTTGGCATTGCCTTTCTTTTGGATTGGAATGAAACTGAACTTTTCCAGTCTGACCAATGCTGAGTTCTCAAAATTTGCTGGCATACTGAGTGCAGCACTTTCACAGCATCATCTTTTAGGGTTTGAAATCACTCAGCTGGAATTCCATCACCTCCACTAGCTTTGTTTGTAGTGATACTTGACTTAGCACTCCAGAATGTCTGGCTCTAGGTGAGTGATCACAACGTCATGGATTAAGATCTTTTTGTGCAACTCTTATGTGTATTCTTGCCACCTCTTCTCAATATCTTCTGCTTCTGTTAGGTCCATACCACTTCTGTCCTTTATTGTGCCCATCTTTGCATGAAAAGTTCCTTTGGTATCACTAATTTTCTTGAAGAGATCTCTACTCTTTCCCATTCTACTGTTTTCCTCTATTTCTTTGCATTGATCACTGAGGAAGGCTTTCTTATCTCTCTTTGCTATTCTTTGGAACTCTGCATTCAGATTGGTATATCTTTCCTTTTCTCCTTTGCTTTTCACTTCTCTTCTTTTCACAGCTATTTGTAAGGCCTCCTCAGACAGCCATTTTGCCTTTTTTCATATCTTTTTCCTGGGGATGGTTTTGATCACTGCTTCCTATAAATGTTATGAACCTCTATCCATAGTTCTTCAGGCACTGTCTATCAGGTTTAATCCCTTAAATCTATTGGTCTCTTCCACTGTATAATCATAAGGGATTTGATTTAGGTCATACCTGAATGGTCTCATGGTGTTCCCTACTTTCTTCATTTAAGTCTGAATTAGGAAATAGGAGTCCATGATCTGAGCCACAGTCAGTTCCTGGTCTTGTTTTTGCTGACTCTGTAGAGCGTCTCCGTGTTCGGTTGCAAAGAATATAATCACTCTGCTTTTGGCATTGACCATCTGGTGATGTCCATGTGTAGAACTGTCTCTTGTGTTGTTGGAAGACAACACAAGTTGTCTTTTGTGTTTGCTATGACCGGAGCATTCTCTTGGGAAAAGCCTGTTAGCCTTTTCCCTGCTTCATTTTGTACTCCAAGACCAAACTTGCCTGTTACTCCAGGTATCTCTTGACTTCCTACTTTTGCATTCCTGTCCCCTATGATGAAAAGGACATCTTTTCTTGGTGTCAGTTCTAGAAGGTCTTGTAGGTCTTCATAGAACTGTTCAGCTTCAGTTTCTTCGGCATTAGTGGTTAAAGCATAGACTTGGATCTCCGTGATACTGAATGGTTTGCCATGGAAACAAACAGATCATTCTGGCATTTTTGAGACTGAATCCAAGTACTGCATTTCAGACTCTTTTATTGACTATGAGGGCTACTCCATTTCTTCTAAGGAGTCCTTGGCCACAGTAGTAGATATGATGGTCATCTCCATTATAATGGTCTCCAAGCTAGGCTTCAATTGTACATGAATCGAAAACTTCCAGATGTTCAAGCTGGATTTAGAAAAGGCAGAGGAACCAGAGACCAAATTGCCAACATCTGCTGGATCATAGAAAAAGCAAGAGAATTTCAGAAAAACATCTACTTGTGCTTCATCAACTATACTATAGTCTTTGACTGTGGCTCACAACAAACTGGAAACTTCTTAAAAAGATGGGAAATCCAGACCACCTTACCTGCCTCCTGAGAAAACTGTATGCAGGTCAAGAAGCAACAGTTAGAACCAGACATGGAACAGAGGACTGGCTCCAAACTGGGAAAGGAGTATATCAAGGCTGTGTATTGTCACCCTGCTTATTTAACTTATATGCAGAGTACATCATGAGAAACACTGGGCTGGATGAAACAGAAGCTGGAATCAAGACTGCTGGGAGAAATATCAATAACCTCAGATATATCAATAACCTCAGATGACACCACCCTTATGGCAGAAAGCAAAGAGGAACTAAAGCGCCTCGTGGTGAAAGTGAAAGAGGAAAGTGAAAAAGCTGGCTTAAAACTCAACATTCAGAAAACTAAGATCATGGCGTCTGGTCCCATCACTTCATGGCAAATGGACGGGGAAACAGTGGAAACAGTGAGAGACTGTATTTTCTCAGCTCCAAAATCGCTGCAGATGGTGACTGCAGCCGTGAAATTAAAAGACACTGGCTCCTTGGAAGAAAAGCTATGACCAACCTGGTCATTGTATTAAAAATCAGAGACATTCCTTTGCCAACAAAGGTCTATATAGTCAAAGCTATGGTTTTTCCAATAGTCATGTACGGATGTGAGAGTTGGACTATAAAGAAAACTGAGTGCTGAAGAACTGATGCTTTTGAAGTGTGGTGTTGGAGAAGACTCTTGAGAGTCCCTTGGACTGCAAGGAGATCAAATCAGTGAATCCTAAAGGAGACCAGTCCTTCGAAGGACTGATGCTGAAGCTGAAGCTCCAATACTTTGGCCACCTGATGTGAAGAACTGACTCATTGGAAAAGACCTTGATGGTGGGAAAGGTTGGGAGGAGAAGTGGGGGGAGTGGGAGGGGACAACAGAGGACGAGATGGTTGATGGCATCACCGACTCTATGGACATGAGTTTGAGTAAGGTCCAGGAGATGGTGAAGGACAGGGAAGCCTGGCATGCTGCAGTTCAGTCAGTTCAGTCGCTCAGTCGTGTCCAACTCGTTTCGACGCCATGAATTGCAGCACGCCAGGCCTGTCCATCACCAACTCCCAGAGTTCACTCAAACTCACAGTGCTGTAGTTCACAGGGTTGCAAAGAGTCAGACACATCTGAGCAACTGAATGATGACAACAACAACAGATGGTAAAGAATCTGCCTGCAATGCAGGAGGCCCGGGTTCAACCCCTGGGTTGGGAAGATCCCATGGAGAAGTGAATGGCTACCCAGTCCAGTATTCTTGCCTGGAGAATTCCATGGACAGAGGAGCCTGGCAGCGTACAGTTAAGGGGGTTGCAAAGAGTCAGACATGACTGAGCGACTAACACTTTCACTTTAATATAAAAAGTATATGGTAAAAAATATATACTCTCTAAAAAGATAGAATTATGAATGTTTCTCAGTTTTGCTGTGCTTTTTAAAATATTTTCTATATTTTAATAATGTCCTAGAGTGATATCCATTATCAGAAAATGATGCTTTAAATACTTTTAAAAATGATCTTTTCTTCAATTAGCTATTTTTCTAGCTGAAAGACTAATTATACTTGTGTTTATACTTAAACTCCTAAGAATCCTATAATCCTGAAAAACTAAGAAAATCAATTTCTGAATTTTTTTTTCTTTCAAATACTCAAAAGTGACTTTTGAAACTGTTGTGAATATGCTTCTAAGTTTGCAATACTCGACCTGATTAAAAATTTGTCTTGTTAAATAGTAATGAAATACCCAGTATTGGTTACATATAGGAAAATAGGGTCAGTGACTGTACACTGATAAACACTTCCCGGATAGCAAGTTGGAAATAATGACTAAAATTTCAAATACCCATATCCTACCATTCAAAAATTCTACTGCTAAAATTATTATTAATAAATCTCATATGGATGTGCTTTATAGCACTGATTTAACAACAAATATCTGGAAATAACTTGAAATAAAGTATTCCTCAACAAAAGACATATATAAACTAGAGCTTATATTCCTAGAAAATAATCATAAGCGGTTAAAAAGAACAAGCTGTATTGTATGGATATTAATATGGGAAAAGTTTAAGTGAGAAGAGTAAGGCTCAAAATAATATACCTGATGTGACCTCAGTTATGAGTATTTAGAAGAATATACAGAGATAAGAATAGACGTAACATTATATGCCAGTTTGAACATTGTATTTTCTGAATGAATCCCAAGAAATTATCAACCGTGGTTTTCTTTAGGGAGAAGAAGGGCAAGGAGAAAAATTAGAAAGAAAAATTTCATTATTTGTTTCCTTTTAATTTGCCTTTCATGTTTCACTTATGTCTTTTTTGTATAAGCCTTTTATTGGATATCTAACAATTATAAATATTTAGGCATTTAAAAATAAAGGTGGATAAAACTGACATAGCATATGCAGCAGCTTTCATGAATCTATATAAATATATGTTCATTTATCTACATAAATATATGAATAATACATATGTGTGGCTATATGTGTGTATATATATATAAAATGTACAGGAAATTTCATATATATAAGGGAATGTTCACATGCATATATATGAAATACAGAGTTAATAGCTACCTTATTGAATTAATTATTTTACCAGCCCATATTTAATTTTTAAAATTTTCCTATAAATAACTTGTTTTCATGTGATTCCCTTTCAAGAAAAAATGGAATCTAGCTCCACCCCAGGGGAATGTATTCAGATGAATGTGTCAAAGGTTAAAATATAACAAAATTAATTATTATTTCTCCTACATTTTATTAACCTGGACATTTTTCTCGCTTGAGAACACACAATGTGCTGAATTTATGGCACACAATCCTGTTTCAGAGAAATAAAGCATCTTATATTATTTTTAATTCATTGAAGTATAATGGATAATAAATTATTTAGTTTAATTAAAACCTCTTTATCAGATGGGCATTTATCCATGACATTGTTATGCACAACTGGTGTTCTGCAGAAGGCATCATTTTCCATTCTCTTCTCATTTCATTCACGGGTTCTTTTAATTGCATTTCAAATTACATCTATTTCCACAAAGTCATACTATAAACTCATCAGATATTTGTGCCTACTCCTTTACCTTGCTGCTGCTGCTGCTAAGACACTTCAGTCATGTCCGACTCTGCGAACCCATAGTCGGCAGCCCACCAGGCTCCCGTCCCTGGGATTCTCCAGGCAAGAACACTGGAGTGGGTTGCCATTTCCTTCTCCAATGCATGAAAGTGAAAAGTGAAAGTGAAGTCACTCAGTTGTGTCCGACTCTCCGCAACCCCATGGACTGCAGCCCACCAGGCTACTCCGTCCATGGAACTTTTCAGGCAAGAGTACTGGACCTTAGGCACTAAAAATTTCTCTTCTGTTCGCTTTTAAATTCATCCTTTTTGCTTTATGTTTGAATGGAGAAACCAAGGAATTCTAAAAGGTTGGAAACGACTGGCCTGGCTTGAAGCCCAGCTCTGAGTTTGGGAAAATTACTTATTTTCTCTAAGACCCAGTTTCTTTTCTTATCTACAGTATGAGGGTAATGATGGTTTTTAAATACAGTGCAGAAACACATGCAAGAAATAATGTCTGATAATGTCTTGAAATACATTTTCATTTGGGGCACGGGAGGACAGAGGAGTGAGAGGAGGTGAATGTAGCCTTTTAACCCTAAAATGTTAGGCTGGGAGTCTGGAGGTTCTGCTAGAACATCATCCAGACTCTGGCAGCAGAGTCTACTTCCCTCTGAGCATGAGGATCCCCTGATTCTACAGGCTTCCACCTCCCCTTTCCGTGCCCTCCCCTTGAAAGCTCACTAAAGCCTCATTCTTAACATTATTTTAAATTGCCTTAATTTTAAAACTTTGCCAGATTCTTATATTCTTCATTGAAATATTATAGTAAAGACTGGGAAATTAAAGGGATCAAGGTGTGTAAGAACCTATAAGGTGCCAGAAAGGAGTATTTTACTAAAGATTCTGTGAGGAGGCAGGGAAAAGAATTACAATACACACACCAAGGCAAAAATAGATAATTGAATTCCTCACAGACATGTGTCTTTTTCCCCAAAGAGTTTCTCCTCTTCAACAGCTTCAACTCTCTTGTCTCCCTTCCTAACTTGACCTAGGGGGGAAAATATCTCTTAATCTTAGCTCTTTGGTTCCTTATTCAGTGAAACAAAATTTGATAACTGGCTAAAAGCATGGCCTCTGTCTCTCCTCGAGCAATGACTTGGTGCTTCGACCACGGTGAGAGCACCTGGCCCTGCTGTCCTTCTCACTGCTCCAGGGCGCAGAACTGACTTGTCTCTATTCTTCGCTCTTAGGGAAAATCCATCCGAGGTCTTTTCCTTTGTTCACAAAAATTTGAATACTTACCAAAAAAAAAAAAAGATTCTTACTCACAAACACTATCATAATCAAATACCTGACTATTTATATAGAAAGAGAAAACAGGTATTATTAATAACTACAGAAAATATGGTATTAGTAACAGTGGTGAAGATGGTGGTGATGGTGGTGATAAATAAAGAAGAAAGACAGGAATACCACTGCTTGATATAGGAACTGTTTTTCTTTAACTTCACAAGCATGTGAGTAGGTACCATTGCCATAACTCCTGAGGGAGAAACAAAGGCTTAGAGAGATGAAATCACTTGTACTAACTCACACAGCAATGTTTTATCTATGATGTATCCCCATCCAAAGCCCAGGCAGGCTATCAACAAAAATGCATGTTAAATTGACTCCTTAAAAAGCAAAAAACAATTTAAAAATAAAAGATGTTCAGTGTAAATACTTTCCATTGGCTCTACTTCTAACTCTACTCAATAAATAAATCCCGTGTGCCTGTAAGATGCCAGATACTAAGCTAGGTGCTGGGAACTGAAAAAGAAAAAGCAAAAGTCTGGATCTCGTGTACACATCTCCTCTCCAGCTTTCCTGTCTTGCTTAAGTAACACATTATTCCATGTTGTTTCTTATGTGGAATTAATTCTTCTATTCTGTTGTTCTTGCTACTGGTTTGTCTGCAGAAGGAAAGGGAGATGGTGAAAATCAGATATCAATAATTATTTCTCCATCTTAGATTATCTAAACTTTGTCAGAGGTAAAGAATCCGCCTGTAATGCCGGAGATGTGGGTTAGATCCCTGAGTCGGGAAGGTCCTCTGGAGGAGGAAACGGCACCCACCCCAGGGTTCTTGTTTGGGAAATCCCATGGACAGAAGAACCTCGTGGGATGCAGTCCACAGGCTACTCTCAAAGAGTTGGACGTGACTGAAGAGACTGAATGTGACACACACTCCATTCTTTATTCAAGTTTAAAGTTCACGTGGATCAGATGGTTCTGATTAGGAGACAAGATTGTTCAATCACCCTGACTGTTAAAATGAAAGCATAAGATATGCTTGCCAGAGTTCACCACAGATGGTGGAGGGGGCCTGACTGTTACAAGGAAAGCATGAGATATTCTTGCCAGGGTTCACCACAGATGGTGGAGGGGGGTTAGACCCAAATATGCAAGTGTGCTAAGTCTCTGTAGTCATGTCCGACTCTTTACGACCCCATGGACTGTAGCCCACAAGGCTCCTCTGTCCAAGGGATTCGCCAAGCAGGGATACTGGAGTGGGCCGCCACACCCTCCTCCAGGGGATCTTCCTGACCAGGGGTTAAAATTGCACCTCCTGCAGCTGCCTTCATTGCAGGCAGATTCTTCACAGCTGGGCCACCAGGGACGCCCTAGATGCAAACACTTACATGAGAATTCTCATGCATGTGAACAACTCTGGGGACAGAATAAAGGGGTATCAGAAACCTTTGCTTGCTATTACATTATACCACATTATTTGTTTAATTCTATTTCTCACAACCTTGTAAAATAGATATGTTTATCTTATTTATATATGAAAAGAGAATGAGAGGTTAAGAAAGACTAAAGATCTCAGCACTGGGAAGTGGTAGGTGTGGGCAAGGTGTTCTAATCCCATGCTATCATGGTCTCTCTTGAAAAGAATATTACAGGTCCTTGTCTCTGTTCCAAACCTTCTGCACTGATGGTGGAGATTACTGCTTATAGGCATAGTAAGGATTCTTGACAGAATGAAATTGCAAGTGAAAGCTGCTCATTTCCTGAAGGAACACCCTTGCCGCTTACGGCTTGTGACTCGTCTTTCTGTGCAACAGTCCACATCTGCTTCTCTGCCACTGTGTATCCTGCACCCAGGCTACTGCTTCCTACCAAGGAGATACTCAGCCAGTATTTACTAAAAGCCTTGATGTACAAATGATGGTTGAGCAGCAAATGCTTAAATTATTAACCATATTCACTTTCATATAAATTAGTTTCAACTTTTTCCTTGACTCTTTTTCCATTTTCAGGTATTGATATCAAAAGCAGAGAGAGAAAAGTCAAACAAAACGAGGCGCTAGAGTCGTGACTGGAAAGATCACAGAGGTTCCTCTCAGCAGCGTGGTTGTACAGTCTCACAGAACGAAAACCGTAAGCTGAGACCAAAACTAAAGACACGCAGAGGGCGTGTGGGGGGTGTGACCACAAATGCCCTGACGGGAAGTCTGGACATTTGGCCAAGAGTAATGTGACAAAACCACACACAAAACTTGATAATTAAGCTGGGGACCCTGAAAGGATTTTGTTTGTTTTCAAAGTTTCACCTGAGAAGAAAGTCCTGGTTGTTTTTCTTAAGAAAAAATGTAAATCCTCTGTGGAAAAATACATCCTCCCTTTAAGTCCAAAGTTTCCCACAGTTTAAGATCAAATATGCATGAGTTCACAATCAAAGATGAAGATATGAAACGTACCAAACCACAAGAATGTCATCAGAAGCAACAGACGACAGCAAATTCAGGCCCCAGGAATTTCACACAACGGGATTATGAAATGTGCCATACCCGTAATTTTGTAAAAAGCAAAAAACTAAAGTTATAGAATAACAGAAAGACAAGGGGCATTTAGAAAGAAAATCAAACATAGCTCAGTAGATACTGAAAAGAAAGGAAGAAAATCATGTTTTTAAAAATTGGAAGAAAAAAAGATTAAAATTGTAAATAAAGGGTGATTACACAGCAAATTAGGCATATGAGAAAAAGGGATTATTCAACAGGAAAATCTGAAATAATTATTCAAAATGCAGGCCACAGGTGAACATTATGAAATAGAGGTTAAGAGATGTGGAGAGGAGAATGAGAATCTAACGTAAATTTAATTAGAGTTCCACACATGTATACCTGTGGCCAATTCACGTCAATGTACAGCAAAAAAAATTACAATATTGTAAAGTAATTATCCTCCAACTAAAATAAATTAATTAAAAAAAATTAGAGGCCCAAAACGACAGAAGAAAGTTATGTAAAAATATTTTGAAAAAATATTGACTATATTCCAGAACCAATGAAAGATATGAGAGAAAAATAAATGGAAAGAAATCTCAAACAGATACAATGTAGTGAACCCAAGAAAGCAAAATAGATGGGGGAAGATCTTTACGGCAGTCAGAGCGAAAGACACATCCAAATCAAGGCAAGAATTATTCTGGCAGCTTCTCTCCAGCAGCAGGAACCTCAGGAGAAACTAAAAGAAACTAACTCTGCACTGGATAGCTCACACCACTGAAATTATATTTCAAGAACAGAAGGTGAAATAAAACCATTTTTATGTAAACAAGAACAAGGGACTTTTACCACAACAGGCTTCTAACGGAAATGTTCAAGAGCACACTTCAAAATAACAGGCCATGTTCTAAACTACCTCCCAGAGGTGCGTGAGGAATCAGTGGGAACACTGACACAGGTGGGCATAGTGGGACACACACTGCCAGTACTAATACTAATACTAATGTCTAATCTCTTGGATTAAATGACGAAAACAACACACTGAACAAAGGCATGCATTTGTGAAGCTGTTGTCACAGCTTAAATACTGTAAATTCCTTCAGTTATTTGCAAACAGCTGTAATATTAAATTTAGCACAGGAACAGAATCTATAACTTTCAGTAGGGAAGAAACGAAAAGCATTGGAATAATAAAGGAATAATGAAACGTTTTGGCAAAGGTAGAAGAAGGGAAAAGTATAAGTTTATAAAACTTGGGACCAGAGTGATGCACAAACAGCATTACGACAGGAACGAGCCCAAATACACTAGTGTCAGAATGTTCGGGAAACAGCTGTAAGTGCCAAAATCCGACATTATTAAAACACAATTCTGCTAAAGGCTCATGGTATCTGAGGAGAAATTCTTTTGAAGCGCTTATCGATGGCACAAATGAAAACTGTGGTTCAAGTTCCATACAACAACAGACAGTAACACAGAGTGGACCTTCATATGGAATAATAAAGAACTACAGAATCCTATGAAGAGCATCATTTTCTCTGCTTGACTGAAACATGAATCTCACAGCTCTGGGGCTAGCATGCACATATCACAGGTAAGACCACAATGGGGAAACTTACCCCGGCTCCACACCTGGGGGCTGGGGAGCCCGCTCTAAACCCACAGTCTGACTCCTGAGGCTGTGTGCAGACCACCTCTGCTCTCCTGCCTCCATTTTTATTTTATGCCGTTGCTGAGAGTTCAAAGCCAGCTGCCCCACACAGGGAACGGTGAGTGAGATGGAATCAGTAATTACCTTTCTTGATTCAATTCAGAAGCTCCACATCCCCAGAAAGACCCAAAGAAACAAGTTGCTTAGGCACAGCAATAACCTGCAAGCCCGCCTGCACCCACCACAGTGCCCAGAGTTGTGTGATAAGCGAGACACGTGCACGTCGCTTACAGACTATCCCAAGAGTCTCTACACCAACCCACATTTTCTGCATTTAAGGTGATTCCCTGGTGTGGTTGACAGAAATCCACTTTGTCTCTCTCTTTCCTCCTGAGCTCCATTTTCAATAGCTCAGCCCCTGCTGAGTATAAGGGGACAGTAAATCTGGGTAATCAAAAGGTGACCCCATCCTGATTCGCCAAGCCTGAGTGAAGACAGACAAGGCTAGGAATCACCATCCTTAAAATTCCAGACCATACCCTGGCTTCTAGGCAGTCATTAAGGGAGGTGGGTTGAACCAGGGCAGCTTAACTGAGTCCATTTTCAGAGCTGTGCCAGGTCTCATCCTGATCTTGGACGAGCCTGACAGGGTACCACAAGCAGCAAGATTATTTTCAGTGATGCATGCGCGTTTCTCACTGTGTTTTCTAAGACAACCATGTTTTTGTAGGTAGCTTTAAGGTGGGATGGGCAAAAGGTTGAGAGATCAGAATGTGCAGAGGAAAACAATAAAACAAAAAACATAATTTACAATTCTTTCCCAAACCACTATTTCATCTTTGTCTCAGAGAATAGGAATGGAACACTGTTCCCATGACAGAGACAGGTTTTGGTTTTTTCATCCTACAGAGACATAAAATTCAAAATAAATTATGGATTACCAAGAAGAGTGGATAGCTTTTCATTACACGCTCTCTCTCCAGCCAGCCTACAAGGATCCATAGGGGTGTGTGATCGTGAGCAACATTTTCTGCCCACGTTATTTCCTGAACAATATTTTCCATCCACATTATTTTAAAAACGATTTTTAAAAATAATTTTGATTTCATAACAATTTTGATGTAAATATGAGTTGCCACATATTGATTAATTATCATCTGCCAAGTATATGCTAAACCCTTTACAGATTTTGTTTTATCTAATCCTTACTTTTTCCATGTAATAATTGGGAAAACAGCATCTTAAAGACATCAATTTGCCCTTGTTTGAACAGCAGGGAGGTAGGAAAACCTGGATTCAAACTTGGACAGGATCACCGAAGCATCTGTGCTCTCACTGATGGGACATGGAAGCCCTTGCAAGGCTAAAAGGGTGGTAGACGCTCTGTGACTTTAAGGAAAAGAGAGAAGCAGAACAAAAATGTATTTTACTGAGTCCTTACTGCCCACTGAGCTTCCCTTGTGGCTCAGCTGGTAAAGAATCCACCTGCGATGCAGGAGACGTGGGTTCGATCCCTGGGTTGGGAAGGTCCCCTGGAGAAGGGAACGGCTATGCACTCCAGTATTCTGGCCTGGAGAATTCCAGACAAGGAGACTGGAGTGGATTGCCATTTCCTTCTCCAGGGGATCTTTCCAACCCGGGGATCGAACCCAGGTCTCCTGGGTCTGTGAGACTGGTGGCCTCTACAATGGTGCCCAGGGTTCTCCTGTCTCCTGCTCTTCATATCCGTGGGGAATTCTCTTATCTCCTATGTGGACTAAACCTGCTGATTCACTTCTAACATACAGCATGGAGTAAGTGAGGGGATGCCACTGCCCAAACCTGCTTCCTCCTGAAAGATGATGATATTCATCTTTCTCTCAGCCCTCACTCTGGCAAAACCAAGTTCCCATGCTGTGAGTAGGCCTACGAAGAGGCTTACGTGGCTGGAATGAATGACTCCACCTAACAGATAAAAGAGAACTTGGGACCTGCGGAGAGCCACAGGAGTCAGCTTGGTGACGAATTTTCAAAGACCTGCCAAGGAGTTCCCTGGTAGAGCAGCGGATGATAATCCACCTGCCAATGCAGGGGACACGGGTTCAATCTACGGTCCCCGAAGATTCCACATGCCACGGATCAACTAAGCCCTGGCCCCACAACTCCTGATCCTATGCTCTAGAGCCTCAAGCCATAAGTACTGAGCCTGAGCGCCACAGCCAGAGAAAGCCCACACAAAGCCACCAGGTCCCAGCACAGACTTAAATACGTAACAGACGCTCTCCTAGTCCTGCCGTGAGAAATCCACAGCCCCCACCCACGTCTCGGTTCCTGTCCTGGGAGATCCTGAAGGACAGACCAGCAGCAAGGCTGTGCCTAGATTCCTGACCCGGAGCAACTGTATAATGACGCAGGGTTGTTGTTACGTTGCTGTATTTCAACATGCTGTATTTCAACACGCAGTGACAGATAGCTTATACAAGGGGCGGGGGGGGATGGGTGAAGGATAGAGTTGGGAGAGTAATGTGTTCTAGTCGGTGTTCATCGTTTCTACTGGAATCGCTATCTTAAATCCCTTCTGGAGCAAGACCAGCTTTAAATGACTAAAACACTCAATAATCAAATAAATAAATACTGTATATTCATTTGGGTTCACTGGTTTTCTATTAGGACTCTTACTCCCTTGGAGGAGTTTAGGTTTCCAATCGATCACTTTAATCAGTTCCATATGTTTAGCTGAACTTAGCCTCAGAGAACAGAGGTTCTGAATTTTGGAAAGATGTCAAAAACTGGGGAATTTAAAGTTAATAAATTAATATGAATTACTACAGGACAGATTCTATGATGTGCAACTAACACTTAATATTTATTGAGCAAATTTGCCATAAATAATTCACAACCCATTCGATGCCAACCTAGAAGTAAACTATTCAAAAATTAAAATTATATTTGATTCATAGCCCACTTATTTATTTTTTAATTTATGATCCTAGTCCTGTCCTGCTTTGCAATTGTAGTATCTCTATAAGCTGGATCTCAAACTAGTCAGACTTTTCACATAATCAAGACAAATTTGTTGTGAACTTCAGAGAGAAAGCAACAAATAATAAGCCAGCTAACCAAGAAGTTCTTCCAGGTGATGTCAAGGGGATAATTGAGATCATTTTTTCAAAAAACAAGAAATTAATATGCTATTATTTGAAGTGTTATCTTAATAATAAGGAAGCAAACCTTGGCGCCAATATAAAAATACTAATGCCATGAGCTGTGCGGCCCAGGCACTTGCAGGACTCTTATCTGAAGCATATGGTCATGTGGAATTCTAGGTAACCACATGTAAGAGTGTTTTATGTATTTTTGTAGAAATATAAAGGATCCCCAGACAATAAGATCGGCTGCCTTGACCTCTGTGAGATTAAATTGGGGATGGGGCAGAGGGGGCGTTTCTTTGACACATCCATCATTCAGAGGAAATATAAAAGCCCTTCTAAAGAAACCACGAGAAGTGGTGAACATGCCAGATTAAAAATACCAGGTGAAGGCCTGCTGTAGAAAAACACAGACGTTCTAAGATACAGACTCTTTGCAGCCCCAAACTGTCGGTACCACTTTCATTTATATTTTGGGCCAACCTCCATTTTTCCTTTCAGATCAAAAGCTAAAGTAAGACACACATTTAGGAGAAAGTTGTCAAAATTCATTTTATGGAAATGTGCTACTCACGGGTATCCTTTGATCAGCAGCAGCATCTTTTGAAATTGAAATTGAATAGATTATACGGCGATCGGCCTCTTCTCGCCTTCAGAGTTCAGCTAGAAATAAATTGGAAACGCATGTGAAAATAACAACCTCCTTTTTGGTTTGAGCTTCCCTAATATTGGTCTCACCTCACCTTTGAACAAGAACTGTCACAAAGCTCTTGGCAAATGTGGCTCCTAGATTCTTCTTTAGAAAGTATGGGCATGCTTCGCTCTAACAAGCTATATTCATTAACTGACCTTACAGAGTTTGTAATTAAACTAAAATTTGGGTCTCAGGGACTTATGAATTCTAGGAAGAACTTATGCCAAATTTCTCAAGAATTACATAGCTATCTTTGGGTTTAGCAACTCCAAATCTACCAGTTCGCCATCTGGGGGGTTCAAATGACGGGAATATAAATCAAACTAGATTAAGCAAAAAATAAAATGAAATAATTGAAAAAGTATAGGAAGGTGGGCCTCACATTCAGTGTGGTTAGATAATTCAAACACTTCTATCAGAAGTTTATCTCAGGTGACTTCCTCGGGGGTCCAGTGGCTAAGACCACACGTTCCCAGTGCAGGGAGCCTGGATCAATCCTCCGTCAGGGAACTAGATCCCACATGCTACAACTAAGGAGCCCTCATGCCACAGTGAAGACCCATCAGAGCCAAATAAATAAATAAATATTTTAAAACAGAGAAGAGAAAAGAAATTGCCACACTGTTTTCCAAAGTGGTTGTGCCACTAAAAAAGAAAAACAAAAGATGTTTGTCTCAGATTTCCTTACTCTGGCTCCCTCTCACTCCATCTTTTAATTCTCCTTTGTATTCTGTTGTATTTGCTTTCAAGCCAGGGCCTCTATCTTATGGCCACAGATGTTCCAGACTCATACCTTCACAGCTGTGAGGCTAATAAAATGAGCATGCCTTTCTCTTAGTAGCTTCTGCAAGCACTGTGAAATTTAGACTCATTGGGCCAGATTAAGTTACTTGTCCATCCCTGAATCAAAGGATGTAGGTCTGGATTAGAACATGCTGACTGGCCAGTCTTGGTCATGGACCCGCCCCTTGAGATTGAGGACTGAATACTAGACTCAGTCACACCTGAAGCTCATAGGGTGCGACTGGGAACTGGTGGGCCTGCAAGAAGAAAATGGAAGGGATGCTCTAAAACAGGAAATAAAATATGAGCAGGAAGAAGCGACAGACGCCCATGAGACTACCCACCAACCAAAACCTCCAGTAAGCAGTGTCCATTTTTGATAAAGTATTCTAAACTCCCCATTAGGTTTGAAAATTTTGTGATGCCTTTCCATTTATTAAAAATAAAGACAAACTCCAAATTAAGAAAAATAATTGGTGGACATGTGTCACAGATGGCAATTTCTATTCTAAGTGCAGCCTGGCATGATTTTTATTTCCAACATGCAAAATGCCAAAAATTGGACAAACTGCTTAATCTGATTCCTATCACCCGTCTGACTGGCAGTGAAAAACAGTCTGACCAAAGCCTGCAGTGTGCTGCAGGAGCCGTTCTGTGCACAGGAGAGTCAAATGAATTTCCTGAAACTGCAGGTTTGCAGCCAGAACGCAGCCACGGTGTACACAGTGAACACACAAATTTCTCCTCCAGAAATCTCTTTTATAATCTCCAGCACTCGGTTTCAAG
Source organism: Bos indicus x Bos taurus (assembly GCF_003369695.1). Lineage (NCBI taxonomy): Eukaryota > Metazoa > Chordata > Mammalia > Artiodactyla > Bovidae > Bos > Bos indicus x Bos taurus. The sequence continues at coordinate 1,121,007 of NC_040088.1, forward strand.
ATCCCTGCACCTGATCACACAGGGAACATTCAGGTTTCCTCAAAACTCAAAGATAATTCACATTCTGAAACAAAACCTCCTCCCTGGCATAACAAAACTGCTTTCAAACAGCCACTGTCGACAATTAATTTGATTTATGTGGAGGCTTCTAAGCTGAATCACTGGCCCAGTCTCTAAAAGGCAGGCTAAAAAGGCCGTTGGCAAAGGATAGTAACAGGTTCTGCCATGTCTTCTCGGTCATGTCTATAATTTAACATCCATCTGTGGACACACTTCCAACTGCAAATTAACAGATGGCCCTGTCCTCACAGAGAAATGAGGGATTCATACCAAAAAACAATGAATGGTCTTCTGAAATAATTGGGTGCAAAAACATTAACTTCATAAAAGTTAATATGTATCATCTTCTCCAGTTTTAAATCCATCCTGCCATGTATCACCATGTACTGAGTATGATGCACTGAAATCCTAGCAATCAATAAGACACATACATGGAATAAATCAATGGCCAAACAATAACTTGAGACAGCGGTAAGTGTTTTAAAGAAAAATGCACAGATTAGTGTGAAAGAGAGGTAGTGGTTGTGGGTGTGGGTATTGGTGTCAGGGAGAAATCACCTAATGCAAGACCAGTGGGGAGGGACAGCTTTCCAAAGGGATAGGAAGGATAAGAAGAAGCAACCCAGGAAAAAATTTGGAAGGTCATTTTAAGGAGAGGAAAGACCAAATACCATGGCCTGGGGGCACGTTAAGGGGGAAAATGCATTGTATTTCCCTTTGTTGTTGTTTAGTCGCTAAGTCCTGTCCAACTCCTAGCGACCGCACGCGCTGTCACCCTCCAGGCTCCTCTGTCCATGAGATTCTCCAGTAAGAACACTGGAGTGGATTGTCACGCCCTCCTCCAGGGGATTTCCCTGATCCAGGGCTCGAACCCTCGTCTCTTACGTCTCATGCATTAGCAGGCGGGTTCTTTACCACTAGTGCCACCAGGGAAGCTATTTATATCTTTAATTGCCTTTATTTTGAAATGAGAAGAAGCATTTTTAATAGATATATATTTTTTTCACCTAGAGCTTTAAAATGAGTTTTGTCTGTTTTTTCACACATTTGCCCATCACACTGGTGAGTCTGTAAAAGTGGTTCCATTCCTGCATCAGAATGTAAATTCCTGGAGCTCAGGGATTCTTCTGTCTTGCTCATTAACTACTGATCGATCCCATCTTCCTAGGCCTCAGAAGTGCTCAGAAGTGCTCAGCACCCAGTAGGCATTTGTGCGTCTATTAGATTTTTGCTATCAAATATTGTGAAATGATTAAAAAACCAAAACCTTGCTTTTTGATGCACATTTGAGACTATTTAATAAAGGGGCAGGAGGAGAAGGGGACGACAGAGGATAAGATGGTGGATGGCATCACTGACGCAATGGACTTGAGTTTGAGCACGCTTCAAGAGAGAGTAAAGGACAGGGAAGCCTGGCGTGCTGCAGCCCACGGGGTCGCAAAGAGTCGGACACGACTGGGCAACTGAACCACAACAAAGGGCGGGGAGAGAACAAAGCCGGCACGCCGACCTCTGTATAATCACATGCCGCAGGGCGCTGGGCCCCGTGTCCAGGCCTGCTGTGCCGCTGGAGCGGACTGGAGAAGAGAGAGGAGGGCTGCACCCGCACTTGGGCAGCTTCCGCGAGATGCCTCGCCAACCTTCAGCATTCCGCGTAAAAAAAAAAAAAAAAGGCTTCTGTTTGTAAGCACTTTTCATTATTAGATATCTCACAATGCATTCATTCAGTAGATGTTTTAGTGCCTTCTATGTGCTAAAGCAGATTGACATAGTTCAGTTCAGTAGCTCAGGTGTGTTCGACTCTTTGCAACCCCATGGACTGCAGCACGCCAGGCTTCCCGGTCCATCACCAACTCCCGGAGCTCCCCCAAACTCACGTCCATCGACGTGACGCTCTCCAGATTGACATAAGAACTAGCTATAAGGACTTATCCTCAGACAACGCAGGTTTGAACCTTGTCGGCCACTCACCAGCTGAGAGATCCTGGGTTATTTCTTCAGGCCTCATTTTCCCTAAATAAGGGGAGAACTGGAGAGACTGCCTAGTAGGGTTGTTAGAAAAACATGGAAGATGAGATTTAACAACTCGACACCTAGATCATGATAAATATTCCAAACATACTTGCTGTCATTAGTATTACTCTTATTAATATTGTCATTTGCCAGGTAAACTATAGTTAGCTTCACACAAGTAAAATGTATTAAGATTTATCTCTGGAAGTTGATGAAATGGGGATTCTGAGTCTTTTAATGGTGATCACTAAGCCAGGCACCTTAGAAAATGTTTTGTACCCTTTCCTACAGTCAACATGGTGTATTAAAAAAAAAAATAAAAATTTTGCAGTAGGTCAATTCCTAAGTAGCTATTTTGGACAATTCCTTTCAATGATTTGGGCTCATCTTATTAGGCTGTGTGCCCCAAAGGTTTACAGTTTTAGAAAGCAAGACCTCTAAACTCTTCGCGTGAAAAGAAACTAGAAGTGCAATTATCTGCCCTGGGTCAAGTCAGGTGGAGACAGTCATTGACAAAAGGCACCACATCTAATATCCAACTCAAAATGAGGTTCACTCCTTCTTTCCAGATGACAGTTCTGAATCCTCAAGGAATTGAAAATGGGGATACACTGAGCATGCCACATTTGGTAAAACTGGAAGGATTCTTGAGTCTAGCCCAGATGTCAGATCTGGTAGTGAACAGCAAAAGCTCATTTTTAGTTCTTCCTACCTGAGGCAGCAGAGAAGCAGGAACTGGGTCTTTGAGTGGCATCAGCTTACATTATGCTCTAGTCCCTGTGGGTTTCTCTATTAATGGGTTTGCTATTACGCAAGCTTTGATCTATGCTGGGCTTCCCACTGTTTTTCAGAATAAGAAGCCTCCTTGGCTTTATTACAGTCCAGCCTATCCATAATGCATTTAATTTTATTTCACCATCCACATCTCTACCCGTATTATAGTTTCATAGAGAAGTGATTTTCCTTCTCTAAAAATAAGGTGCTACATTTGGAATTACACTTATAAGATGACAGTAATCCAGTAATCACTTCTTGGAACAGAGATTTGCAGGACAACATAATAATCATTATATACTTAGATATGGGGATGATGAGAGGAAATACAAATTTCATTATTCCTGATAGCTCACTTCCAATGAAAGTTGACATAAATTAAAAGTGAGTCTGAAAGGAAAGCAATTTGGGTCTTTTATCCCAGATCAAGTTTTTTTCTCTAGGAGGAAAGAAAAAATCACCCAGAAGTTTCAAAAATTAAGAGAATCTTATTTAATATATATCACATCAAAGTTCTTTTTCCCTCCCCATTTCACTTAAAAATAAAAAGTAATCCAGATGAATCATTTTCCTATGTTAAAAAAAGATAAATGACTTCAAAGAAGGCAGCTATTTTCCCTTTCCCCACTCTTCTACCTCTGTTTTATTATGTAAGCTAGTGTTCATCCTAATATGCTGTTTTAGAAAAATCTCTTTGAGGAAGGAAAAAATGATGGTCTTTTCTTTATTATTGTACTTGTTTCTATTACTTTTCCCTCTTCTTTATGACACACAGCCGTTTTCTTTGCCTGGAGGAGGTGGGACTGCTAAATGCCCATACGCATTCAGTGTCTGCTGAGCTGCATGTGTTTATCAGTTAGAGAAAGCACTGAATCACCTATTGAGATTAAGTTTTACTCCAAGAAATTATTTTCACTGAAATTGCTGAGAGAGAGACTGAGAGAGACACAGAGGGCAGGAGAGAAAGAGAGAGACACACAGCGAGAGAGAGAGAGGTGTCAAAGCATAAAATATATTTGACAAAGACACAATGCAATGTTTCATGTGACAGGAAAATTATATCCTGGGCTGCTGCGCTGAGGACGGCTCACTTAAAAATAGTGTTTCAAAGTCAGTTGGTAGGAAAAATATTTCCATCTTCATTTGAAAGATTAGCACCTTGTCCCTTTTCGTTATCAAATTGAAAATAAAACCAGTTTCCTTGGTTTGCATAAGGCATGAAGGAGAAGAAATGTGATTTTATGCGCTGTATTCTGCTGGCACTAGCTGTGTCTCCAGTGTCAAACCAGCTCCCTCCACTGGGCTAAAAATGACCAAAATTGTTTGCATGGCAGTTTTTCTATTTTTGACACCCCCGATATGCTTTGACCTGGTTAGACTCCGGCTTATGACATCACAAGGCAAACAGTGTTACCAGGTTCTGGTGTGTGTGTGCATAACAGCAAAATGCACAAACCCTAACCCTAACCAAAAAGCAAAACATCTCCATGAAGGGAGTTGTGCATTACACAGTTTTTATCCTTCCCACATCTGTGTCTTTTTGTGTTACTAATAAATATGAAAGTTAAACAAAATTTTGGAAAATAGATTTTAAAATGAAGATAGAAGGATCTATCAATGAAAAGACCAGAAAAACTAGGCACAGGGAGAAAAATGGTAGAGAAACACTTCAGAACATTCAGTCTCTAGCTACAGGTAATCATGCTTGCTGCATGAGATGTTGTCGAGTCTAAAAATACAGCATTTGGGTGAGCTGCTGATATGAAAATAACTAGCATAGAGCCTGTCACAAAGCAGGTCCTTGGATTAATTTGTACCCCTCACCTGCAAATGGTAGAAACCTAACTGAATAGGATTCAAATTACTGAAAAGTAAATGGGGTACTTTGGGGTACAGTTTGTATTTGGATACAAGATTCCAAATATGTCTCCATCTCTTGACTCCGCTTTTTCCCTGTGAGGGTTTTATTCAGTGAAAGTGAAAGTTGCTCAGTTGTATCCGACTGTTTGCGACTGTATACAGTCCATGGAATTCTCCTGACCAGAATACTGGAGTGGGTAGCTGTTCCCTTCTTAAGGAGATCTTCCAAACCCAGGTCTCCCACATTGCAAGCAGACTCTTTACCAGCTGAGCCACCAGGGAAGCCCATAAATACTGGAGTGGGTAACCTGTCCCTTCTCTAGCAGATCTTTCTGACCTAGGAATCAAACCAGGATCTCTTGCACATGCAGGCGGATTCTTTACCAGCTGAGCTACCAGGGACAGATATCTTAATTCAGTGCTAAGTTGCTCACCAGCAGCTGTAGCCTTATATTCTGTGAGCGTGTGTGAGTGCTCAATTGCTCAGCCATGTATGACTCTTTGCTACCCCATGGACAGTAACCCAGCAGGCTCCTCTGTCCCTGGGATTTTCCAGGCAAGAATACTGGAGTGTGTGATCCTTCAGGGGATCATCTCAACTCAGAAATCAAATCCGAGTCTCCTGTGTCTCCGGCCCTGGCAGGGGAATTCTTTACCACTGCACTGCTTGGGAAGCCCATTATATTCTGCAGGGTTGTTTAGCAAAGCCTTTTTGGGGAGTGAAGACAGGTGAGACAGTACCTCTCTCTATAATTCCATAAAAAGTCTGGAGACTGTTTCTCTTTGGATCAGAAGCATCACCTGTTAAATCAAGCCAATCATGGTAGCTCTAGTCAAGGATCATCCCATGACCACTTCTTGAACTGGGGACTGATTGCTCTCCCAAACCACGATGAAAAAAGGATTTAAGAAAAAGAGAGAAGTTGCCTCAAAAGAAAACTGGACCACTTTGATCAAAAGAAAGGGGATGAATACTGGATTGGGCTGCACTGCACAGCAGCTGCTGAAGTAGGCCAAGCGGTATGACGATGGTAAGCAGAACATCTGACAGAGAAAGAACAGCGACTGCAAACGCCGGGGGGTTGGTCAAGAAATGGCAGTATACATGCAAGAGGTGAACAGAGCAGATTGAGGTGGTCTGTGTGGGAAAACAATGAGAAATTAGGTTGATTCGCTGCAGGGCAAGACAGAAGCTAATTAGTGTTGCGACATAAAAATGAAGTTGTGGAGTCTGGAATTGGCACAATTAACTCTAAGGAGCATCTGTGTATTTTAGCCATGGCTTCAGGTGAAAGGGAGAGGCAGGGCTGAAAATGGAGGTTGTATTTGAGAAGAGTCCCCAGCAGTGAGGAAACTGTCACGGTTACGCTTGGATGGGCAGATGATGGAGAAAGGAATTTTAAAGGAACGGCAGGAGGGGCCATGACAAAGAATCAGAAGGGTGTGGCAACTGGCATAAGACAGACTTGGCCAGACTTGGTGCTGGGATATATTTACTGCAGGATCTGGCAGCCCAAGCCTCCCCAGACGTCCATCACTCTACAACAGTCTCAAAATCCGGGTGGTTCCCTTGAGACCTTTGTGTGTCACTGGCCCAAAAACACACCGAGGAGAAGCGTCCCTAGAGCCTAGGCTGAGAATGACATTTGCATTCCTCCTTATCGGCCTCCGTTCTCTCCATTTGTGGGTCTTTCTGGCTATTTAAGGTTTTGTTGTCATCATTTGAAAAGGCAGGACTGGATATGGAACATTTATTTCCATCACTTAGGGCACTCAGAAATTATGATGAAAATAATTCTATTGAAGCTTTTCAATGCCTCAAATTTTAATGTAATGGCTCACATTTTTTAAATGTCTAAATGTTTTAGATAGCTAAGTAGCTATAGCAATGTACCTGCTCTCTCTTTGAGCCAAGGTAGGAAAGACAAGGCTTAAAATATGGGATTAATTTCACTGCTTCATCTAAACTCTCAATATGGGTTTTACAAATGCTGTTGTGCAAAATACTGCTTCTAAAGGATGTAGACACTCTGTGGTCCTTGAGTTCTAGGGCCAAATGCTAGATTAATTCAAACATAAAGTTTTCTCTAGAACTCTGCAAATAAGAACATCGATTTGAAGAACATGGTCTGCAGTATTGCCCAAATTTACTTGTCTCCAGACTCCTTCAGTTCTATAGAGGATCTGGGGTAACATTCCATGGAACATACTTTGAGAAACACTCTTCTAGAACATCGTCACATCCATGTATGGCAAAGAACATGAAAACTACATAGATTTCAATCATTTAGAAATATCATTTTTATAATTTATTTATTATTTCTGGCTGTGCTGGGTCTCTGCTGTTGCATGGGCTCTTCTCTAGCTGTGGTGAGTGCGACCAACTCTCTTGAGGTGCCTGGGCTTCTCACTGTGCTGGCTTCCCCTGTTGAGGCACTTGGGCTCACCAGCTGTGTGGCACGTGGGATCCTCCTGGATCAGGGACTGAACCTGGGTCCCCCATACTGGCAGGCAGACACTTTACCACTGAGCTACTGGGAAAGCCCAGGAAATATTATTTTATGATGAGTCTTTGGGCAAGAAAATCTGAAGATTAGTCTACGGTCACAATTTTTTAAAATGTTTTAAAGTGTAGTGGATCTAAATTTTCTGTCTTTAATGAAATCACCTCTAAGCTAGTTAAATATATCACAATTCTGAAAGAGATGGGCATACCAGATCACATGACCTGCCTCTTGAGAAACCTGTATGCAGGTCAGGAAGCAACAGTTAGAACTGGACATGGAACAACAGACTGGTTCCAAATAGGAAAAGGAGTACGTCAAGGCTGTATATTGTCACCCTACTTATTTAACTTGTATGCAGAGTACATCATGAGAAACGCTGGGCTGGAAGAAGCACAAGCTGGAATCAAGATTGCTGGGAGAAATATCAATAACCTCAGATATGCAGATGACACCACCCTTATGGCAGAAAGTGAAGAAGAACTAAAGAGCCTCTTGATGAAAGTGAAAGAGGAGAGTGAAAAAGTTGGCTTAAAACTCAACATTCAGAAAATGAAGATCATGGCATCCGGTCCCATCACTTTATGGGAAATAGATGGGCAAACAGTGGAAACAGTGGCTGACTTTATTTTGGGGGGCTCCAAAGTCACTGCAGGTGGTGATGGCTGCAATGAAATTAAAAGATGCTTTCAAGACCATCCCCATGGAAAAGAAATGCAGAAAAGCAAAATGGCTGTCTGAGGAGGCCTTACAAATAGCTGTGAAAAGAAGAGAAGAGAAAAACAAAGGAGAAAAGGAAAAATATAAGCAGAGTTCCAAAGAATAGCAAGGAGGGATAAGAAAGCCTTCCTCAGCAATCAGTGCAAAGAAATAGAGGAAAACAACAGAATGGGAAAGACTAGAGATCTCTTCAAGAAAATTAGAGATACCAAGGGAACATTTCATGCAAAGATGGGCTCGATAAAGGACAGAAATGGTATGGACCTAACAGAAGCAGAAGATATTGAGAAAAGGTTGCAAGAATACACAGAAGAACTGCTCAAAAAAGAGCTTCACGATCCAGATAATCACGATAGTGTGATCACTCACCTAGAGCCAGATATCCTGGAATATGAAGTCAAGTGGGCCTTAGAAAGCATCACTATGAACAAAGATAGTGGAGGTGATAGAATTCCAGTGGAGCTATTTCAAATCCTGAAAGACGATGCTGTGAAAGTGCTGCACTCAAAATGCCAGCACATTTGGAAAATTCAGCAGTGGCCACAGGACTGGAAAAGGTCCATTTTCATTCCAATCCCAAAGAAAGGCAATGCCAAAGAATGCCTTTACCAGAGGGATGACAGAGGATGGGATGGTTGGATGGCATCACTGACTCAATGGACATGGGTTTGGGTGGACTCCAGCAGGTGGTGATGGACAGGGAGGCCTGGCACGCTGCAGTTCATGGGTTCTCAGAGAGTCAGACATGACTGAGCAACTGAACTGAACTGAATTGTCTAGGCAAACTAGAGTTTCAGTGTTTGACTCTGGGGTATCAATTTTTACATGACCAGGACCATAAGGCAGTCAAGTGAGGGCTGAGTCCAAAATATCAAAGAGAGCTATTAGTGTGGGTTAGCATCCCTGGCTCCAAAATGCTAAATATTCAGTAATTGTGACTGAACATCAGAGAGGAGACATATGTCTTCAAATTTTTCTTAAAACAAAAATAATCTCAACAGGGAATTATTTTTCTGGTGAAAAGAAAGCAGAGTGATGCTTTTCCATCCATTTCACTTCACTTCACATTATTCCCTTCCTTACAATACACACGGAGAGGGCAATGGCAACCCACTCCAGTACTCTTGCCTGGAAAATCCCATGGACGGAGGAGCCTGGTGGGCTGCAGTCCATGGCGTCGCTAGGAGTCGGACACGACTGAGTGACTTCACTTTCACTTTTCACTTTCATGCATTGGAGAAGGAAATGGCAACCCACTCCAGTATTCTTGCCTGGAGGATCCCAGAGATGGCGGAGCCTGGTGGGCTGCCATCTGTGGGGTTGCACAGAGTTGGACATGACTGAAGCAACTTAGCATAGCATACAATACACATGCATTTAGGGAGGGAATTGGACAAATGGTGACCTGAGACTGAACGTAATGGATGGGTCACTTCAGATAACACAACAGGTTCCTCCTGGCTCCTTCTCTCCCCAGACTCAGAAAACGTTTTGTAACTTTTCTCTAACTGATAAATGGAGTTCCACCGAGGATCAATTTGTAAGTCAACACACACGGATTGAAATGTGGCTCTCTGGTATGTAACCTCATTATCCCACTGGCTTTTTAATCTTATTCTCCAACTCATAAATCAAAGACTCAGTGGACACCCTCAGAAACCATATTGTAAGACATTTCATGGTGGAATGCATAAAGTACTTCCCTCTGTTTATAGGAGTGTCAGGATCTACTTCACTTGCAGTTCCATATGGGTCAGCTTGAGAGCATCCATATAGCCTTTTGGGAATTAAGCCATTCTTGCAAAACACATGTGTCTTAAATTCTTTTTTGCTTCAGAGGCTGATGAACTAAGGCTTGGAAAAGCTGGGGAAAGATGGAACACAGCCAGTAGACAGAACCAGATGTAAAAGGAGAACTGGATATGAGTGAGAAGAGCCCTTTAGACTGCACAAAGATCAAACCAGTCAATCCTAAAGGAAATCAACATTAAATATAAATTGGAAAGACTGAAGCTGAAGCTCCAATACTTTGACCACCTGATGCGAAGATCTAACTCATTGGAAAAGACCCTGATGATAGGAAAGATTGAAGGCAAAAAGAGAAGTGTGTGGTAGAGGATGAGATGGTTAGATCAAATCATTGACTCAATGGACACGAATCTAGTAAATTTGGGGTGCTAGTGAAGGCAAATGGCACCCCACTCCAGTACTCTTGCCTGGAAAATCCCATGGACGGAGGAGCCTGGTAGGCTGCAGACCGTGGGGTCATGAAGAGTCGGGAACGACTGAGCGACTTCACTTTCACTTTTCCCTTTCATGCATTGGAGAAGGAAATGGCAAGCCACTCCACTTGCCTGGAGAATCCCAGGGACGGGGGAGCCTGGTGGGCCGCCGTTTATGGGGTCGCACAGAGTCAGACACGACTGAAGCGACTCAGCAGCAGCAGCAGCAGTGAAGGACAGGGGAGCCTGGTATGCTGAAGGCCATGGGGTCACAGAGAATTGTACATGAATTAGCATCTGAACAACAAAAACAGAAGAGCTAGGATGACCTAGGAGTCAGAAGCCACACTGACGCAATCCACAGCACCTTTCTGCACTTGCTATGTGCTTTAAGTTTGGAACTCATCGTTTGTACAGGCAAAGAAAGTGAAGTCACCCAGTCGTGTCCGACTCTTTGCAACCCCATGGACTGTAGCCCACCCATGGACTACAGGGTCCTCAGTCCATGGGATTTTCCAGGCATGACTACTGGAGTGGGTTGCCATTTCCATCTCCAGGGGATCTTCCTGACCCAGGGATGGAACCCAGGTCTCCCACACCGTAGGCAGATGCTTTACCATCTGAACTACCAGGGAAGCCCTTAGTATGCTATAATAAATGTCTTTTTAGCTACTTACACACTATAATATTCAGTGAGAGTTTCTAAAATTTTTACTGTATTTATATTTATTTACATTAAAAAAATGAGTGTTAAGAGTACTATCAATTGGAAATAAAAAAGGATCATGTTCTCTTCAAGCATGAAGAGTTAAGTACCACAGTCATTCCAGAACTGAGTGTAACAACCTCCATGTGTTCCTTCTGGTTGATACGTCGTATTGGGGCAACCATTGCTAGCTGTCAACCTGATGTTCATTTCTATCCTTTCTTAAATTTACCTAAAGAAAAAAAAGACCTATAAATATAGAAAACTATAAAACACTGATGAAAGATATCAAAGAGAACACAAATAAATGGAGAAATATACCATGTTCATGGATTGGAAGACCCCAATGTAGTGAAACTGAGTATACTACCCAAAGCAATCTACAGATTCAACACAATCCCTATCAAGCTACCAATAGTATTTTTCACAGAAGTAGAATAAATAATTTCAGTTTGTATGGAAACACAAAGAACCTTGAATATCCAAAGCAATCTTGAAAAAGAAGAATATAACTGGGGAAATCAACCTGCCTGAATTCAGACTATACTACAAAGCTACAGTCATCAAGACAGCATGGTACTGGCACAAAGACAGAAATATAGATCAATGGAACAAAATAGAAAGCCCAGAGATAAATCCAGGCATCTATGGATACCTTATCTTTGACAAAGGAGGCAAAAATTTACAATGGAGAAAAAACAATCTCTTCAACAAGTGGTGCTGGGAAAACTGGTGAATCACGTGTAAAAAAAAAAATGAAATGAGAACACTAGTTCTAACACCATACACAAAAATAAATCCAAAATGGATTAAAGATCTAAATGTAAGACCAAAAACTACAAAACTCCTAAAGGAAAACACAGGCAGAACACTCTCTGATATAAATCACAGCAAGATCTTCTATGACCCACGTCCCAAAGTAATGGAAATAAAAACAAACAAGTGGGATCTAATTAAACATAAAAGCTTTTGCACAACAAAGGAAACTATAAGCAAGGTGAAAAGACAGTCTTCAGAATGGGAGAAAATAACAGCAAACAAAACAACTGACAAAGAATTAATCTTCAAAATATACCAGCAGCTCATGCAGCTTGATACCAGAAAAATGAACAACCCAATCAAAAACTGGGCCAAAGAACTAAACAGACATTTCTCCAAAGAAGACATACAGAGGGCTATGACACACATGAAAAGATGCTCAACACCGTTCGTTACTGGGGAGATGCAAATCAAACCACAATGAGGTATCTCACACCGGTTAGAATGGCTACTGTCAGAAAGTCTATAAGCAATAGGGAACCCTCTCTCACTGTTGGTGGGAATGCAAACTGGTACAGCCAATAGGAAGAACAGTACGCAGATTCCTTAAAGAATGGAAATAGAATGGCCATATGACCCAGCAATCTCACTGATGGGCATACACACCAAGGAAACCAGAATTGAAAGAGGCACATGTACCCCAATGTTCATCACAGCACTGTTTATAATAGCCAGGACATGGAAGCAACCTAGATGTCCATCAGCAGACAAATGGATAAGAAAGCTGTGGTACATACACACAATGGAATATTAGTCAGCCATTAAAAAGAATACATTTGAGTCAGTTCTAATGAGGTGGATGAACCTGGAGCCCTATTATACAGATGAAGTAAGTAAAATAGAAAAACATCAATACAGTATATTAACACATATATATGGAATTTATAAACACAGTAACAATGACCCAATATGGAAGGCAGCAAAAGAGAGAGGGCAAGGGTGGGATGATACAAGAGAATAGCATTGAAACATGTATACTACCATATGTAAAATAGATGACCAGTGCAAGTTGGATACATGAAGCAAGGCACTCAAAGCTGGTGCTCTGGGACAGTCCAGAGGGATGGGGTGGGGAGGGCAGTGAGGGGTTCAGGACGGGGGGCACAGCCCAGAGGGATGGGGTGGGGGGGCAGAGAGGGGTTCAGGACGGGGACACATGTGAACCTGTGGCTGATTCATCGACGTACGGCAGGGCCTCCATGGTGCTGTGAAATGACTGTCCTCCAATTAAAATAAATAAATAAATTTTCTTAAAAAAGCATTTCAATTTGAAATTAAAAAAACTAACAGAACTCCAGTTTTGTTTAAGTGGACATTGCATTCATTCTACAAAAAACAAGATATCTTAAGCTTTTTTTGAGGTGTCCACATACAACAATTCTGCCCCTGAAATGTAAACATAAGCTCATATAAATGATACGTATCTCCCCCAAAAAAGGCAGATCTCATTTTGTTTTGTCCTCTTCTCACTTCCTGATTCATGGAAGTTTCTTGAGGCTCTGAATTGAAGTTAGAAGTGTTAGCATGAACTGATGATTTCACACACACGCAGATGAAAACAATGTGCGCCTGTATCATGCTCAGTGCAGCAATGGTTGGCTCCACGGCTAGGACAGGCAAAATACAAGGATACACACTGATTTTGTTTAACAAATTTCTGTGCCAAGATGTAAAAAACTGTTTAAAAAACAAATGAGCTAGATAACAAGGCCCTGCTGCACAGCACAGGGACTATATCTGGTATTTCGTCATATTCTGTAATGGAAAATAATTTGAAAACAGTATGTATAACTGAGTCACTTTCTGTACACCTAAAACTAACACATTATAAATCAACTATTCAGTCAAAAAAATTTATGAAAACATGTGAAAAGGAAATAAATAGTTTGATGACAATTCTGAAAATTTTTGAGCATTGCAAGAAATAATGACAGCAGTTGATTTTACATACTGAATAAAAATGAATCCACACATCTATACAACAGAAATAGATATATATGTGCATATATATGCATATATATATTTACATATATACACACACACTCATGGAGGAAGAAGGAAGGTTTTTTTTTTCCTCTTTGTTTTTCAGTAAAACACTCATCCTACTAATAAATGTTGAATTAATGAAAGAGTTATATATTCAGTATTTTACAAGAGTTGGTGATGGACAGGAAGGCCTGGCATGCTGCAATTCATGGGGTCGCAAAGAGTCGGACACGACCGAGCAACTGAACTGAACTGAACTAAGAGCAATTGATTTAGGGAAAAAATCAGCAGAGGAAGTTAAATTCTTGCTGTGGACAACTAAAAGCATCTTCTAGGTTACTTAGTAATTATGGATGAATGAAGGGGGAGGTAATTGCATAGTGCATAAATCTGTCAGACACTCTCTATAACTGAGCAAATGTAATCTAATCAAAGAGACTAACTTTATATACCTTCTGTTGAACACTCTTGAGAGTCCCTTGAACCACAAGATCAAACCAGTCAATCGTAAAGTAAATCAATCTGGAATATTTATTGGAAGGACTGTTGCTGAAGCTGAAACATCAATGCTCTGGCCAGCTGATGCAAAGCCGACTCATTGGAAAAGACCCTGATGCCGGGAAATTTGAGGGCAGGAGGAGAAGGAGGTGACAGAGGATGAGATGATTGGATGGCATCACCGACTTAATGGACATGAATTCGAGCAAACTCTGGGAGACAGTGGAAGAAAGAGGAGCCTGGCGTGCTGTAATCCATGGGGTTGCAAAGAGTCAGATACAACTTAGCGACTGAACAACAGCAACACCTCCTATTGTAACACATTGAGAAGAACACATTACATATACAGTGTCCCTGTTAAAAATGCACTGTCTGAATCCCATCATAAGAATCAGAAAAAAAAAAAAAGGAATTCTACAAAACAACTGATCTATATTCCTTAACATTACCAATTTCAAGAGAAACAAAGAAAGGCTGAGAAATTTTTATCAGTTAAAGGAAACTGAAAAATTCTGCATTTAGAAAGTTATAGAAAAATACAGTACACAGCTTTGTGCTTTGGGGCATTACCATAAATATTTGAATAAGGAGTTATATTAGATAATGGAGCTCAAACAATGGTAAAATTTCTCTGAATTTCATAAATGTCATTAGATTTCTATAGGAAATGTCCTTTCACTTGGTAAATACAAACTGATGACATATGTCCACAAGGATCACGGTGTCTGAAAATTCCTCACAAATGGTTCAAAAAACAAAAATGATATGGAGGGCTAACAATTGGTGAATATAGATGAAAGGTATACAGTACTTGTTGGACTGATCTTTAAAATAAAACTGACAGAACACATTTTGCAAACTTGATAAACAGGTTATTCAGAAGTGTATCATGTGCAAGACAGCGAAAGAGACACGGATGTAAAGAACAGACTTTTGGACTCTGTGGGGGAAGGCAAGGGTGGGATGATTTGAGAGAATAGCATTGAAACATGTATACCACCATATGTGAAACGGATGAGCAGTCCAAGTTCTTCGATGCATGAATTACGGCCTCACAGCCCTTGCACTGGGACAATCCAGAGGGATGGAGTGGGGAGGGAGGTGGGAGAGAGTTCAGCATGGAGGACCTGAGGCTGATTCATGCCCATGTCTGGCAAAAGCCACCACAATATTGAAAAGTAATTGGCCTCCAATTAAAATAAATAAATTAATTTAAAAAAAGAATTGTAAGAGAACGATCTATCCAAAGAAAACAAGAAAAAGGAACTGAAATAATGACCGATTCGCGCACTAGGTAAAGAAATGCTGTTGTTTCAGTCGCTGCACGTCCACCTCTGGGCCCCACGGACGGCAGCCCCCAGGCCCCTCCGTCCTGTTGTTTCAGTCGCTGCACATCCAACTCTGGACCCCACGGACGGCAGCCCCCAGGCCCCTCCGTCCTGTTGTTTCAGTCGCTGCACATCCAACTCTGGACCCCACGGACGGCAGCCCCCAGGCCCCTCCGTCCTGTTGTTTCAGTCGCTGCACGTCCAACTCTGGGCCCCACGGACGGCAGCCCCCAGGCCCCTCCGTCCTGTTGTTTCAGTCGCTGCATATCCAACTCTGCGACCCCATGGACTGCAGCCCCCAGGCCCCTCTGTCCATGGGATTTTCCAGGCAAGAGCACTGGAGTGGGGTGCCATTTCCTTCTCCAGGGGATCTTCCTGATCCAGGAACTGAACCCGCATCTCCTGTATTGTAGGCACATTCTTTACTGCTGAGACACAGGGAAGCTCAGATAAAGAAATACATGACGTATCAATTCAAGAAATGATTGCAAAACAAACATTAAAAAGTTTCTCTTTCTGATCAAAAAAGAGGGATGGAGAAATCAAAGGAACTTAAATTAGAAGTAAAATTGAACATGTGAGGGCTCATAAATGTTACTGAAAAATATAATACACAGTTCTGTGCTATTAATAAATTTGAACACATTAGTTTTAATCACTAATAAGATAATAAAAACTACCAAAATTCACACAGCTATATTAAAACTCAATTTTCTAAATTTCAAAAAGAATGTTTTCTTTCAAGTACTACTCATTGAGTTTTTACACACACATATGATGTGTGCATACACACACACACAACGGGTCACAAAGAGTCGGACATGACTGAGCGGCTGGACTGAACTGAATTGAACACACACAATAATTCTGGACCTTCATGAGTTCTGTTTGTTTAATTTATCATTCCTTGAAATATAGATTCCCATCATACATGTTAATCCAGAAGTTTTAAAATAGATTCTCCAGTCATACTTAAATATAATACTTACATAAAAGCCAACAAAGATAAAATCAGTACAGATCCAACTCACTCATAACTACAGATGCAAAAGTCCTAATAAAAACTTGGCAGATTAGTAGCATATTAGAAGATAATAAACCATTATCAAAAGGACTACTTCATAGAAAGTGATTAGTATTAAAAATGTTTTATGTCATAAATTATATCTCAATAAAACTGATTATTTTTAAAGTATGACACAATCTAACATTTACGGATGTTGCTGTTTAGTTCCTAACTTTTGTCTGACTCTTTTGCAACCCCATGGACTGTAGCCCCCCAGCCTCCCCTATCCATGGGATTTTCCAGGCAAGAATACTGGAATGGGTTGCCATTTCCTTCTCCAAGGGATCTTCCAGACTCAGGAACTGAACCCGTGTCTTCTGAATTGACAGGTGGATTCTTTACCACTGAGCCACCAGGAATAGCCACAAGGTATATAATCATATCAAATATATATATATGTACAATGAAGTTATGTACACTGATTGGCATGGACAAATGGACTATATGAAATATAATAATATTTGGTGACAGATTTATGGTTGCTATTTTTTTCTATGTGCTTTTTCTTTGTATTATTAAAATTGCCTGCCAATAATATAAGACAACATCAGAATACCATGAAGAAAAATGTATGCAGTACTGTTCAGATCCTCAATATGAATTAAATGATCAAACATGTATTTTACAAGAGAAAAGGGCCAAAAATTTTTAGTAATTTTGTATCTTAAGCACATCGGTATATATAAGCTTCTTTAGGAATGCTTGCTAAGCCCTAGAAATATTACCTGGTCATCATCAGTTGCAAAGCCACAAAATGAAGTAGCAATCTCAACACTGTCTCCAAATCTTGATATACATATTGCTGTTAATTTAGTCATTTTTAATCCTCCACACTCTCTTTTAATGATAGTTCATTTATTGCAAGCTGATTTAAATAGAAAGATATAATATCAGTGATGTTTTTCTCTCCAAAGTTCCCCAGTTATTTTTAGAATGGGTAAATAAATGTTGAATTTTCAAACAAAATTTTCTGTCTTTGGCCAAAAAAAGAAGGCATTTTCTTAATACATTTTGGATTACATTATTCATATTGAAACAAGTCCTATAAAATTTGATGGTTGGATTTCATAATCTTATTTTGTAACAAAACAGACATCCTATCCATTTAAATTTATAGACATTTTATACAAGGTATCAATTCTGACAACATTCCCTGGTGACTCAGCAGCAAAGAATCTGCCTGCAATTCAGGAGCCTCAGGATCTCTGGCTTGGGAAGATCCCCTGGAAGAGGAAACAGCAATCCACTCCAGTATTCTTGCTGGGAAATCCCAAGGACAGGGAAGCCTGGAGAGCTACAGTCCGTGGGGTCACAGAGTCAGACAGGACTGAGTGACTAAGCGAATTAACATGAGGACATGATTTTGTTCTCTTTGAGAACTATATTTTATTGACTTAGTGTTCTTAACACACTTCTATTGAAATCTCTAGAGTATATGTAAAAATAGCATCAACATGTTTTTTTCCTTCATTATGGTTAATAGAAAAAGAGGTAAATTTTATTATTATGCAATTACATTTTAAAATTATTGCCGGAATATGAATATGAAAAACTTATCTGGAAATTTACTGAACTGGAATTAATTAGTATTCTGATATCATTCCTAATGTGCTGCTGCTCAATTGTTTGAAAATAAAAGAAGAGAAGAGAAACTGAGCTTTTAAGACTGAATGATCTATTGACCGGCTAATTAACGTGCTGGGCCATTTCATTAGCATTCAGATGTTTTAAAGAGATTGACAAAGCTCCTTCGATTTCATAACCTACTGCAAAACGGGGAACTGGATGACTAGCCTGGCAGAGCGGCGGGGCAGGGTCTGAGCGTGAGGACTCTGAGGGCCCTGTGGCTCTCGGCTACTGACCGGCTCACACAGGTGTCAGTCACCTGAAGACAGTCACGGGACAGGCGGTGGCCGTTTCTTCAGGCAAATAACACCACTGTCAGCGCTTCGTAGTGAAAAAGTAGAGTTCTGTTCGTGCCTTCTTAAACGGATAGCCTGGAAAGAAATGACCGGACCCATCTTACATGCAATCAGACGTTACCCACGAGACACACACGCGGGGTCCACTGGCAGCCGAGACACAGTCTTTCTGTCGCTCACTGTTTGACGCTGGCTGAGTCCCCTTCAGCCCTCGCCTCCACCCCACACATACCTGGCAGATGCGTCAGATGGGAGTCTAGTTCATCTTCTATTCCTGCTTCTCTTCTTTGCTCCTCCCCCTCCTCCTTTTCTCCCAGCAAATCTCCCACCGCAAAGAAACTGTCTCCTCACTGTTCCTCAGTCTCCTTCCTGACTCTGTGGTCGCTGATGCATTTTCTAGCTCTCACCATCTCCCGTTCAAAACAGGACTTAATAGGGGCGTCCCTGGTGGTCCAGTGGTTTAGACTCCGCACTCCTGCTGTGGGGCCCGGGCTTGATCCGTGCTCAGAGAGCTGAAGCCACATGCTGCAATTAAGACCCCGTGCAGCCAAACTCTTAAAAAAGTTTAAAAAATAGAAACTAAAAACCCCAGGACCTTACAATCACTGAAGCAGTATCTATTCCGTATAATAGAAACTAAAAAGCCCAGGACTTTACAATCACTGAAGCAGTATCTATTCTGTATAATCATTTTGGCAGACAGCACTTTCGTTCTTAAAATGGGGTCAATTTTTAATGTAGTATTTTGTGTTTGTGTGAAAAGAGGATATGGAAAAAATTTAATTACTCAGAATCACTCAGGAACCCAAAAAGAAAATGTCTAATTATGCAATCATGAATGTTCCTCAAATAGGTCAGCAAACAGGATCTCTTCCTAAAGTCCAACCTATGATTTCCTTCCTGCAGTGATGCTTAGCCAAGTATGCTGTGTGACAAGCCCTAGGGTCACAAGGACAAAAACAAATAAGCAAAAGATCTCTGCCTTCCAAGGACCTCCAGTACAGTTAGGAATGCAGTCAGCAAATTAGTAAGTAGCACCAGAAGAATCACAGATTGTGCTGGGCACAAAGAAGAAAAGAGACAGGGCAGTATGCTGGAGGATAAAAGGTAGACCCTTTATACCGGATCTCTTCTCTGAAGAGATGACATTTTAGCCTGAGACTTAGGATTAGATGAAGCTCATCAAACAAAACTCAGAGGATAGTTTTGTTTTGTTTTGTTTTTTAAGAGGGAACAGTGGGTAGAGTGCCTGATATGTCCAAGGCACTGGCAGAAGGCAGGTGAGATTCGGAGGGGTTAACAAGCAGCAAAGGACTTCAAGATGAGTTTGCAAAGGAGCCCAGCCAGTTCCTGCAGGGTCTTGTAGACACAAGGAGGTATTTAGATTTCATTCTACACACACTGGTTTCATTCAGGCAAGTTATTTGTGTATCTCATATCTGCATTTTTTCTAATATATAACACAGGTGCTGAATGGTACATCAATGCAGATGTGGTATGCTGCTGTAAACACAAGCACAGGCGAGCAACAAAACCTTACCAGCATCCCAGAACACCCCCGCCCGCCCCCTGTCACTCAAAACCACCTTCCCTTCCCTTCGTAGGTAATTGTATCTTGGCTTTCATAGTAGTCATTTCTTACTTTCCTTTACACTTGTCCCACCTGAGTATGAGCTGATAAACACAATAGCTCAGGTTCCCAGGTTTGTAAACTTTACACACGTGAAACTGCTTTTGTATCAATCTGTGTCCGGCTTCTTTTGATAAGCATCATTGATACAAGTTCAAGAACACGGATGAATTCCCGTCCACGTTGTTGCATGAAGCTGTCACTCACTTTCTATGGTTCTGTAGTGGTCCGTTGCATGTCTACCCCTCCATTTAATGTTTGAATCCATTCCACTGTAGATGCACCTTGGGTTTATTTTTTTTTGGAGGGGATGTATTGTGAACATTGCTGATATGAATACCATCATCCTTGTCTCTACTGCATACATACACTCATTCTTAATGCTTTTAGGAAGAGAACAAGGGCATATCTTCAACTTTAATAGGCCATGCTTCTTTAAGTCATTTTACCGATTAAAGCTTGTACTAAATGTGCAATCTCATTGCTCCACAGCCTTGCCACCAACTGGTATACCCATCCTTTTCAATTTTAGCCTCTACAGTGAATGCTTTTACTTTTCAAAAGATTATTATGGATGCTGCATAACAGAAAAAAGTAAAGCAGGTATACAAGACAGGTTCTGAAACTAGAACAAACAGGATTTGCTGATAGACTGAATAAAGAGAATTAAGAAAAGGGAAATGTCAAGTATGAATTTCATGTTTCTGGCTTTAAGAATTGGCTAATGATGGCGCTAGTTTCTGAGAGAGAAAACTGGGAACCAAACAGAGATGGAGGAGGAAAGTATCATTTATGTGGATGTGTAACATCTGAGATGTTCATTAGATTTCTACTTGACGTCAAGTGGGTATTTCAGTATACAGGTCTGGATCTCAGAGCAGAGGTCATTAGGAATTAATGTAAAATTTTATACAATCTTTTACTATTTAGGGGATAATATTATTTACAGAGAAAATATAGATAAGCAAAAAAGACAGTGTAAAATTTAGCCTTAAGAGTTCTATCATTTTAGAGATGACAGAAAGCACCAGCTAGTAAGGAAGGAAGCAAACCAAGATATAGTGTTTTAAAAAGAAGAATTTCAGAGAAAGATTAATAAACTGCACCAAATGCTGTCAATGTGTTAAAAAAACACAGTCCTGTGGGTTTGTCGACACAGAGGCTGTTGATTGGGAGATGGGTTTAGTGGCCTGGTAGGAAGATAAGCAGGATTATAATTCTGCTTGAAAAAAACTTCAGACAGAGGCACACTCTAAAAATTGTTTTTCAGTTGTCTGAATTAAAGGGGAGTAGGAAAATGGGTCAGATGCTAAAGGAAGAAGAAGCGTGAGGCAAGGTTTTACAAGGATGAAAAGTACGAGGATGTTTATATTCTTGTGACGGTTTACTGTGTGTTAGTTACTCGGTCGTGCCCAACCCTGTGACCCCGTGGACTGCAGCCCACCAGGCTCCTCTGCCCATGGGAGTTTCCAGGCAAGGATACTGGAGCAGGTTACCATTTCCTTCTCCAGTAATGGTCTAGTAATGCCAGACAAATTGAAGATGCCGAAGAAAAAGGAAGGGAAACAAAAGGAGCAGCGTCCTAGTGAAGGGCAGAGGTGATACAGGTCCAGAGCAAAAATGGAAGGATTGCCTTTGAGAAAAGAAGGAGTGTATTCTCATGCGGCTGATTAAGCATGATGAAAACTGATGCGCGATGCAGGGAGATGTGGGAGAGGACGGCCGAGGACGTTCCTGGAGGCTTCCATTCTCTAAAGAAAGTGTGAGTTTTTCAGGTGATAGAGAGGAGATAGTGATTACAAGGTCCATGAAAAAAGAAAGGAAAGAACTTACTCTTACCAGGAAAGTAAAAGAGGACTGGAAGCTGTGATCCTATGTATTCTATAAGCATGATTTAAAATGAAGACCAGTCATAAAGGTTGATTTCTCCAGCAATGTCCAGGGACATGGCTAAGTTAGCTGCAAGTTACAGAAAAACTGATGCATGGTGGGTTCAACAAATAGGGGCTTCTTTTATTCTGTTACAAAACAAAAAGTCTGGAGATAACATAGCTGTTGCTGCTGATTCAGCAACTGCTTAAACAATGTCACCATGGATGCAGGCTGTTTCTTCCTTCACGTCTCTGCTTAGCACGTGGGCTTTTGTCTTCAGTGCGTCAGCAATCGTAGCAATAAAAAGAAGAAAGGGTCTCTACCAGTCTCAGTAATTTTCTTTCAGGAAAACAAAGGATTTCCAAGAAACGCCCACTAGACTTCTACTCACATTATCAGTGGCTAGACCTGTGGCACGTGGTCGAGGGAGCCTGGCTGCGAGGGAGCCTGGCTGCGAGGGAACCAGCAAGAGAGAGTATGTAGCCGTACACGGTTGCCCTGAATGAAACCATGGCTTTGTTAGGAAGGATGGGAGAACGCATAAATGTTACGTGAATACTTAGGCTTGCCACCCAAGAAGACAGTAGACGTTTGAGTTCAACCGCATCGGAGAATACTAGGCTAATTCAACAGGAAGAAAGAGAAAAGAGATCCATGATGTCCGCAAGAGAGAGGTTATCTTTCGTGCTGAAAGAATAAAACTGGCCACCACAAAGGGAAACAAAAATAAAACACTGTGTTGAGAGTAATTTGCAAAGAAAAACTTAAAGACAATTTTCACCTAATGCCTCTACTTTTGACAAAAATATACTGATTTGCATATATTTTAATTGTTATTTCTAGTATTTACTTTTTTTAAATAGTAAAGCTCCTAGAACATATCTTTATCTAAAACAAAATAACAATCAATTCAGCCAATTTCTGAGGAAGGCTAATTTTTAAATGCACTCATTCTGAAATATTAAGATATTTGTTACCATCCTGTGATTTGTTTTAATTAGAATAAAACATGGTATGTATCTGTCTTCAAATTGCCACTTTCCTTTTGGTGATTTGGATTGTTTTTATGATGAAGGTAGCAGTTTTGTGTATCAGTAAAGTTGTGTAACAGTAAAGTTTGTGTAACAGTAAAGTTGCGTAATATTAAAGTTGTGAACCGGTCAAGTTGTTCAACAGTAAAGTTCTTTACAAGCTGAGACACCAGGGATTAAAAGATAATTTAAAAACAAAGAGTAACACTTGATTGTGCTATTCTGTATTGACTGACTCAATCAGTTGTTTAGAACCGTCCAAACAACATATATTCTTACCCATGTCACTTACAACAACGGCATCACCTAAGCAAACTCCCAGATGCTCTTGAATATCCTGTGACTCAGCTGCTGGTCCACCTATTGTGACGATGACTATTTCATGTACAATTTGCTGATAAAATGGTCTTCAGCAACAGAAACACATATGCAAATTGTTACCCACCAGAGTCTGATTGTAGGGTAATGCAAACCCAGTCAGACACACCCAAAAACAAGTAGTGTAGCAATTCTAAGTTTGAGATAAGTGATGATAGCCTGTTATCTCTAGTGCTCACATTCCAAAGGGTAGCTATGACTGTTCTGAAGAATAAAGCCATCTTGCCACAGCCTGGACCTACAGCTGGGCAATAATAATAGTGATAAAGATGAAAGCTAACACGCATCCAGCGTTTGCTCTGTGCCAAGTACTTTATTAGGGACACTGTGTGCCTTGTCTCATCCAATCCTCACTACAATCATTTAAGGTTCATATGAGAATCCTCCCTATTCTACAGAGGGAACTGCAGCTGGTACAGATTTAGTAACCTTCCGGAAATGACAAGCCTACAATGAGATGAAGTTCAGATCGGGAGTCAGGCAGTCAGATTTTAGAATCAAGGATTTCGATAATTTTGTCACCACTCCTCAATGTACAGGAGAAAATCATACCTCAGGATCATTTTCCTAATTGACATGTGTCAAAAATATACTAAGTGAGGTGCACCCAATTTGAAACCCCAATTCCCAAACTCCCAATTGTCCAGGTAGAAGAGTATTAAAAACTTCCTGACTGACTCATCTCTCTAGACTGATCAAGTCAGCCGTGTGTGCATGCATGCCTATGCACTCAATTATGTCTGACTACCACCTCTTGGACTAAAGCCCGCCAGGCTCCTCTGTCCATGGGATTCCCCAGGCAAGAATACTGGATGGGTTGCCCTTTCCTCCTGCAGAGGATCCTCCCGACCCCAGGGATAGACCCCTGTCTCCTGTGTCTCCTGCATTGGCAGGCAGATTCTTTACCACTGAGCCACCTGGGAAGACTTAAAGTCAGCCTGTAATCATCAGGTTTCTATTTCTCTGCAATCTGGGAGATACATTCTCAGGAGAAATTTGTTGGAGGGATAGAGAAAACAATGACGATGAGAAAAATCTTCCTGAATCTGAAACTTACATAGATTTATAAATTTAACATATGCAGCATCTCCTCTCAGAACTTAATTCCAAGAGGAAAATGCTAGAATTTCAAATTATTTGCAACTTCTTGATAATCATAATCTTCTTTTAATTTTTCCAGCTCCTCTGTATTTGTATTTCTGTGGGTGCTGTGCATTTTCTCCCTCTAAGAGGAAAGGACACAAAAAATAATATCAGAGCTCCCACAGAGTCATAAAGTGGTAAGTGCTACTACTAAATCTTAGCACTTGCTTCATAAGATTGGACTGAATGGCCAAACTCGAGGCAGGCATATATTTCAATAGTTCTTCAATCCTGTGGTCATTTATTTCCAAATTGGATATGCCATTTACATTTAGACTAGGCACCCATTTTCATTCTCCTCAAGTGCTGTTAACACAACAGCCCATATAATATAGTAACTTTGATTTTTCCTGAAGATCCATCTTTACTTGTTAGGGAGAAACTTGCCAAAACCTACTGCATTCTAAAGGATTATCGAAGATCTCACAGTAAACCACACAAGTTGAACTTGTTTTATTTCCTCTTATTTATCTTAATGTTGTGATACAAATATGACAGAGTGAAACACACAGAAGCACGGTAAATAGTGCCATTTTTAAGAAACTGGCATTCCACTCCCGACCTAGTTCACCAGTTCATACTCAGGGTAAAATAGCTGAATGTAAAAACAGTGTAAAAAATCATTTCAATGACTTAAAAAAAAAAAACACCATTTTCCATTATGAAAAATACCCTCAACTCAGCTAATTGCCAAACTTCAGTGAACTCGTCATTTAGTAGAATATCTATTACGTAGATTTGTCAATGGTAAACTGAATACCACACGACACACAAAAAGGTAATTTAAATTACAAGTTATGGGCGTATAAACACAAACCTTTGTTTATTAAAATTTCTTAAACGTTTTGGCAAGGTGGTAAATTTGGTGCCCTAAAACACCCATACATACGTCACACAAAAAGGACTGTCCGTTGTTCCATAATACCTGCTTCTGCAACATAAATTAACTTGTATGCAAACAGGAAGTACAGGATGGTGTCTGAGCACAGCTGCAAGCTGTCCTAGCACCACTGTGCGGGGCGAGCTGCAAGGGACTCGAGGTGATGCCCATTCACCGCTGTTCTTCTCTGTGCTTGACTGACTTTGGGGTCTGTCCTAGAAACGATTTTTGTACCAATCTTTCCACTCTTAATGCATCTATCTATGAATTTGACTTTGCAGCTTCAGTCCACCTTACATTCTTTTCTAACGAGATTTCTTCACTTCTTTTCAAAGACACGAAATTCTCTACTTACTGTGATAGTTACTAAGACTTAACATCCGTGTACTTGTATTTGGTTTTTCTAGAATTAGTATTGTTTTTACTGTTGTTCTGATTACATACCCACATGGTGTGAATGCTTTGCCTAATCTTATTTTCACCGTAAGTTCCATTATATTTACTAAGTAGTTCTTCTAAGTTTTTTGGGAGCAATAGCATCTCTGACGGAGAAGGCAATGGCACCCCACTCCAGTACTCTTGCCTGGAAAATCCCATGGACAGAGGAGCCTGACAGGCTGCAGTCCATGGGGTCGCTAGGAGTCGGACACGACTGAGCGACTTCACTGTCACTTTTCACTTTCATGCATTGGAGAAGGAAATAGCAACCCACTCCACTGTTCTTGCCTGGAGAATCCCAGGGACGGGGGAGCCTGGTGGGCTGCCGTCTATGGGGTCGCACAGAGTCGGACACGACTGAAGAGCAGCATCTCTGAACAATATGAACTGCATATAGCTCATATAAAGACTCTCTTGAGATATTTGTCTTCCCTTTAATTCAAGAATGTGAGTACCTTTCACAGTAATTAGTTTTTATCCTACTACTGTAACTGAGGTAATTTCCCTTTTTATATTGAATGCCTGTGAAAAACTGGGGCCTTGTGTGTGCTCAGTCACTACGTCATGTCCAACTCTTTGCAACCCCAGAGACTGCAGCCTGCCAGGCTCCTCTGTCTGTGGACTTTTCCAGGGAAGAATACTGGAGTGGGTTGCCACTTCCTCCTCCAGGGAACCTTCCTGGAGGATCTAAACTGTGTCTCAACTGTGTTTCTGTGTCTCCTGTGTTCGCAGGTGGATTCTTTAGCACTGTACCACCTGAGAAGCCCAACTGGGCCTTATCTTCCTAGAAAATTCATGGGATTTGATAACATACATTTTTGTATTAAACTCATTACTGGCTCCATTTCTTTTGTATTGATGATGGTGGGTGCTGCTTTTTCATCTTTCTTCTTACATTTGTTTTATAACCCGTTACTTAATATAGATATATCCTTCTAAACTGGCATTACTATTTTCTAAAGACAGGAGAGAGGTTTTATGCACATATACACATGCTTACATATATACATACACCCACACAGACAGATTCACTCTGTATTTTAAATTACTTGGTTATTTAAATAGATTTTGAATGGATGTAGTTAGCAGAAGTCATCTGGAATTAAACAGAAAAGACCAATTGATTAGCTGTCTCTTTACAGCTTTCCCACTGTTGTTTTGGAATTGTGGAGAGAATGCCTCTATCACCCTGCCAGGATGCCACTTGTCACCCTAGAAGAGAACCAACAATCCCAACAAGGCATCCCGGATTCATTAAGAAGTTAGTGCATTATGTCAAAGTCCCTAACTTACCCCCAGTGTGTATTAACAGACTGAGGGAATCTGAGTCAGCAAGTCATACACTTTGTGTATATACACAAACAGGAGTAAAGAACTGGGAGCGCAGAGCGTCCTGGTTGTAAAAAGAAAGGCGTCACCAAGACGTACGATAAGAAGACTTAAGGAACCTACAGTGTTTCCGTTACACAAAAGCCCAACAAAAGCCCAAAATGCAAACCAGACGAAGGTCAGGTCACTCTGATTAACAAGGGATGACACTGTCATGTTCACATATTTCAACCCGTTGGCTGAACAAATATTTAGCGCATGCTATCATAATTACGCGTTCCTCCGTGTGCTTCACCTAAACTCTCTGTTCCAGGAGCTGTACCAGTCCCCCACATGCCGTGAGTTTTGGCTCAGTTTCCTCCCTTCAAATGCAGTTCAACCAGTGTCATTTCTGGTATCTCTCCATCCTCAAATCTTTTTGCCCCAGAGCAGGTACAGGGACCTCTGGGTGGTGAATTCAGGCAGAGTGTTTTTTATTTTTTTTATGTTCAACTTATTTGCAAAGCTTTAGTCTTAGAAAATCCTTACTCACATTAACCTAAGTTTGAATTTGTTTATAATGTTTCTAGGGATGTTAGTCTTTTGCTCCATTATTCGAATTTTGTGCCCACTAGTAAAAAATTAGGCATAAACAATTTATATATTACAAAGCTACAGTAATTAAAACAGTACAGTATTGGTGTAAAAACAAGCACTCAGATCAATGGATCAAAATAGAAAAAGGCAAATACCCTACGACCTCTCTTATTTGCAGAATCTAAAAGACATAGTAATAAGCTCCTAGATACAGAGAACAGATTGGTGACTGCCAGAGACAGGGTATGAGAGGTGGGAGAAATGGGTGAAGGGGACAAAAAATAAAAAACAAATACATTAATTAACTGGTGCTTTCCATCACCTGATAAATGCAGAAAGAATGATGGAATCGGCCAATCACCATTTGGCAACCATCACCAAATTGAGCCAAGGGAAATCAAGAGGTACAGAACTACTCGTCAGATTTTTATGAGGAATTTTGTATTTATATAATCTTAATGTACCTCCCCACAAAATACACATTAATTGCAACGGAAAAGAGGATCTTTTGGTTGGGAAAATTGGGAAGTGACCAAAGTGGACATGAGGAGGACTGGAGCAAGTTGGAATGTGTACCACTTGACAGGGTTGGTGAGAAGGACGCAGTCATAACGTCTGTGTCCTCTTACTGTCACATTCCTGCCAACCATGTGCCAGTTGCTCAGGTGTGTCCAACTCTGTGAGACCCCGTGGACTGCAGCCCACAAGGTTCCTCTGTCCATGAAACTCTCCAGGCAGGAATACTTGAGTGGGTTGCCACGCCCTCCCCAGGGGATCTTCCTGAGCCAAGGATCTAACTCACATCTTCTGCATTGCAGGCAGATTCTTTACCACTGAACCACCAAACCAAGGAAGCCCAACTCTGCAAAGCAGCAAATTATAAGGAAATATCTTATTTCCTTAAAAATAAGGAAACAAACCAAACTTGAAAGACATTAAAAAAAATGACTCATTTGTAAGTTTCCAAACTGTCAAATCAATGTCACGAAGTCAAGGAGAGGCTTGGGGAATATTCCAGATCGAAGGAGACATAAAAATTCAGGACAACACATGATTCTTGGATTGAATCCTTTTGCTATAAAGGACATATTGAAACAACCGAAGAAATCTGAAAAGCGTGCATAAATTAGACGGTAGTAACACATCAGTGGAGTGACTTGCACCTGATGGCTGTACTGCGATCACGTAGAACAATGTAGGGCACGCACTACAGTGGGTGGTGACGGGCAACTCGCTCTCACACGATATACAGGAAACACATTCTTTGTACTAGGCTTTCTGTAAGTGAGAAACGATTTCCAAATAGAAAAGAAAGTCTACTGATACTGCCCTGCACTCTGTGAACAATGCAGCCAGTATATTAGTTAATAAAAGTCAAGACAAAACAATGTAGGATTATTCTGACATTGGGCACAAGTGCTTTCCTAATTGACCAGCACTTTCTACTTCTGCCTCAAAACTCAACCTGTCACTTAGCAAGTATTTATGGACCATGCCCTATGCACCGCTCACTATTCCAGAGATGAACCAGGTGGGCCTGGTTCCTGCTTGTACAGAGCCTGCCTTTTTGTTGGAAAGTTCAACGTTGAACACATTTCTATCAAGGATTATGGAGAGAGAGAGAGACTGATTGACTGATTTCCCACTATTAGAGTCTACTGAGGTCACCAGTTCAGCTCAATTCAGTTCAGTTGCTCAGTCGTGTCCAACTCTTTGCGGCCCCATGAATCACAGCACACCAGGCCTCCCTGTCCATCACCAACTCCCGGAGTTCACTCAGACTCACATCCATCGAGTCAGTGATGCCATCCAGCCACTGGAAAAACTGAGGTCATACATAATCTTAAATGAAAAATTAATGAAAAAAGGAGGTCTGCTTTCCCTTTTTCTCTATCCACTTCTATTATTGTGTTACCTACCTTCATATCCTGGTAATAATAAATACAAAAGCTAAAAATAAATGTTCCATCACATTCTTGATCTTTTTAAATGTGGATAAACTTTTTGGTTTGGAGGAAGTCCTTTCTATACAGAAATTGCTATCCCAGAAAACTGACTCTGTGACCACTTTCCAGGATGCCTAGGGGGAAAAAAATCAGATAAAGGAAAACATATTTAATTAGTTTTTCTTCCAGGCAAGGAGAGAATACAAAGCAAAGGAAATAGACTTTATGTCCTCTTACTATTTTGGTGGAAATAAGGCATAATGGAAAAAGTAACATCACAGAAGTGGAAATTCCTTTGAGAAAAGTGATGACAGATTCATAAGAATGATGAGTTACAGCTGATGCTCCAGAATGTCAGGGTACATTCTGAGCTCTATGTGCAGAATAATGGACTTTATGAGCTGACTGCACGTCGTGATGTATGTGTGCCCAGTCTGTTCCAGCACTTCGTTTTGCTTTGTTTTTAAAGAATAAAATGACACACAAGTCTTTTCCTTCCATTATTAGAAGGAAATTTCAAGACCACCATATCAAAAAAGGACACCAGGCTTCCTTTTTGTTAGATTTTAACTAATATGACTTTCAGATTTCAGAAATAATACATGCTCATTGTAGAAAATTTGGAAAATGCAGAAAATCATTATAGAGAAAGGAAATACTGATTTACACTATTACTCAATCACTGTAACATTTATATATAATGTACTTGTATGTATTTACATATGTCATATATGTGTGTGTCTAATATAAATTCAATTCATAAAATCATAAACACACTCTTCTAAGCACTGATGGCAATTTTTTTAAAAAATAAAGTAATTCATTGAATACCATAATTAAATTGCTTCATTTTATTATTGTAAGTAATGTAATAATACATTAATATATAATAATTGAGAATTTAATTGTTTACTATCTTATCACAAATTTACTGAAATGGAATTGCTGAGTCATAGGTTAGATTTCTTTTTATATGTATAGTATGTTTCTCCACTTTTATTTGGAGACATCCAAATTTGGCCAGACATCCTGGAATGTGAAGTCAAGTGGGCCTTAGAAAGCATCACTATGAACAAAGCTAGTGGAGGTAATGCAATTCCAATTGAGCTATTCCAAATCCTGAAAGATGATGCTGTGAAAGTGCTGCACTCAATATGCCAGCAAATTTGGAAAACTCAGCAGTGGCCACAGGACTGGAAAAGGTCAGTTTTCATTCCAATCCCAAAGAAAGGCAATGCCAAAGAATGCTCAAACTACCACACAATTGCACTCATCTCACACGCTAGTAAAGTAATGCTCAAAATTCTCCAAGCCAGGCTTCAAGCTGGTTTTAGAAAGGGCAGAGGAACCAGAGATCAAATTGCCAACATCTGCTGGATCATGGAAAAAGCAAGAGAGTTCCAGAAAAACATCTATTTCTGCTTTATTAACTATGCCAAAGCCTTTGACTGTGTGGATCACAAGAAACTGTGGAAAATTCTGAAAGAGATGGGAATACCAGACCACCTGATCTGCCTCTTGAGAAATTTGTATGCAGGTCAGGAAGCAACAGTTAGAACTGGACATGGAACCACAGACTGGTTCCAAATAGGAAAAGAAGTTCGTCAAGGCTGTATATTGTCACCCTGTTTATTTAACTTATATGCAGAGTACATCATGAGAAATGCTGGGCTGGAGGAAGCACAAGCTGGAATCAAGATTGCTGGGAGAAATATCAATAACCTCAGATATGCAGATGACATCACTCTTATGGCAGAAAGTGAAGAGGAACTCAAAAGCCTCTTGATGAAAGTGAAAGTGGAGACTGAAAAAGTTGGCTTAAAGCTCAACATTCAGAAAACGAAGATCATGGCATCCGGTCCCATCACTTCATGGCAAATAGATGGGGAAACAGTGGAAACAGTGTCAGACTTTATTTTGGGGAGCTCCAAAGTCACTGCAGATGGTGACTGCAGCCATGAAATTAAAAGATGCTTACTCCTTGGAAGGAAAGGTATGACCAACTTAGATAGCATATTCAAAACCAGAGACATTACTTTGCCAACAAAGGTTCATCTAGTCAAGGCTATGGTTTTTCCAGTGGTCATGTATGGATGTGAGAGTTGGACTGTGAAGAAGGCTGAGCGCCGAAGAATTGATGCTTTTGAACTGTGGTGTTGGAGAAGACTCTTGAGAGTCCCTTGGACTGCAAGGAGATCCAACCAGTCGATTCTGAAGGAGATCAGCCCTGGGATTTCTTTGGAAGGAATGATGCTGAAGCTGAAACTCCAGTACTTTGGCCACTTCATGGGAAGAGCTGACTCATTGGAAAAGACTCTGATGCTGGGAGGGATTGGGGGCAGGAGGAGAAGGGGACGACAGAGGATGAGATGGCTGGATGGTGTCACTGACTCGATGGACGTGAGTCTGAGTGAACTCCAGGAGTTGGTGATGGACAGGGAGGCCTGGCATGCTGCAATTCATGGGGTTGCAAAGAGTCAGACACGACTGAGCGACTGATCTGATCTGAAGAAAGGAGTAAGAATGCTAAAGCGTTCTGGAATTGACAGTGATGTTACAATGTCTGTTGCTTGCTAAGTCACTCAGTCGTGTCTGACTCTCTGCGACCCCATAGAAGGCAGCCCACCAGGCTCCCCCGTCTCTGGGATTCTCCAGGCAAGAACACCGAAGTGGGTTGCCATTTCCTTCTCCAATGCATGAAAGTGAAAAGTGAAAGTGAAGTCACTCAGTCATGCCTGACTCTTATCGACCCCATGGACTGCAGCCCACCAGGCTCCTCTGTCCATGGGATTTGCCAGGCAAGAGTACTGGATTGGGTTGCTGTTGCCTTCTCCGAATATTAAAATGTCAACTCATGAGTAGAATATTAAAATGTCTACTCATTTTCTATTCTCCGAATATTAAAATGTCTACTCATTATCTATTGCTCTTAATCTGATATATAAAGCCATGGAAGACCATAAGTCCCAGTAGTAAGAAATCTTAAAGAAATGTGCAATGTGTACTTGGAAAAAGAAAAAAAGAAAAATGAGAGATGAATTCTAACTTGTCTATGGTGATCTCTATATAGGGAAGGCATTTATAGGAGTTTTAGGAATGGGATGAGAAAAGATGGAAAGCATCAGCTAAATGCTGCAATATTTTAAAAAATAAAGACGAAAGGGGATGTTAAGACTTCCTAGGCATGAATTAATATATTTAGGTGGAAAAATTAATTTTTTTGACAAGATCCATTTTCAAAATGAAAACAGCAAATATATTTAAGTTCTTAAGAAGTCTCCTTTCTAGTTTTTTTTTTTTTTTTTAAGGTTCAGGTTTAACTTCTCAAATTTTTGTAAAGACATTTTTTTCAGAGCAATTTTAAGTTTACAACAACAAGAGGGAAGTGCAGAAATTTTGCATGCACAGCATGACTTCACACGAGTAAAGCCACCCCACTTCTTTTTATTAGTATCACTCACCAGAATGGTACATTTCTCACCAAGGGGGAAGCCACACAGACACTTCCTAACCATCCAAAGTCTATAGTTTAGTTTCACTCTTGGTGTTGCACATTCTCTAGAAATGGATCGAATGTACAGTGACACATATCCACTATTATAACATCAAACAGGGACTTCCCTGGTAGTTCGATGGTTAAGATTCCATGCCCTGAATGCCAGGGGCCTGGGTTCAATCCCTGGCCGAGGAAATAGGTCCCACATGCCCCAACAAAGATCCCACCTGCTGGAACTAAGATTCAGCACAGTCAAACAAATAAGCAAACATTTTAGAAAACTAGTATCCAGAGAGTATTTCATGGCCCTGAGAGTCCTGTCTGCCCTCCTACCCCTCTTGCCCCCAGCCCAGCCCAGCACACCTGTCACTCCCTTCCTCACCAACCCACGGCTTTATCGGACAGGCCTCCAGGCACCACCTTTGCTACCGAGAGCTCTGCTCCCTGGCCACAGCTCGGGAGACCTCCGGGGGACACCTGAGCCAAGCCAGATGGGTCAGAGCCACTTCTCTGAGAGTCTGGCCTGGGGGTCACGGTTCCATGCTGGGCTAGAGCATGGTCTCCTGATTGGAAGAGACACAGTGGCAGGAGACGGGAGGCCACTGTGGCCCCTCTTCGCTCTGCACAGTGGGCCTGCGGCAGCTGGAGCGCAGAGCCCCGGCCCTGAGGCGGGACGCAGGAGAGCGGGGGCAGAGCCTGTGTCCCTGACCCAGATCTGGCGCCAGCTTTGTTACTCCGCACGGGGCCGCCACCCCAAAGCTCGGAGCCCTGCCAAGGACTTCTCGCTTTCGTCTAAATTATTTCAAAGTTCTTATCTGCTAGAAAACTAATAAAAAGAAATAGTATCTCCATTCTACAGCTGAGAAAGTCCTTGATTCTCCACTCACTGGAAGACAAAGGGGCTCTGACTTCAGCGGTTGTTCGAAGTTTGTCCGTGAGGTCCACCATCTCCACGGTGTTCGCACAACAGTGGCCTAAAAGCCAGATAATTCTCACATGTCTTTTATTTTGACCACAGTTTTGTACATGGCAGTTTATTTGGAGAAATTCCAGTTATAAGCTGGCCCTGGACTCAGACAGACTCAGTCACATGCATCTCTTCCAAGAATAAACTCTTAAAGATTTGGAACCCTTCAAGCTTGCCTCAGGCATAGCTTGTGTCCTCAAGCCCTGTAGAACTATGTAATCTTGCATTTAAACAGTAGCTGCGAAATAAACACACATCACCCAGAGACTATAATAAAGGGAAAAATAAAACAAAAACACATCATACTTCAAGTCTGTCCTTTTAATGTGACCACTTGGAGTTTTTGTGCTTAAATTTTTTAAAAGTTGCTTAATAAAGAGAAGTCATCATGGTATTATTTGTCACAACAAAAGACAGGCAGGCACAGATGTTTTTAATGCATCGATGCATTAAAACTTGTATGGATATAATTAACAACTATTACTGTGCTACTGTTTTCTTTTTCATAGCCATTTCACTTGTTATTTTACATAGACTTATGTACTTATTTTTTCCTCTGGCATGTTTATATACAGAAAACATAATAAAAGAAAACTTCTCCCATCTGTAGTTCTTTTCTGCCATTTTGTACTTGTTTCTTTTCATAATAGTTACTGAAAATGTTTTTGTCATATAGAGCAAGGAGTGATAAAACATAATCCATCTCAAGTATCAAATTGAGTAGTTACACCCCCAGCTCCAGGGTGGGGGGTGGCGGCGAGAGGGAGGGAGGGAACACTAAAGGATTTTCTAGGGTAAAAAAAATGACATGCCAGTAGTAAACACGTTCCTTCATTCGTTTGATGAATAATTTAAAAACTGCGTATGAGGCAGTCTCCAGGCAGCTACTGCTACACAACAATGTGTTTCTGTTTTATCAGACAGCAGACACTCTGGTATGTGTGCATGCTGAGAACTGTCCAGAGAAGGGAGGAAAAGCACAAATGCAGGAGACAGTGGGAATACCTCCTGGACAGAGGTCACTGAATCAGGAACAGGGCAACACCTACTGTATCAGCGGTGAGGTGTGTTCTTGGACCTCTGATCAGGCAGGCACGCTGCTTTTATCCACGCACCTGGAGACCCTGGCTGGCATTCCGTGGTTTGAGACAGGGTCCCTCTGGTCCTTCTCAGGCTCTGCCCCTCAACAGATGCTTCCCCCAGGAAGCTGTACCCCATTTCCATAGTGCATTAAATGTAACTTGAGATCTTGGATTTCTTTATTCAAAGGGGTTGCATCTCCTTCAGGGACTGTAAAGATCCACTTCCCAAGTCAGATTTCCTGAGGATGGATTACACCTCTGGGGATGCTGTGGTACGGAGAGAAGAATGAACCTTGAAAAAGGCGGCTCTGGACCTGAACTCAGACCCTCTGAGTATACTTTTTCCCCAGGCCTTGTCAATGTCAGCAGCAGGACTGTCAGATGGATGGTATGCAGTACCCAGACGAAAGGTAGAGCATAAGACTGTGGACACTATCACTTAGTAGATGACTGGTATTGATGTGTTAAAGCTCTGAGTGTTGGACTATTTTATCGATAAAATGAATAGCAACATCATCAGCCAAGTTTGGTGTGGAGGGTATTGAGGTTTGAGAGGAAGGTCCTCAGAGAACGTGGAGTAAATGAGTCTGCAACACAGAGGGTCTGCTTGAATTAATAAGTATGTATTTTAGGTCAGATCCATTAGTGGACTGCATTTGGGCATCAAAAAGGCAAAATTTGAACTTAACACCTCCTAAGGTTTTCTCTGATAAGTACAGTGAAGGCTGAAAAAGTTGAGGACATACTTGAAGGAAAATTTTAACAATTTCAACTAACATTTTTAAATTCCAGATGGAAAAGGAAGTAAAATTCAAGGGGTTAAAGGACTAGTTACAGAGGTGGGCCCAGCAGTTAGCAGGCCCTGGTCGGGCTGAAGAATTGTCAGAAGCAGAGAAGAAAGGGGGAGAGTCGTAGGAATACGAAGATGGAGATTGGAGAGAGATTCCTGGATCCAAAATAAAGTGGAGCTCTGATTATTGGCAATGACAGTGTCTACTTCCTGAATATGATCAGGAAGGATGGTTCACTTACACGAATATTGAAATTACCAAAAATCATGAAATAATGGCTAAGCTAGTTGAGTGGAAAAGGCAACATGCATAAGAGGAGTATAGGGAACCCTTATTTGAGTGAAAAAAAGAAAAAAAAGCCAGATGTGCTATCCATCTGTCTAAACACAGTGTGCATACATCTGGATACACAGTCTATATACAAGCTGGCATGCACAGGTACAGACTAACCTGAAATGAGACATAAGAAGTCGTAATGAAGTCTAGGGAACTCAAATGTCAAGGACAGGAGCCTTACTCTTTAGAATATAACCTTCTGTGTAGTCGGAACATTTTACAATATATAGACATTATTTCTTAGTTCAAAAATGAAAGAAAACAGCTAGTTAATAAAAAAGATAAAAACAACATTGCTCTTAGCTGGCTTTGTTCAGTTGGGCTGGCTTTTCTTACCACTCTCAAGCAGTGCTCAGGTCTTTACATGGAACCAATTTATGAGAAAAAACCTCTCAGAGTAATCATGACAATTAAGATGTATTTAAACATCTCTGGGTTGGGGGGGGAATGGATTTTTATTGCTGCTGGCAATGTGAACAACAAAAGTCCGATTCGCTAACCAACTTACTTGAGAAAGCCTGTGTCTTGATCAAAGACCAAATGGTGGCAATTTAGCCTCCCAGTACCTTCTTGCTGATTTAATTATAATTAGCACAATGCTCCCCTGACAGAATGAAACAAGGTTATTAAGCTGCATTGACGAAGTGCAGGCCACTCACTCACCAAAAGGCTGCCGAAGGACTTGGGCTTGGAAAACATTTTCCCATTTTGTGCTGTTTCTTACACTAGAGATGCTCAAATGGGTGTTCTAGAATGTTCACCATCTTACTAACTGGGGAGCCTCCTGCAGAAAGGGGAGATGGTGCAGCAAGCCTACTGTAGCAGAGTCATGCTGAGCAGACAGTGGAAATCACACTGTGACCCCTCTCAAACCTTCCCTTGTCTCTGGAGACTGTCCACTGCATAAGCTGAACTTTTTTTTTAATTGAAGTATAATTGATTTACATCATCATATTCATTTCAGGTGTACAACATAGAGACTCAACACTTATATAGATTTTAATCCATTAAAGTGACCCTGACATAACGTCTGTACTTCTGTGTGCCGTGTGACACACCCCTGATATAATCACGTGTGTACTTCCGTGTGCCGCGTGACACGCCCCTGATATAATAATGTCTGTACGTCCGTGCGCCGTGTGACACACCCCTGATATAACGTCTGTACTTCCGTGTGCCGTGTGACGCACCCCTGATACAACGTCTGTACTTCCATGTGCCGTGTGACACACCCCTGATATAACGTCTGTACTTCCGTGTGCTGTGTGACACACCCCTGATATAATAACGTCTGTACTTCCTGCACCATGTGACACACCCCTGTAGCCCGCCCATTTCACGCATGGTAGTGTGCACCGCTCAGTCTCCACCCCCCTCCGCTCCTTCCCCCACACCCGCTTCCCTCTGGGAACCAACAGCCTATTCTCCAAGCCTGTGAATGTGTGTCTAGCATGCTATATTCATGTGCTTTATTTTTCAGATTCCACATGTAACTGACGACATACAGTATTAGTCTTTTTCTATTTCACTAAGCATGATACCCTTAGGTCATTCAGGTTATTGCAAATGGCAGAACATTGTGACTAGGAGAAAATACTTGCAAATGATTTACCGATAAGGGGTTAATATCCAAAATATACAAAGAGCTTATACAATTCAAGATCAAAAACAAACAAACTACTTAATTGAAAAATGGGCAGAAGACCTGAATAGATATTTTTCCAAAGAAGATATACAGATGACCAACAGCACATGAAAAGATGCTCAATATCGCGAATCACCAGAGAAAGGCAAATCAAAACCACATTGGTGATATCTCACCTCACAACTGCCAGGATAGCTATCACGAGGAAGCCTACAAATAACAAATATTGTGAGGATGTGATGAAAAGGGAACCCTTTACACTGTTGGCATGAATGTGAATTGGTGCAGCCACTAGGGAAAGTAGTACTGAGGAGCACTTTAAGAATTTACAGGGCAATTATCACCCCTAGGTAGTAGATCAAGTCTACAAGTGAAAACGATAATGGCAATATTCCCCACCTCATCTCCATCATGTCTCTGTCTTTGAATGGTAGAGAACGATGCTCCCTATAGTTTGGAAAAGGGAATTTAGAGAAAGTGTGAGCAGAAGTTATTCAAATGAAGATGGTGCCCCAGTGATGCCGGCAACTTTTGTAAGTGAGTTGGGCAAGTGTGCAGGAACTCATCTACTTCTGTCTGCTCCCTCTGCCACCCTCCTAACCCAAGGAATCAGAGGTGACTCTGGCAAGCTGGCGAGCCCAGCCTCGTCTCAAGGGGCAGCCACTAAGGGTCTGCTGCTACGCATGGCAGAGCAGCCATGCACACAGCTCCTGCTGCCAGACGGCCCACCCCACTCTGCCTCTCGTGTCTTGGGCAAGCTCCCCCGCACAAGATAAGCCATTCTTCAACCCATTCTTCTTCCAGCAGCTGTGTGACTTTTTAAAATATCAGTCAAATAAAACCTCCACAACTCACCCCATTTCCGGATCTTACTGGCTTCCCATTCCTCCTGAAGTCAATTTCAGACTCTCGTACAACCTACAAGTTCAGCAGAGCCTGGTCCTGTCTATCGCTTCAACTTCATCCTCAGGCACACTCTCACTCACTATACTTCAGCCAAGGCAGCCATTCAGCCTGTGTCAAACTTTTTTCCACCTCCATATTTCTTACATGCTGTCACATTAGCCTGAAATGCTCTTCCAAACAAAATTAGTCTCTTACTCATTCCTCAATTTCAACTTAAATCTCTTCCTCAAAGGGCTTTTCCCAAATCCTTATCCTGACACAGGTCCCACCATTATTCTCTCTCAAAGCACAATGTCTTGACCTAGCGCTCACCAAAATTTGTGTACTAATTTATTTCACATCCAGCCCTTCCACAAAAGCACAAGCTCTATTAAGGTACATAATATTTCTGCTTTATTCACTTCCCAGTCCAAATATAGCATCTGACACATGGAAGAAATAGTTAATGAATATACGATTCACCAGAAATTACGGGCACTTACTATGCGCCAGGCACTGTGCTGGCAAAGAAACAAACATGAATCAGATACATGCTGTGCCCATTCACCTATAAACAGCTAGGAAGTGAGGATCATATTGCTGTTTGTTTTAGGCTATCTAGTTTTTAAAACTACTGAGAAATCTGGTATTTCAATTATATGAACCAATACACAAAGCAGAGAAGATTCATCCAGGACCACAGGCATGATTTATTTCAGAGCTGAACAAAGGATCATTATTTTTCTTCCATAAATGCCTCCAGCCTGAGACGGCCACGCTGACATGAGTGAGCTGATTCTCCTTTTCTCTCTCCCTATTCCCAAAGCCAGAATTAATTAACTGACTGTAGCACTCTGTCCTGAGAATTAACTTCCGATTCCTTTTCAACACCATCCAGGCAGGCACCACCAACGGATCATAGCTGGCATGAAAGATGGACTGTTTTTCCAATCTCCCTTTCTAGCCCTTGAGACCCATGGAAAATAGCTGTGGTGAGAAATGACAGTGGCTTCAAGTGAAGTGTCTTCCTCTTGTCTTTGAGATCCAGATGGCACATGGCCTTAGAATGGACTGTTTATAGTAGCTCACTGCAGTCAAGTCACTCTAATCCCATCTCTGCCCCATTCTTACACATGCTCAAATAACTCTCTTTAAATGGGTTATTTCTCCAACTATTTGTTGACTTTCTTGAGAATTTTTGTTGCACCTAGAGAATTTTTAGAAAAATGAACAAAATTTTTCCCAAAAAATTATTTTAAAAGTTGTTATTGCTGAGGTGCTAAGTCGTGTCCGACTCTTTGAGACCCCGTGGACTGCAGCACGCCAGGCTTCCCTGTCCTTCACTATAGCCCAGAGTTTGCCCAAACTCACGTCCACTGAGTCACTGATGCCATCCAACCATCTCTTCTTCTGTTATCTCCTTCTTCTCCTACCTTCAATCTTTCCCAGCATCAGGGTCTTTTCTAATGAGTTGGCTTCTCGAATCAGGTGGCCAAAGTATCAGAGCTTCAGCTTCAGTTCTGCCAATGAATATTCGGGATTCATTTCCCTTAGGATTGACTGATTTGATCTTGTAGTCCAAGAGACTCTCAAGAGTCTTCTCTAGCACCTCAGTTCAAAAGCATCAATTCTTTGGCACTCAGCTTTCTTTATGTTCAAACTCTCATATCTGTACATGACTACTGGAAAAACCATAGCTTTGACTATACAGACCTTTGTTGGCAAAGTGATGTCTCTGCATTTTAATACATTGTCTAGCTTTGTCATAGCTTTTCTTCCAAGTAACAAGCATTTTAATTTCACGTTTTTATTGGACACAAGAAGATCAGGTCTTAGAGCAAGAGCCCACCCCTTAATTTTCCATTCTAGGAAAGTGAAAGTGAAGTCACTCGTGTCTGACTCTTTGCGACCCCATGGACTGTAGCCTACCAGGTTCCACCGTCCATGGGATTCTCCAGGCAAGAATACTGGAGTGGGTTCCCATTTCCTTCTCCAGGAGATCTTCCCAACCCAAAGATTGAACACAGGTCTCCCACATTATAGGCAGACGCTTTACCAGCTGAGCCACCAGGGAAGTCAATTCTAGGAGAGTGACCACAATTTCAGCTTGTTTACAATGCACATCAATTCATAAGTCATTATTTTGAATTATTTATTCATGAATCTAATTATTCCCTAACACAAATGTGTATGACTTGGCTTGATACACATCCTTCATTAAAGGATTTTAGGGTCACTATCTGAAAATCCATTAAAAAAATTAAGTCTGGACTCTGACTTCACACGTTTCTTTGTGTTAGTGCTTAGATTGTAAACCAAGTACATTGAATCATAATGCAGTTGTGCACATTTGAGTGCGTATGTGTGTGTACG
The DNA here is from genome assembly GCF_003369695.1 of Bos indicus x Bos taurus. Classification (NCBI taxonomy): domain Eukaryota; kingdom Metazoa; phylum Chordata; class Mammalia; order Artiodactyla; family Bovidae; genus Bos; species Bos indicus x Bos taurus. The sequence continues at coordinate 1,162,283 of NC_040088.1, forward strand.
TGCTCTTCGTTTACTAGTAAAGTCTAAGCTATAACTTCTGGAGAATTGCAGTTCTTCGTAATGTATTCAAATAAATAAAAATCTAAGTTAATATTTAATGGATTATTTAAAAACATTTTTCCCAGAGAAATAAATATCTTTTCCCATTAAGTAAGATATATAATATTAAAGTATTGGCTATAAATAAGGATTTTTCAAAGACTAGGTCATGGCTTCTGAACTACAAGGAGATATTTATGATGTATCTACAGAAATGTAAATTATCTAATTATAACAATAATAGCATATTTATTATGCATAGTATAAGAATCTCACATTCATTAAATCATTTTATGTTTAAAACAATTATGATGTTATGTCAATTTCACTCAAGATTAAACTGAGACACAGAGATGTTAAGCAATTTGCCCAAAGCCACTCAACTGGCAGGATTCATGGCTAGCTGCTCCTGTCCAAGATGACACAGTCAGGAGACTCTGCCTCCAGAGTTCATGCTTTTAATCCCTATACTGGACTGCTCTAGTATTTAGCAAAACTCATTTTAAGTAGAACTCCTAAGCATTATTACCAAATTTAGTCATTTATTATCCCTTATATCAAAAATACCAATAGAGTTCTTGCACACAAAACTTATTTGAGCAGTTCCTTAATTCATGTTTCCCATTGGAATCCTGAATTCTAGGACTTGTGCCATCACAGATTCTGGAAATGTACTCTCTGCTGGACCCTCCGGCATCTGTTTACCCACTGGGGGCAGGCTCTCCGATGTCACAGGCATTAGACACGTAACCTGAGTGAAATTCCCGGGACCAACGTCCCCCCTACTCCACCTACTGTGGGTGGTAGGCACTCTACCATTTCTTCTGGACCAAGTCATGTGAGCTGAACAGAGAATTTCATCCAAAGGGAATGAATGTGAGGTAATTCGTTAACAATCAATATTGTTCTAGAAAAATCAATGTTGCCAACTAGGCAGTAAGCCATGTGGTTCACAGGAGAGAACTTCTCACATTGCAAGAGCTCCTAACCCATGACTTTTTAAAGCGTTTCCTTCAGTGGGATAGGAATTCATTTGGGGGAGGTAAGAAGAGGGAAGGAAGAAGTAGATGCTAAAGCAACTTAGGTTAAGAAAATCTCAAAATTATTTTGCCATTATAATGTCAGCTCTTCAGTTCATAAATTTTTAGACTCATTTCTTGCCAAGAGTAAAAATGAAATCCATTAAAAAAGAATATGGGGGGAAATGTATGATAAGATGAAAAACACAGAAATAATAGATGCTCAAGAAGATTAGAGCAGAATGAAAATTGGAAATTAAAATAAATATGAGATAAAACCTGAAATATTTAAACCAACAGATGTAAAAGGGTAAAAGAAACAGAAGAACATCAAGTAATCCTAGGGACAGAAACCCTTGAATCTATGATTCGGATTTAGAGATTAAGATGGAAGAAATTAATTATTTAGAAACTATTTCAAGAGGCTCTGAGCCAAGGAGATAAAAAATGAAAGCATGGAATTGAAGAGGGGTAAAACTGAGATATTCTGAGAAAAAATATTTAACAAGTAAAGTAAACTGAGTCATGAACGAACAGGCCAACTCCTAGTGTATACCCAGGACCACGGTTCTTACATGTGAGAGAACTTCAGAATCATCTAGAACCCAGGTTGCTGAGACCTACCACCAGAGATCTAAGTCAAATTCACATGTGACGCTAACGCCAAAGCTTCTGGCCCAGGGATTTGACGCCTCCTCTCCTAGACAATCTCTGAAGTTTACCTGCATAAGCACATCTCCAACAGCATTTCCCATAAAGCAAAAAGGCACAAACAACTCCATTGTCCACAGAAAACGTACTGGCAGAAATAGCATTATGTTCTATTAACCCAGTGAAATTTCATACACCAAGGAAAATGAACGAACTGCAGCTCCACATGACAACGGAGATGCGTTTTAGAAATAGGATGAAGAAGAGAAAAGCAAGTCACAGATGACTGCATACCAAACACAACTCTTGAAAGCTCAAAACCAAACAAGAGTTATTTAAGGATGCATGCATATGTGGCAGTCACATGAAACAGTAGAAAATATGTCTTAAATAAAAGAGTGCAGTAATTCAAAACCTTGAGCGAGGCACGAGAACAGGAGTGGGGAAGAACACAGGTGGACTGACCAATACCCATCGTGTTATAGTGCTTAGTTTGAGCAGTGAATTCACAGGTATCATTTCATTATTATTCATTTCAATTAATAAATTATATATGCATTAGTTTATATAAAAATGCACACATACATACATATACGTGTGTGTGTGTGTGTGTGTGTATACTAGCTGAACAACACTGGTTTGAACAGCAGTTTATACATGGCTCCTTATATAAAAAAATAAATACTACGGCAGTACTGCACGATCTCAGTTTGGTTGAATCTATGGATTTGAAACCACAGGTGTGAAGGGATGACTATAAAGCTACAGGTAGGTTTCGATGGGCAGCTGGCACCCCTATACTGTGTTATTCGGGGGTAAACTGTATGTATGCATGTATATACATATATATATGGGCCTCCCTGAAAGCAGGTATGTGCTGCTGGTGCACGGGCAGCCCCGCCCGCCTGCGCCATCCAAGGTCGGGGGTCCTCATGGCTGCGGGCCTGCTGCCTGCGGGGGCCGCGTGTCTCCCCGTCCAGGAGCCCAACGGGGAGGCAGGGTTGCAGCAGACAGGCCTGGCAGGCTGGGGGCCAGCCCTGAGCAGCCGTGATTATAACAGGAGAGAAGGAAAATGTGAGCCCAGATTTTTCTTAATTCGGCTTGGCTTAGCTGTCAGTTTAAAAGATATTTATGACAAATAGAGCATCTGTGTTCCTGTTGATGGATTTAGGACACTGGAGTGATTCATCGTCTGAAGCTAGCTCAGTCCAAAGCAGGAACTCCTAAGAGAACACTTCCTCAGATCTCAGTGATGCTTTATTGCAACTGTGCTGCTAAGTACGGTTATCATCTTGATTTTACACACTTTTATCAGCCTTTTTGGAGAAGGAAATGACAACCCACTCCAGTAGTCTTGCCTGGAGAATCCCATGGACAAAGGAGCCTGGCAGGCTACAGTCCTCGGGGTCGCAAAGAGTTGGACATGACTGGAGCGACTAACACACACACCCTGAAAGCTCAGTTGGTAAAGAATCCACCTGCAATGCAGGAGACCCTGGTTTGATTCCTGGGTCAGAAAGATCCGCTGAAGAAGGGATAGATATATATGTGTGTGTGTATGTGTGTGTATATGGGCTACCACATACATATGATATATATACACGGGCTTCCCTGGTGACTCAGTGCTAAAGAGCCTGCCTGCCAATGCAGCTGATGTGGGTTCAGTCCCCTGGGTTGGGAAGATTCCCTCGAGGAGGAAATGGTGACCTACTCTAGTATCCTTGCCTGGGAAATCCCACGGACAGAGGAGCCTGGCAGGCTACAGTCCATGGGGTCACAAAGAGTTGGACATGACTGAGTGAACAACACAACATATATATATATACAGTATTTATACCTATGCACATATTTACATATATATATATATATTCTTTTCCCTGTATCAAATACCAAATTTTAGAATTGACTTACTGTGATGGTTAATTTTATGTCAACTTGACTAGGTCACAGTACCAAACTACTCAGTCAAACACTACCCTAAACATTTCTGTGAAGGTATTTTTAGAAAAGATTACCATTTTAATCAGTAGACTTTGAGTAAAGGTGCTTCCCTGGTGGCTCAGAGGTTAAAGCGTCTGCCTGCAATGTGGGAGACCTGGGTTCGATCCCTGGGTCGGGAAGACTCCCCTGGAGAAGGAAAAGGCAACCCACTCCAGTATTCTCGCCTGGAGAATCCCATGGAGGGAGGAGCCTGGTAGGCTGCAGTCCATGGAGTCGAAAAGAGTCGGACCGACTGAGCAACTTCTCTTTCACTTTCACTTTTGAGTAAAGGAATTTACTTTCCATAATGTGAGTGGGTCTCATCCAATCAGTTGAAGGTCTTAAGAAAAATATTATCTCTCACAAGGAAGAGGAAATTCTGCTAACAGACTGTCCTTTGACTCTATCTGCATCAACTCTTCCCTAGGTCTCCAGCCTACCAGCCAACCCGGTTGACTTTGGACTTGGGCAGCCTTCACAATCACGTGTGCATGTGTATGTTGTTGTTGTTTAGTTGTTAAGTCACATCCAACTCTTTTGCAACCCCGTGGACTGTAGTCTGCCAGACTCCTGTGTCCATGGGATTTCCCAGGCAAGAATACTGGAGTGGGTTGCCACTTCCTTCTCCAGGGGATATTCTTCACCCAGGGATCGAACCTGCATCTCCTGCATTGGCAGGTGAATTCTATACCACTAAGCCACCAGGGAAGCCCCCCCTTTTTTTCTTGTTTCTCTGGAGAACTCCAACTAATACATTCACATTTCCCCCCAAATATCTGACTTTTAAGTCTGAAATTAGAAAAGGATGAAAGCCTGATTTGAAGAAGAGTCAGTAGGGAGGATTCCCAGTTTCCCTGCAGAAGGAGACTTGTGCTGAGCAACTGGAGGTCTGAGAGGTGGTCACATGTAGTCCTCACAAACACCTATGTCTGCACGGATTTCAACCATTCAGGTGTATACACTGAATGTGTCCGAACTCACAGTTTTGAGTCACAGAAACAGCTCAAAGTAGCTTGAACAAAAGTGAATGCTTTGATTCTTATAACTAAAGCTTGCAAGAAAACACCTGACACCAGCCACAGCCCTCAACTCTGCTCCCCTAACAGCCCAAGCATACACAGCCCTAAACGCCATTAGTGGAACACGTGTTTACCCTGGCTGAGAGCTGCAGCAAACATTCTCAAAACAGGTTTCACTGACCGAATGCAGGAGGCTCATGGCAGGCAAATAGAATACGATGAAAAAATAAATTTCTGTTCTAAAGCTAATTCCTGTACTCAACTCTACCTATCAAAAATCACACAGATCAAAGGTGAGAGAGAATTCTTCCTCAGTGGAAAATCAATTGGGATCTTCTTATTAGTTAGGGATGGCAGGGGGTGGATGCTGAACAGGTAAAAATAAAAGTTTATTATAACACAATAGATATTCACTCCACAGGGAGAACAGTTTCTCCTTAAAGACAGAAGTGGCTTTGGCTAATTTTGTGGTAACTACAACATAGCAGTGTATTAAAAAGCAAACACATCACTTTTCTGACAAAGGTCTATACAGTCAAGGCTATGGTCTTTCCCCATGGTCTTTCCAGTAGGCATGTACAGATGTGAGAGCTGGACCATAAAGGCAGAACACTGAAGAATTGATGCTTTCACACAGTGCTACTGGATAAGACTCTTGAGAGTACCTTGGACTGCAAGATCAAACCAGTCCATCCTAAAGGAAATCAGTCCTGAATACTCATTGGAAGGACTGACGCTGAAGCTTCACTCCTTTGACCACCTGATGTGAAGAACCAACTCAATGGAAAAGACCCAGATGCTGGGAAAGACTGAAGACAGAAGGCAAAGAGGGAAACAGAGAATGAGATGGTTGGATGGCATCACCGATTCAACAGACGTGAACTTGGGCAAACTTTGGGAGATGGTGAGGGACAAGGAAGCCTGGCGTGCTACATTCCATGGGGTCGCCAAGAGTCAGATATGACTTGGCGACTGAACAACAACGCAGCATGACTAGCTGGAAAGAAATTTCTTTCATTGTCCAAAAACATCCAGAATCATAGAAGTTTAGCACTAAACCTGCCTTTAGATTTTACAGCACAATCCCATCATCTAAGACATTAAGAAAAGACTAAAAGATATTAAAAATTGGTTAAAGTCAATCCAATCAGTAAGTGGTAAAACTTGGGCATTAAGGGAAAAAGTCTAACATTTTCTTAGTTTGTAAAGAGCAGGAGTAAAAGTAAATACAGATTGAAGAGAGATGTTATAAAGACAGTGCGATCCTGAAGTATTTGTTGAACACATTTGAAATGGTTGTTGCTGTTTTAAAACTCTGAGTATTAAGTACTCTTCAGAAGCTTGAATTTGTAATTCTTAAAAAACTTATTAACTTAATGCATTTTCAGTTTCCATTTTGTTAAGCCTTATTCACAACAGAACTGTTTATTTTGTTAGCTAAGGTCATAATAAATCCAGCTTAATAGCACATACAACTAAATCTCAATAGCAGATAACTCATGTTCATGCAGTATAATCTTACATTAAAAAGGAAAAAAGCTACCAGATTCAACTCTTTCATGCCAAAAGACAAACTTTCATGTTTCCATATTACTGTCAACTTCACTTATTTTTCAAAACTACTTTTATTTTAGCTACTCAAGGGGGAGGAAACAGCATCTAAAGAACTTATTTTTGTCATGGTTTTCCTAGAAAATCTCCTGGGTTTTATTTTCCTTTTCCTAGGACATTAACCTGGAGAGGGAAATGGCAACTCAATCCAGTGTTCTTGCCTGGAGAATCCCAGGGATGGGGGAGCCTGGTGGGCTGCCGTCTATGGGGTCGCACAGAGTCGGACACGACTGAGTCGAGTTAGCAGCAGCAGCAGGACATTAACCGGAGAAGGCAATGGCACCCCTCTCCAGTACTCTTGCCTGGAAAATCCCATGGACGGAGGAGCCTGGTGGGCTGCAGTCCATGGCGTCGCTGAGGGTCGGGCACGACTTGAGCGACTTCACTTTCACTTTTCACTTTCATGCACTGGAGAAGGAAATGGCAACCCACTCCAATGTTCTTGCCTGGAGAATCCCAGGGACGGGGGAGCCTGGTGGGCTGCCGACTATGGGGTCGCACAGAGTCAGACACGACTGAAGCGACTTAGCAGCATGACATTAACATGAGAAGTATTATTTCTCTATTCTGAGATGTGGAGTATGGACCCGGTGTGAAGCAGCAGATTTACAAATCGTGCCTTCTCGTTAGCAATCAAAGTGGAGCTTACAGAAATGGAAACTCGGGGCTTACCTGGTGGCTCAGTGGTAAATGATTCACGTGCAACGCGGGACACGCGGGTTCGATCCCTGGTCCAGAAGATCCCCCGGAGGGACAGGCTACCCACTGCAGTATCCTTGCCTGGAGACTCCCCATGCGCAGAGGAGCCTGCCGGGCTCCAGTCCATGGAGTCCCAAAGAGCCGGACGCAGCTGAGTGACTCACTCCACTTTCACCCAGACGGGACCCCTGCCAGCTGGGGCGCCCTTCGGGGTCTTCAGTTTCCGAATGCCGCCTCGCACGCTGCCCCTCTCCTTCTCAGGAAGAACCCCCAGGTGCCGGGCCTGCCCCGTGTCCGTGCAAAAGCGGTCTCCCTTGCTCTTGCCGAAACTGCTACCCAAGGCGAGCCGCTCGGCCGAGTGTAGGGTCGGTCCGCCATGGCCTCGCCGCGCCGGGCCCTGACGTGGCCCCCTCACTCCCTGCTGTAAGCGGCCTCTGCTGAGCCACACCGCCGGCCCCACGCGCACGTCGCCGGAGACGCGGCTCCTCAGGCCGGGCTCTGCTCTGCTCCGCGTGCCCGCACCCGCAGGCCGGCAACAAGGCCGCTCGGGGGCCACCGCTTCCTCCCTCCAGGGGCCACCGCTTCCTCCGTCCAGGGGGCTTCGGCATCCCCGTCCCGCTGGGCTCCCGCCTCCTCCTCTGTGAGGCCTCGGGGGCTGCGTCCCGCTGGCTCCCGCCTCCTCTGAGGGGCCCTGGGGCCCCGTCCCGCCGACTGGCCACTCTCACTGCATTCCCCCCGCTGGCGCCGTCTCGCTGTCCTCGCTGTCCGCACTGACCGCGCTGTCCCTGACCCCCGGGCGGGCACGGGGCTCGGGGCTGGAAGGGCCGCCGGAGCCGCGTGCTCGTCTCCGCTCCTGGCCGGGGCGGCAGCCGCAGCAGCAGCTGTGCCGTGTCCTCTCCTCCCGGGCTGACCCCAGGACCCGGCCGGGGCACAGCGGGGAGGCCCCGGCCTTTTAGGGGGAGCTCGGGGATGGCTACTGCACAAAGTAGCCTCTGGCCAAGCAGGGACCTCGTGCACACATGCCCAGCGCCATGTGATCCCAGCGGTTCCCTTACTATTTACAAAACACGCCCGAGAAGGCCTGAACACCACCTTGCCTAAACTGCTCTCCCTACACTGACTGTGCTGAGCCCTACCTCATCATAGACAACTCCCATCTGTATGAAAATCTGTCAACATCTTCATTATGAGACATTTCAAACAGTAGATTTTAACAAAAAATAACATATCAAGCACCCATTTATCCTCTGCCAGATTAACATCTTAACAGCTTACAATATTTGCCTCCATTTATTTAATTTTATTTTTTAATAACACACCACACATTGCAACGGGAGAGTGGCCCCCACTCTGCAACTACAGAAAAGCCCTCCCAGCAACAAAGACCCACAACAGCCATAAATTTAAAAATAAAATTAAAAAGATAATAATACACTTCAGCTACAACTCAAGTCCTTCGTGCCATCTGTGGTGGATATGTGAGTGAACACGGCTCAGGGGTAAAATGTCCTATTCTGGTGCCAAAGCTTTGGATTTGAATTCTAACTCTGAAACCCTCTGGTGTGTAACCTTGGGCAAGTTACTTAACTCCTCTGAGCATCAGTTTGCGCATCTATTATTGAAAGGGGAATGATAATAATTGCTTATTACGTAGGATTATTGTAAGGGTTAAAGAAACCCATCGATGTAAAGCACTTGAAGCGTGTCTGGCACTCAATGAGCACGCTTGTCAGTCTTCCCGTGGGACTCGCGTCACTCGCATTTTCCACTAGCAGGCAAAAGTAGAAGGGCTTGCGAACAGGCACCGTATTTCAAAAATCAGACCTTCAGGTGTCTTAACTCCAAAAGTGAATTAAACTTGCAACTTACACAAAATGTATCATTTAACAAGATATATCATACTATAGCAAGTAGAAATATATCAAACACAAGGGCAGGAGAGTCTGAATACACCATAGCAAAACATCACATTTAAGTGGAAATGGCGGGGACATGCTCTTACTCCATAACCCTGAGACTTAGGAAAAGATTCAAAAATATGTTTGATTTTATGTAAAGTTTTAAATTGGACACTTGGTAACAAACAGAAGAAGTAAATAAAAGTGTAAGTGTTTTAATAACTTTCTGATAAATTAGAAAAATATGCCTGAGATTATCATCCATTCCACCAGCACAGTTTATTACATTCAGAGAGACAAATTCATTTAACATGCTGACAAATTCAATTTCCCTACAGCTTTATTACCCAAATTACTTACAACCTGGGAAAATGTTAAGTGTCAACTCTTTTAAAGGGTAGGCACAGCTCTTAAGCAAATCTGTGCAGTCTTAAGAGGAAGGGCCAGTGGCTTTTTCTGGTCTTCTCTGATTGGTTCTCTAGAGAAACAGGGTTTGTTTTTTTTTTAGGGTTGTCATTTTCATGAAGTTCATGCTTTTGTTCATTTTCTATCGTTTTGATTATTAATTTGCTTAAGTGATCAGGTTGCTGAAGCTGAAATTCACTGATAATTACTCATTTAAACAAATAAGTAGAGAAAAAAAATTACACAATTTAATTGTAGACTTAGTATATAGTTTGGTATTATCCAGTTCTTATTTTAAAAAATGTTATAAACTGGAATACGTTAGAAAAGGCATACATACTATAAAATACTGAGACAAAACTTGAAACTTAGCATTTGTTCAATAAATGACTCTTCAATATATAATCATCATATACTAAGCTATATCTTACACTCATAGTCATAGTTTCCTTAAGAAGAAGGAGTAATTATTCTGAGCTTAATGATTGGCATACTAAATAAAGCACAGGCAAATAAACTGCCCGACATTATAGACATCGAGTGTATGGTGAAGACACAATCTGAACCCTGAATGTCTAAAGCCAATGTCTGTTTCCTTACTTTATCTGAGGTACATTTGTATCAAGAAAGAACACTTTTGCAAACCATGTACACTGACACAGATGCCATGTGATTGTTTCAATAACATCACTCTGCTCACCTGTAACAGGACAGTAGACATCTATATCCAATCAGTGCTCTTCTTCAAAGAAATGGTCACTGGTCAGTTCAGTTCAGTTCAGTTCAATTGCTCAGTCGTGTCCGACTCTTTGTGACCCCATGAATCGCAGCACGCCAGGCCTCCCTGTCCATCACCAACTCCCAGAGTTCACTCACACTCATGTCCATCGAGTCGGTGATGCCATCCAGCCATCTCATCCTCTGTCGTCCCCTTCTCCTTGCCCCCAATCCCTCCCAGCGTCAGGGTCTTTTCCAATGAGTCAACTCTTCGCATCAGGTGGCCAAAGTACTGGAGTTTCAGCTTTAGCATCAGTCCTTCCAGTGAACACCCAGGGCTGATCTCCTTCAGAATGGACTGGTTGTATCTCCTTGCAGTCCAAGGGACTCTCAAGAGTCTTCTCCAACACCACAGTTCAAAGGCATCAATTCTTCAGCACTCAGCTTTCCTCACAGTACAACTCTCACATCCATACATGACCACTGGAAAAACCGTAGCCTTGACTAGATGAACCTTTGTTGGCAAAGTAATGTCTCTGGTTTTGAATATGCTATCTAGGTTGATCGTAACTTTCCTTTCAAGGAGTAAGCGTTTTTTTAATTTCATGGCTGCAATCACCATCTGCAGTGATTTTGGAGCCCAGAAAATAAAGTCTGACACTGTTTCCACTGTTTCCCAATCTATTTGCCATGAAGTGATGGGACCAGATGCCATGATCTTCGCTTTCTGAATGTTGAGCTTTAAGCCAACTTTCTCACTCTCCTCTTTCACTTTCAACAAGAGGCTTTTTAGTTCCTGTTCACTTTCCACCATAAGAGTAGTGTCATCTGCATATCTGAGGTTATTGATTTTCTCCCAGCAATCTTGATTCCAGCTTGTGGCTCTTCCAGCCCAGCATTTCTCATGATATACTCTGCATATAAGTTAAATAAGCACGGTGACAATATACAGCCTTGACGTACTCCTTTTCCTTTAGAAACCACTTAATATAGGGCTTCCCTGGTGGCTCACACGGTAAAGAATCCGCATGCAATGTGGGAGATCTGGGTTTGATCCCTGGGTTGGGAAGATCCCCTGGAGGAGGGAATGACAACCCATTCCAGTATTCTTGTCTGGAGAATTCTATGGACAGAGGAGCCTGGCAGGCTAAAGTCCATGAGGCCGCAAAGAGTTGGACATGACTGACGACTGTCACACTTCACTTAAGATGGAAGGTGGTGAGTACTGTGACTTGGCACTTAAAGTGGGTGAATTATCTTTGCAGCTTCTATTCCTGTTATGAGCTGTACATATATTTCTCTGATGAATTCAAAAAGGCCCATACACTGCTATTTACAATTCATCTATTTAATTAATTCTCTTCAAACAACAGAAATCACTGAAAGTATCCAGTCCTTTTCCTCAGCATTCTAAACTTGTGATTATATTTTATAGTTTCCAAAACAAAAAATGACAAAGAAAAATAAGTGCCCAGAAAAGAGATGGAAATATAATAAGTCTAACACTGATGAGAGAGAGAATGAAATTAAGAAGAAGAAAAGGCATTGTAAATGAATTAATCTTTAGGCACATCAAATGTGGAAAGATTAAAAAAAATGTTAAAATGCATTTCTTATCATTGTAATTTATGTCACTACAGAAAAAAATTTAAGAGATAAAGTGACAAGATGTTAGCAATTATCTTGTTTTTCTGTAATCTCTGTGTACACCTATTGAATTTTTACTCAATGATAATTTGAAAAGCCAAGGTGATGCCGCCCTGTATTCCAAGTCAGCACTTGTTCCATTATTCCACTACAAATTTATATGTAGGGACTTCCCTGGTGGTCCAGCGACTAAGCCTCTGTGCTCCCAGTGCAGGGGGCCTGGGTTTGATCCCTGGTCAGGGAACCAGATCACACATGCTGCAACCAAGACCTGGTCCAACCAAAGCAACTTGTATATGGTTACATATAGAGTTTGAGCGAGTATAACATGCTTATACGTACCTGGTGCCTCTTGGTAAGGTATGGATATATACGCATGTGGGAGTAAGTAGGCTCCACACTGTTCAAAATATCTATGAATCTCCAATTTCCCAGAAAAGTACAGGTCTCTATCGCTTTATGTTATGCATAAATGTGAAAAATATCAATAACATAACATTTTTCCCCAAAATAAATGACCAGAGATTCTCTAAATATCAAAATCCCAGATTATTTATAGGTTCTTTTTCTAGAAGAAAATATACTCTAAGGGCTCCTGAGCTGAACAGGTTAAAACCAGCAGGCAAAATGCCAACAAGCTGTGGCACTGCATTCATCGCATTAACCAAAATACAGATGTCTACTCCCTACACTGGAAAAAATAAATAAATGGAATGTTGTACTTTAAAAGTGCTCCTCAAAGCTTGGCCCTTAGTAATCCTTTCAATATGGGAAGCCCCTAAAAATATATTCAAATTACTCATGTATTTAAATAATAACGAGGGCAAAATATCCATCAACATCACCATCCACAAAAACGTGTGTGAGAAATTAAGAAAATAAACTAAATGCTGGTCCTTCTCTTTAATACAATCTATCTGCAAATCTAGTAATTTATGCGTTTTACTTTAAAACACACACGTAAGTTACGCCCAGCTTATTCGGCAGCACTACTCAAGGGGCAGCAGTGTGAGCTGTGCACCTCAGAACTCCTCTGACGCCGGCCTTGTTTTCTCCCCTGAAATCACTGTGAATGTGGGTAAGTTACGTATCTCCACAATGCCCAACTCTGTAATATGGGACAACAGCTTTACATTTATTAACTTGAGTTTATTCATATAAATAGTTTAGAAAAGTACCTGCCACATAGTAAACGCAGTAATTGTTGTCATTTTCTCTTGACAGACACATTGAGTTATTGGCGATTAAAAAAACATTTACTAAACATTATTTATAAGACCTTTAGACTTGTGCTGAATTATATTATTGGCTCTCCTATTTCTCCAACTTGCAAACAGCAGATCGATGGACCTCTCAACCCCCATAACCACTTGAGCTAATTCCTGTATTTCCTATTGGTTCTGTTTCTCGGGAGAATCCTGACCAGTACAGTGGTAGAGCACCATGCCTGTCTTACCACCTTTAAATGTCTTTTGGAGGAAAAAAAATAAATATCTATGCTGTTTAGTCCACTATGGTTTTTATTTTCACTTTTGGCAGAGCAGGGAAGAGAGTCGTCTGCTGTGAGCATGTAAACGAATTCCCCACTATACAGAACTGAACTTCTTGTTTAATCACTAAGTCGTGTTCAACTCTTTTTGCGACCCATGGATTGTAGCCACCAAGTTCCTTGTCCATGGGGATTCTCCAGGCAAGAATACTAGAGTGCATTGCCGGGATCTTTTCAACTCAGGGGTGGAACCCAGGTCTCCCTCATTGCATGCAGATTCTTTACCATCTGAGCGACCAGGGAAGCCCTCACCTACAATGAGATAGTTATAAATCAAAGTGTAGGAACTCATCAAGGATGTTATCCATTTCTGTGACAAGTAAGGGTACTTTCTCTCTTTAACCAGAGAAGCAAAATGTTAGTATTAATATTTGCTTTGTTGCTTGTGGGGCTTCCCTGGAGGCTCAGACAGTAGAGAATCTGCCTGCAGTGCAGTAGACCCGGGTTCTGTTGTTATTAGCACTAACTCTCTGCTTCTCTTCTGGAGCAATTTCCTTGAGAACCCCACGAGCAATGTGAAAGTTGAATATGTATGTGATGAGAGCTAATGTGTATATAATTTCTTGTTAGTTCTTCTCTGAGAATAAACAATCTATCTGCACATATGCATCAGTGTATTGCAAATGAGCATGTATTTCTGTTCTCCACAGAAATTTCTGTTTAAAGAGATTCAAGCAAATCAAGATTTGACCTTGGCTCTGGCTTTGCAGACAGGAAACAGGAGCCAGGAGCCAAGGAATGCAGGCAGCCTCTCAAAGCTGAGAATAAGCCCTGGCTGACAACAGCGAGAAAACAGAAATCTCAGCTCCGTAACTATGGGTAACTGAAGTCTGCCAGCACATTGAACAAGATTGGAAGTAGATTTGTCCCAGAGCTCCAGGCAAGATAACACAGCTGTCTACACCTTGACTTTGACCTTGTGAGACTATCAGAGCACCAGTTGAGCTGTGCTGGCCCAGACATCCAACTTGCAGGCTTGTGAGATTATTAATGTTATTTATTTACTATACGTGTTATTTTAAGGTGCCAATCTTGTGGTTAATTGTTATGGCAGGAATAGGAAACCAAGCCAATACCTCCCATGTAGGAGCCGCGTGCTTTGGAGGCAGCCCTTTAAAAACTTTGCAGATTGGTTTGATTAGAACCGAAGGAATTCCAATTTGCCCTTCCCTATTCCAATAGATCTAGAACCAGGCATAAGCAAATCATTACATGACCTTCCCAAAACCACAGGAAAGTTCAGGAAGGGGCATTTGCCCTAATATGGGCTAGTGACACATTAAAAGAGATTTACTTAATGGATTCTAAAAACAGAGTGTAACCACTTTGCAAAGCTATGAGAGAAGTCATTTTCTCTTTTGATGATGAAGGTATGTGGTTATGAGTTGCAGTAACGTTCCGGCCATTTTGCTACTCTGGGGTAATACAGGCTGAGGAAGAAGAACATTAGAGACAAGAGTGCAGCTGAGTAAACACCAGGAAAGCAGAACAGGGCATGGGAATAACTCAACTCTGAAGGCTGTTCTTTACATGCTAAAGGCACAATGTTTTAGAAATAATTTTTTAAAAATTGTTGTTTACTACTATAACCCAGGTTCCAATGCTCTGCAGGAGCTCTTTTTTTGCTTTTGTTTTAGCCGTGTCCAACTCTTTGCAACCCCATGGACTGTAGCCTGCCAGGCTCCTCTGTCCATGAGATTCTCCAGGCAAGAATATTGGGGCAGGTTGCCATTTCCTTCTCAGGAAGACCCAGGGATCAAATTGGAGTCTCTTGCATCTCCTGCCCTGGCAGTGGGTTCTTTTACCACCGAGCCAGGTCTTGTAGGGCGGTAATTACGAGGCAATGCTACAACAGCCCGCAGGCCACGACTGCCATGCACTGCCCCTACATTGTTGGGGGACACTGATTTTTAAAGGGAAAATTGGCACATTTTCATGTAAATTTCAGAGTGACACTGGCCAAACAAAACAAAACAAAACAAAACTATCATGTTAAGTGTCCGAATACTAGAGAGTATCTACTTTTTCCTGAGTTGAGCCAATGCTTTAAGAAATAAGAGTAATAATCCAGTTTAAGAACATGGCTTTGAATCAAGCGTAAACCTATCATAGCTGATACAGGGGTGAACTGCATCCTGTGAGAAGGCAGCTTATGACAGGGGGCGTATCTGGAGCCTGCAGAGGCGCCCCGAGGAATCTCTGAAGCTCACCTAGTTCCGCCATCAGGTCTCCTCTCAGTCCGCCTGCCTCTCGTTTCACGGGTCTCTGCATCTTCATGTCCTTTACCCTCCTTACCTCCTTAACCAATCCAGTGAGTGCCTGCATTTGAAACACCGATTTGAGAAGGCAATTTCTTCCAGCTGTCATGTACCAAAGACAGCTTGGAAGTTGCTTTTGAATGAACAGATGAATTCTCCCCAAAGCCGATATTAATTTCCTCTGTTTCGTGGCTGGTTGGGAACCCAGAGAAACTGTCATCGCTCAGACTGGCCTCTCTTCTGTGAAGCCTCCTCTAATGTGCTTTGATTTGATGCCAGCCTGGATATGGATATTGCATCCCAAGTGTGTTCTCCTTAGCCTTACAACTTTCCACACTGAGTTGCAGATGACATTTCCTTTGACAGTCTGACAGACCCTCATTGCTACACATATCTATGCATCACTTGTGGGGGCCCTGGAAAACTGGGGGGAGCTGGTGTCAGTCACAGGCCTCCTCTGTGTCTCCAATTTCCTTTGTCTCTTTATTACCACTAACACAGCTTTCAAGGAGCCAGACCTCCCCCAGGCTCGGGCTCTCTATCTCTGCATTCATACAGAAACGGTTTCCCTGCCTTGTGGGATTGCCTGTGCTCTCAAGCCAAGAAAGTGCTAGCTAAGTAGTGAGAGAGTCCATTTGTTACAGTGAGGCTGTCCATGCATCCATGCTGCAAGTCAGTTGGTGATGATTTCTTGGCCTCTTCTAATCCCAGCCACCTCTCTCTGCAGCTCCTTTCTAAGAGGGCATCACAGATCATCCTGCACAAGACATCTTACGTGAGGTCAGGAAGCCAGTTTCAGGCTTAAATCATCCCAGTGTGGGAACTGTGGTTGAAAGAGAACACCTCATGCTCAGACTCTCCCCGGGAAAGCTCAGGACGGCTGCGGTCGCCCTCTGACTGACCTGTGTTGAGTTATACAGTGTCCTGAGCCAGTGGGTGAGTCACAGCCAGGCACGGGCATCATGAAGGCTACTCAGCGCCAGCACAAATGCTGACTGAGTAAAAGTACAGAATGAATTTGTGGCGCCAAGGGGAAGGATGCGGGGAGGAGAGCTGGTAAGTGTGCGACACACACACAGACGCCTATATTCAAGCTGGATAACCAACAAGGACCTGCTGATAGCTCACATCTGCTCAGTGCTATGTGGCAGCCTGGCTGGGAGGGGAGTTTGGGAATAGACACATGTACACGCATGACTGGAGTCCCTTCACTGTTCACCGGAAACCAGCACAGCATTGTTAGCTGGCCGCACCCCAACACAAAATAAAAGGTCTAAAAAAAGGGAACAAAATAAATAAATGACTGGCCAGTGATGAGCTCTCCAAAACACATTAATGGTCTGGTAAAAGGTAAAACAAAACGATCTTTTTACTGCTTGCAGGGAAAAGGTCTCTGTTACTATACACAAGAAGTGGTCCTTTACCTGGTAGCAGAGGGAAGAGCACGTGAACTGACTCGGGCTCCAGAAGAGCCGCGGTGCAGGTGTCAGACCACCCGGATTTGACCTCAGCTCCAGTTTGCTTGGGCGATGACAGCCATTCTGGGACTGTTTCCCCACGCAGAATGCACATAATGACAGTCCATCAGGGAGTGTCTGGGGACCAGATGAGCTAATGCAACTAAAAGACTGGGAAACAAGTCCCTGGCAAGTTGTAAGCTCTCAGTAAGTGGCGGGAGTAATTACTATTATTCGTGAGAAATAAGAAAATGGATGGCAATCCAGGGTAAAGGAATTGCATCACCCTTCAGTGGAAAATCAGAGTGTGTTCAGCTACACAGATTACGTATTGGTTTAAGACTGTCCCCCTAAATAAAACTATTAGCCCCATGGGGTGGTTGGGGGGTGGGGGTGGGGAACGAGATCACTCTAATTGACTGCTTCTGTCCAGCCTGTCCAGCGCGTTTGACTCTTTGTGACCGCATGAACTGTAGCCCACCAGGCTCCTCTGTTCATGGAATTCTCCAGGCAAGATTCTGGAGAGGGGAGCAATTCCATTCTCCAGGGGAATCTTCCTGACCCAGGGACTGAACCCAGGTCTCCTGCATTGCAGACAGATTCTTTACTGTCTGAGTTACCAGGGGAGATAGTCCAGTGCCTGGAATATAATGGGTACTCAATACTTCATGAATGAATGAATATCTGTGTATAAGAGTGAGGGAGCCAGGCAGAACAGTTGTGCTCACTAGTCATCACACAAATCACAGCAAAATTGGAAATAAAGCTGTAATCTCCCAGGAAGCCTCCAAAAACAGGCTCACTGTTTACTCAGCCATTACAAGCTGATTGGTGATATAAGTTTAAACAATTATACAGGAAAGGGGATACTTTCCACTTTTTAACAAAAGCCATTTATGCTTGTTAAACATGTAGTTTATATGTATTTTAGCAACTAAATTAAGGAGTGCTAGGGGGAGAGAAAAATGGGCCAACTCTGTAACGGCCTGCAGAGGTCCTTACTGGCAGAAAGTCCTGAAGGAAGACATTGATGAGAATATTACAATTGTAACTTTAAGTCCTGCAGAGGTCCTGACTTGCAGGAAGTCCTAAAGGAAGATACTGATGAGAATATTACAATTGTAACTTTAAGTCCTGCAGAGGTCCTGACTTGCAGGAAGTCCTAAAGGAAGATACTGATGAGAATATTACTACTGTAACTTTAAGTCCTGCAGAGGTCCTTACTTGCAGAAAGTCCTGAAGGAAGACATTGATGAGAATATTACTATTGTAACTTTAAGTCCTAATGTTGCCTCATGAATTTATCGGAGAAATGAAAAAATCAGTTTTTAAAAGTCATCAATTTGACTCATAGGGGCGGCATAGTAAAAGAAAGATTACCTGTGAGTAAAAAAAAACAGAAGAGAAAAATTAAATTTCAAGAAGGAGTAAAAGAAAGTCACTACAAGTAGAACGTGCATGAATTCACTTCCTTAGGGACTTGGAGGAGAATTACTCATTTTGAGGACAAAGCATAAGAAAACTTTAGGATAACAATAAAAGAGCAAACAAATTCACTGTTGTGGAAGATAAAAGAAAAAATCTACAAGTGGAGAGAAAAGAAAAGCAGTAAGAACAGAACTAGTATTCCATTTTAGAGAAGAACACAGAAAGGGAATTTTCAAAAGAACCTACGATTTTTGAAAATTTTCTCTATGATTATGCCTTATACAGTGTATACTGAGCAGAATGCCAAAAACTAGCATTTCTTAGAAAATCCCGATATGATGACTAAAGAATATTTTCACTTCTTTCAGATTGATCAAAATGAGAAATAAAAATGCAAAATGGTTACCTCACCCCTGTGAAAGTGCATTTCGATATGTTTGTATTTTAGAATCTGCAGGTCATCTGAGGGCCCAGACTGCTCTTGGCAATGTGTTGCCTTAGTTATTAACACAACCCAACCACTGAAAACCTTATTTTCAGCACAAATTAGATAATAATCTTGAACTACGGAGACACTGGGTTAAAATTTAGAAGCCAGAGAAGAAAGGTGATAAGACTATAATCACATTCAAATCTCAATTAAATTTAGCATCTTCAGAGTTTTAGGGCTTCCCCAGTAGTCCAATTGTAAACAAGCTGCCTGCTAATGCAAGAGACACAGGAGACTCAGGTTTGATCCCTAGGTTGGAAAGATCCCCTCGAGTTGGAAGTGACAACCCATTCCAGTATTCTTGCCTGGGAAATCCCGTGGACAGAGGGGCTGGCAGTCTACAGTCCATGGGGTTGGTAACGTCAGACGTGACGGAGCACACACGCAGTTTGAGGGCACAAAAACCCAATCTGGCCAATAATCATCCACCCCAAGTCATGGTATCTGCCATGTTGTAATTAGCTACCATCAAATAGGTTGCTATTCAATTGCCACATTCTCTATCCCCAGCCCTCCCATCCTCTCTAAATCTGCCTGTAAGGCATCAACTTTTTATTATATTGAAAATTCTTTGAGGACCACCAGTGAGCACAATTGCACACACACAGCACTCGGTACAGAATCTTGAAAGCATGACAGAAAACACTGATTTGATTTTTTCAATCCTTAAAGCAAAATCTCCAAATAAATGTACAGAGAATTTAAAATATCTCATGTGGGAAATATATCACATGTTATTGATGAGAGTAAATGGGGAAAAAATAAAACTATGTAAAGCAAGAAAAATAAGTTGTTCCGTCAAACTTCCCAGAAAACATCATTTGAAGTTGTCTGCTATTAAGTACTTCAACATAAGTTATTTAAAGAAGTGATTTTTTCTTAAGTAATAAGAAATTAGTCATAAACTCACAATTTCCTGCAGGAAAATGGACCCAGAGAACGTTTTCAAATAACAATCTTTTCTGTTCTTACAGTGGTTGCCTTTTTCCCCTAAATAGGTAGGTGGGAAAAATACATAAATGTGTTTTTGAAAACTGACTTCCCTAAGGAATGGTGACTACTTTGGTGAAAATGTTTTAGTTGCCATTACCCAATTCTTAAAAAAAAAAAAAAAAGAATTTAAGCTTAAAATTTCAATACAATTTTAAACTGATGTATATTCACATAAAATTATATTAAAACTAGAGCAGTATTCTTGCCTGGAGAATCCCGTGAATAGAGGAGACTGGCAGGCTACAGTCCAGAAGGTCGCAAAGAGTCGGACACAACTGAGCACGTGATGGATTAGTCAAGATCAACTGTATTAGATATTATTCCCCCAAAATACATTCACAAAATCTATTTTTAGTTATTTTTCTGTACTATATCACTGGCTCTATATCACCATACTGGAAGGACATAATGCTAAAATATTTACTGGGGCCAGTCATTCACGGCCCAGCAACATTGGGTCCTAAGATGATACATGCTGATCATTTCCACTGATTTTTTTTTTTTTTTCCTTACTCTAGTGTCTCAAGAACTGGAGAACATACTGTTGCATTTGAACAATTGACAAGTCAAGACCAGATTTCTTAAGCTTTCAGTGCCCACATTTTTATTAGATGTTTAAAATCTAAACTGTTAAATTAGAGGGTCGTTTGTCAAGGAGGAGGCGAGAAACAGTACGATCTGATCTCAATGCTGACTGAATGAATCACAAACTTGGTTCTCATGCTTGCTCCATGATGACTCCATTCTCTAGCTGGTACCTAGAAATGACTGCCAAGCTTTGGAGCTACGCTACAAAACACGTTTGTTAAATGAACACCCGGGGATTAATCTGTGACCCCCTTGCTATTATTTTACGTGTGTGCATGTCACTCAGTCGTGTCTAACTCCTTGGGAGCCCACGGACTGCAGCCTGCCAGGCTCCTCTGTCCATGGGATTTCCTGGGCAAGAATACCAGAATGAGCTGCCAATTCCTTCTCCAAATTCACATTTCCTGCATTGGCTGCTGCTGCTGCTAAGTCGCTCCAGTCGTGTCCGACTCTGTGGGACCCCATAGACGGCAGCTCACCAGGCTCCCCCGTCCCTGGGATTCTCCAGGCAAGAACCCTGGAGTGGGTTGCCATTTCCTTCTCCAATGCATGAAAGTGAAAAGTGAAACTGAAGTCGCTCAGTTGTGTCCGACTCTTCGTGACCCCATGGACTGCAGTTCACCAGGCTCCTCCATCCATGGGACTTTCCAGGCGAGAGTACTGGAGTGGGTGCCATTGCCTTCTCCACCTGCATTGGCAGGTGGACTCTTTACCACTGTGCTACCTGGGAAGTCCCTCACAATTTATCAAGGCTGTTACAATTTAAACTCTTTTCAGATTCTATAATAATGCATTCCAAGCTTCCAATAAGTGATGCTAGCTCTGTGCTAACGCTGGAAAATCAATCCTAGGTACGACAGAAACGCCACAGGGAGGTGTAAGTAACCACAGTGATGCGCTGTGATATCAGAGACTACCATTGCATGAAATACCAGTGCTTATACTGTGAAATTTTTTTTCCCATGTCTGGAATATTTTATTTTTTTTTTAATTTTATTTTATTTTTAAACTTTACATAATTGTGTTAGTTTTGCCAAATATCAAAATGAATCCACCACAGGTATACATGTGCTCCCCATCCTGAACCCTCCTCCCTTCTCCCTCCCCATACCATCCCTCTGGGTCGTCCCAGTGCACTAGCCCCAAACATCCAGTATCGTGCATCAAACCTGGACTGGCATCTCGTTTCATACATGATATTTTACATGTTTCAATGCCATTCTCCCAAATCTTCCCACCCTCTCCCTCTCCCACAGAGTCCATAAGACTGTTCCATACATCAGTGTCTCTTTTGCTGTCTCATACACAGGGTTATTGTTATCATCTTTCTAAATTCCATATATATGCGTTAGTATACTGTATTGGTGTTTTTCCTTCTGGCTTACTTCACTCTGTATAATAGGCTCCAGTTTCATCCACCTCATTAGAACTGATTCAAATGTTTTCTTTTTAATGGCTGAGTAATACTCCATTGTGTATATGTACCACAGCTTTCTTATCCATTCATCTGCTGATGGACATCTAGGTTGCTTCCATGTCCTGGCTATTATAAACAGTGCTGCGATGAACATTGGGGTACACGTGTCTCTTTCCCTTCTGGTTTCCTCAGTGTGTATGCCCAGCAGTGGGATTGCTGGATCATGTGAAAATTTAAAGAAACATTTTTATAAAGACTACTAAAATACTTGTAGATTTACCAGATTGGAGAACATACTCCTGTACATTTTACTTTTACTCCTACTGGAAATACAACTTAAACTGTGTGAGCTGGAATCATGCTCACTCTTTGGGAACAGATCTTTTGCAAAAAATGTCACTGTACCACATAAGCTCAGAAAATGTGATTTTTTTTTTTTTTAGAAATTTACTACAAATCTTATGAGTAACAGTTATACGTCTGGTCTTCATTATTTCCTTTTTTATCCAAATCTCAACTTTTTATGTGGAAGATTCCCACTCTAACATTGCTTATTCATGAAAAATTCAGTCAGTCAGTTCAGATGCTCATTCATGTGCAACTCTTTGTGTTCCCATGAACCGCGTCACGCCACGCCTCCCTGTCCATCACCAACTTCCGGAGTCCACCCAAACCCATTTCCATCAAGTCGGTCATGTCACCCAACCATCTTATCCTCTGTCATCCCCTACTCTTCCTGCCCTCAATCTTTCCCAGAATCAGAGTCTTTACCAATGAGTCAGCACTCCACATCAGGTGGCCAAAGTACTGGAGTTTCAGCTTCAATGTCAGTTCTTCCAATGAACACCCAGGACTGATCTCTTTCAGAATGGACTGGTTGGATCTCCTTGCAGTCCAAGGGACTCTCAAGAGTCTTTTCCAACACCACAGTTCAAAAGCATCAATTCTTCGGCACTCAGCTTTCTTCACAGTCCAACTCTCACATCCATATATGACCACTGGAAAAACCATAGCCTTGACTAGACACCTTTGTCAGCAAAGTAATATCTCGGCTTTTCAATATGTTATCTAGGTTGGTCATAACATTCCTTCCAAGGAGTAAGTGTCTTTTAATTTCATGGCTGCAATCACCATCTGCAGTGATTTGGAGGCTCAGAAAAATAAAGTTTGACACTGTTTCCATTGTTCCCCATCTATTTCCCATGAAGTGATGGGACCAGATGCCACGATCTTCGTTTTCTGAATGCTGAGCTTTAAGCCAACTTTTTCACTCTCCACTTTCACTTTCATCAAGAGGCTTTTTACTTCCTCTTCACTTTTTGCCATAAGGGTGGTATCATCTGCATATTTGAGGTTATTGATATTTCACCGGGCAATCTTGATTCCAGCTTGTGCTTCTTCCAGCCCAGCATTTCTCATGATGTACTCTGCGTATAAGTTAAATAAGCAGGGTGACAATATACAGCCTTGACGTACTCCTTTTCCTATTTGGAACCAGTCTGGTGTTCTATGTCCAGTTCTAACTGTTGCTCCTGACCTGCATATAGGTTTCTCAAGAGGCAGGTCAGGCAGGTCAGGTGGTCTGGTATGCCTATCTCTTTCATAATTTTCCACAGTTTATTGTGATCCACACAGTCAAAGGCTTTGGCATAGTCAATAAAGCAGAAATAGATGTTTTCCTGGAACTCTCTTGCTTTTTCCATGATCTAGCAGATGCTGAATTTGATCTCTGGTTCCTCTGCCTTTTCTAAAACCAGCTTGAACATCTGGAGGTTTGCGGTTCATATATTGCTGAAGCCTGGCTTGGAGAATTTTAAGCATTACTTTACTAGCGTGTGAGATGAGTGCAATTGTGCAGTAGTTTGAGCATTCTTTGGCATTGCCTTTCTTTGGAATTGGAATGAAAACTGACCTTTTCCAGTCCTGTGGCCACTGCTGAGTTTTCCAAATTTGCTGGCATATTGAGTGCAGCACTTTCACAGCATCATCTTTCAGGATTTGGAATAGCTCAGCTGGAGTTCCATCACCTCCACTATCTTTGTTTGTAGTGATGCTTTCTAAGGCCCACTTGACTTCACATTCCAGGATGTCTGGCTCTAGGTCAGTGATCACACCATCGTGATTATCTGGGTCGTGAAGATCTTTTTTGTACAGTTCTTCTGTGTATTCTTGCCATCTCTTCTTAATATCTTCTGCTTCTGTTAGGTCCATACCATTTCTGTCCTTTATCAAGCCCATCTTTGCATGAAATGTTCCCTTGGTATCTCTAATTTTCTTGAAGAGATCTCTAGTCTTTCCCATCCTGTTTTTTTCCGCTATTTCTTTGCACTGATTGCTGAGGAAGGCTTTCTTATCTCTCCTTGCTTTTCTTTGGAACTCGGCATTCAGATGCTTATATCTTTTCTTTTCTCCTTTGCTTTTCACTTCTCTTCTTTTCACAGCTATTTCTAAGGCCTCCTCAGATAGCCATTTTGATTTTTGCATTTCTTTTCCATGGGGATGGTCTTGATCCCTGTCTCCTGTACAATGTCATGAACCTCCGTCCATAGTTCATCAGGCACTCTGTCTATCAGATCTAGGCCCTTAAATCTATTTCTCACTTCTACTGTATAGTCATAAGGGATCTGATTTAGGTCATGTCTGAATGGTCTAGTGGTTTTCTCCAGTTTCATCAATTTCAGTCTGAATTTGGCAATAAGAAGTCATGATATGACCCACAGTCAGCTCCTGGTCTTGTTTTTGCTGACTGTATAGAGCTTCTCCATCTTTGGCTACAAAGAATATAATCAATCTCATTTTGGCGTCAATCATCTGGTGACGTCCATGTGTAGGGTATTCTCTTGTGTTGTTGAAAAAGGGTATTTGCTCTGACCAGTGTGTTCTCTTGGCAGAACTCTTTAGCCTTTGTCTTGCTTCATTTTGTACTCCAAGGCCAAATTTGCCTGTTACTCCAGGTGCTTCTTGACTTCCTACTTTTGTATTCCAGTCCCCTATAATGAAAAGGACATCTTTTTGAGGTGTTAGCTCTAGAAGATCTCATAGGTCTTCTTAGAACTGTTCAACTTCAGCTTCTTCAGCATTACTGGTCAGGGCATAGACATGGATTACCGTGATATTGAATGGTTTGCCTTGGAAACAAACAGAGATCATTCTGTCATTTTTGAGATTGCATCCAAGTACTGCATTTCGGACTCTTTTGTTGACCATGATGGCTACTCCATTTCTTCTAAGGGATTCCTGCCTGCAGTAGTAGATATAATGGTCATCTGAGTTAAATTTACCCATTCCAGTCCATCTTATTTCGCTGATTCCTAGAATGTCGATGTTCCCTCTTGCCATCTCCTGTTTGACCACTTCCAATTTTCCTTGATTCATGGGCCTGACATTCCCGGATCCTGTGCGACACTGCTCTTCACAGCATCGGACCTTGATTCTATCACTAGGCCTTGACTCTGTCACGAGTCCCATCCACAACTGGGTGTTGTTTTTGCTTTGGCTCCATTTTTTCATTCTTTCTTGAGTTATTTATCCACTGATCTCCAGTAGCATATTGGGCACCTATCGACCTGGGGAGTTCATCCTCCACTGTCCTATATTTTTGCTGGTTCATACTGTTCATGGGGTTCTCAAGGCAAGAATACTGAAGCGGTTTGCCATTCCCTTCTCCAGTGGACCACATTCTGTCAGACCTCTCCACCATGACCCATCCATTTTGGGTGGCCCCACATGGCATGGCTTAGTTTCACTGAGTTAGACAAGGCTGTGGTCCATGTGATCAGATTGGCCTGTTGTCTGTGATTATGGTTTCAGTCTGTCTGCCCTCTAATGCCCTCTCAGTACCTACTGTCTTATTTGGGTTTCTCTCACGTTGGATGTGGGGTATCTCTTCACAGCTGCTCCAGCAAAGCGCAGCCGCTGCTCCTTACCTCCGACGTGGGGTCGTTCCTCTCGGCCGGCTGACAACTATCTAAAAGCCACTCCGTCGTGTCCGACTCTTTGCGACCCCACGGACATTAGCCTGCCAGGCTCCTCTATCCATGGAATTCTCCAGGCGAAAATACTGGAGTGGATCCCCTTCTCTGGGGGATCTTCACAACCCAGGGATCGAACCTGGGTCTACTGCATTGCAGATTCTCCATCTGAGTCACCAGGGAAGCCCTTTTAATAGGTTATGGGAAATCAAACCACAGAATAATATGCAGCAAGTTAAGAAGATGAAATAGGTTTCCATGTATCATCAAAAAATGTGAATAAAAACACTATAACAGTGGCAAAAACCAATCTAGAAAAAGAGCAGTCTAAGCCATGGAATTTGGTTGGGGAGGAGGTGGAAGATCGTACAACAGAGAAACTTGCAATTTTCTTTTGCAAGATTTTAATAATTTAAAATATACTTCTTTTATAATCAGCAAAATAATCTCATTCTATAAAATCTCATACTGTCCTCAGAAGGAAATGTATATGTTGGCCTCTGACTTCCAAATAAACATACGTAAATAAAATGAAGGCATTTAACTCTGCTGTCTTCAACAAGCCCACTACATTTGCAATGATATTAATTTAAAAGGCTCAGACATTCGACAACAAGGAGAAAGGGAAGAAGATAGGAACAGAAGAAGTACATTAATCAAACTGAAATGTGGGAAGCCGGTGAGCGAGTGGCAGTCACACATCAAACCTAAGTTAAGAGGCTGTGATGAAAGGTACGTAGTGTTTTTGAAAGCAAGGGGTATAGATAGGGCTAATCACAAAAAGACTGATCGTGAATCCATTTAAGAGGCAATTAGCTAGCTTAGTATTACTTACCTCAGCAGAAAAGGAGTGCTTACTGGATATAAATTTCCAGGGTTAAGTTTATATCAAGAAAAAGCAGTATAAGCATACTATTTAGAGGTACTGAGGTAAACACACAAACACACACACATATACACACGAAACCCTTAAAAAGTTGAATACGGCTTTCCTCTGGAGAGCAGGCAGCAGGATGGGGCAGAGTGAGGCAGGGACTCTGCATGTTGTTCCCGCCATCAATAATCTTAGCTTATGCTACTTTTAAGCTCTTTGCATATGTTACCAGTTTTTAAAACTATATACACTAATTACATTCGTTAACATAATTATTAAAACAAAAATATTTACTACTTATTGACTTACTGCCAATATATTATGCTCATTGGCTTATAGATTAACCACAGGACAAAAATCTCTTTTTATAATGACATTTGATGCACAAGTTGAAATAAATAGATACATATGAAAAGAGTTTTAATATTAGACATTCTGAAACCACTGTACATAGGAACTAGAATTTGTTGTTGTTCAGTCACTAAGTCGTGTCCAACTCTTTGCAGCCCATGGACTACAGCGCGCCAGGCTACTCTGTCCTCCACTGTCCCCAGGGTTTGCTTAGATTTATGTCCACTGATTGCTGATGCTCTGTAACCGTCTCACCCGTTGCCACTCCCTTGTCCTTTTGCCTTCACTCTTTCTCAGCATCAGGGTCTCTTGGGCAATTATAAATGAATAATGGGTAATGGGAGTCACGTTTCTCATTTTTGGAGTACAATATACAGATAAGCAATGGGAAGAGGCTAGAGTGAACAATTTGGAAATAAGTTATCATTGAGACAACAGTAGGGGTGCATGCTTATCCTAATCTATATATAGAAATTAAATATAGAAATATGTGTGTATATATATATATGTGAATAAATATTTATAGATGTATGTATTAACCCAGATCTCTCTTCTATCTTCTGAGATCACCTAGAAGAAATGACATCTCAGTAGCAAAGAACACTTCTAGCAACTAGATCTTGGTTTCCAATACTATGTTTTTTTAAAAAAAAAGAAAGCAGGTATCTCTGGATAAGTTACCAACTCTAAGAGATGGTCAGTGAATACACAACATGAGCCCAAGATCAGGGAAATGCCAGAAAGGAACAAAGTGCTCAACACACACACACACAGATGGAAGTTGTCAAAGGGATACAGGCGCCAACCGGACAAGCTGCTAATAGCAAAGAGGGAACTGTCTCAGCACTAAAATAAAGTGGTAAGGTTCAGAACCCAGAGTACAAAATATACATCATGAGCCTGTCCTGATAGAAATTATTGACTGAGGGAATGAGTGAACAAACAAATGAACAGCCAGGAGAGAAGAGATAGATGTGCTGTGCAGGAAAATTCCAAATAATCCATGGAGAAGCTGCCCTCAGTGGGATAGAGTGTAATGGCCAACTGAACAAGTATGGCTGAGAATACTGACTTCCTTACAAAAAGCACAGCAAGGAAAGGGGAAAGAGTAATGATACAGTGGAAAACCAGCCAACGCTGCCTTAACCAGGTGATCAAGTTTAACAGCAACAGCTGTAAGTCATTTAACGGTATATACCATTCAAATAGTATATACTGTCAAATGACTTAGTAAAGATCACCAGATACCCTGGCTCAGACAGTAAAGAATCAGCCTGCAATGTGGGAGGCCTGGGTTTGATCCCTAGGTCAGGAATATCCCCTGGAGAAGGGAATGGCTACCCACTCCAGTACTCTTGCCTGGGAAATCCCATGGACAGAGGAGCCTGGCGGGCTACAGTCCATGGGGTCTCAAAGAATCAGACATGGCTGAGCATGTATGCATGCATGCCACCAAATACCAGAACAGCAGACCTTAAAAATGTCAATATGATCAAAAACGTGGGCAATATGAAAAACTATCATAGTCAAGAGGAACCTAAAGAGACATGACGATTAAACGTATGCTGAATGGGATATTCTGGAACTGAAAAAGGACATTAGGTAAACACTCAAAAAAAAAAAAAGGAATGAACTGTGTACTCGAGTAACAATATAGCAATAGTATTGGTTCATTAATTATAACTATCACCTGCTGATGTAAGATGTCAACAGAAGGGGAAATGAGAGTCCAGAGATGCTTCACAATTTTCTGCAAATCTGAACTATTCTAAAACAAAGAGTTTACCAAAAAATATATATTAAAGAGTTTTCATAAGGTCAGAACAGTAGGCTTTTCTTTCTCCAAATACTGCCTCCCCCAAGATATGGTAGATGGTCTATGGAAGTAAACACCATGTCTAAAACAATTACTTCCCCATAACATAACCTGGATTTTAAAAAGTGAAGTGAATGTGTTAGTTGCTCAGTCATGTCCAACTCTTTGCAATCCCATGGACTATAGCCCATAAGGCTCCTCTGTCCATCGAATTCTCTGTGCAAGAATACTGGAGTGAGTTGCCATTTCCTTCCCCAGGGGATCTTCCTGATCCAGGGATCAAACCCGTGTCTCCTTCTTTGGCAGGTGGATTCTTTACCATCTGAGACATCAGGGAAGACCAACGTAACTTGGATAAAGCCCTCATTTCCTGATGACAATATCTGCATTTGAATTTATGATAAGGAACACCTCACAGTTGGACAAATAAAAACCCTTAGAGAACAATCAATCAAAAAATTATCACAATTAGACACACTTAAAACACTCAGAATGTGGTTAAATTTTTAAAGGGAAATCATTCTTCTAGACATTTGAAGACTCCAGCAAACCTATGCAGGACAAAAAAGAAAGATATTGACTATATAAAATAATTTTGATGTAATGTAAGTCTGAGTTTTAATACTGTGATTTTGTCATTTTGATCATATAATTCCAGAATTCATTAATTTTAAACATCCCACTGATAGCATTTATTAAATGAAGCTGCAAACATTCTAGAGAAAAGCTAAAGGAAAGCATGTCAAAGTTAATAGTTAACATGACTAATTACGGAAAGGTGATACATTCCCATCCAAGGTATAAACCAACACTGTTGTTGTTGTCTAGTCACTAAGTCACGTCCGACTGTTTGCAATCCCATGGACCGTAGCCTGCCAGCTTCCTCTGTCCATGGGATTTCCCAAACAAGTATACTAGATTAGGTCACCATTTCCTTCTCCAGTGGATCTTCCTGACCCAGGGACTGAAGCTACATCTCCTGCTGTGGCAGGTAGATCCTTTACCACTGAACCACCAGGAAAGCCCATTTATAAATCAACAGTAACACCCAGAAAAGTCTAGAATATCATAGATGGCCTCCATCCTGCAAAATCCAGAGCCATTCCTCTTCTCTATCAAAGTGTCTTGATGCATCTGCCTGGTTAGCCATGCCCTTACTCTCCACACTTGGCTTTGTGATGCCTCTCTGGATCAGTTTCCATTTATCAGGCAAGCTCCCCTTTTGGAGACTCCTGAGCTGCTTCCTCCTCCTTGGCCAAGGCTTATTTCTGCTGTTCTCCAGTCTTCTCTCTTTTCTCCGTGCTCATCTACCCCCATGACTTTACCGCATGTGGATGACTCCCAGATCAGTATCATGGATTTTCACCCCATCTCTACTGAATCCAGATTTCTTTATTCAATTATTGCTTAATAAGTTCACTTGGAAGTCTACCAGGCACGTGGCCAGAAATGAAATTATGATCGTGACTTTTCAAAATAACTTTCTCCATCTCAGTAAAGGTACCACCACCCATCCTGTTCAAACCGTACATCTGGAAGTCATTCGCTCTCCTTCACTCCTTGTCTCAATTGTCCTTATCTCTTCCCATTCAACTTCCAGCTACACTGAAAATCTGGTCCATTACCTCCATCTCAATGACACCAGCCTACGCCCCTGACATACCCCACCTACATGACAGTAATCAGTGCCAGTTCGCCTCCCTGCTAGCACCCTGTTCATATTCTAAGATGTATGTTTTTTTTCATATTTTAACACATCTGAAATTGGAATGCATCTTACAATCAGTTGATGGCATTTTAAAATTGCACTGGTTCTGTTTTTCTTTTTCTTTTTTTTAGCCTTTCCAATTTTAACATCTCAAAATTACAATCAACACTGTCTTACCTTTGATGGAATATGTGACATATATTCTCCATGCAACTATAAGAATAAAAAATTTAAATTCAGGTAACATTACTCCCCTGCCAAAACTGTTTCAATGACTTCCACTATTTTGAGAAAAATAAATAAAATATAACCTCCTTAACATGCCATATGAGGCCCTTTATTATCTGACCTTTTCCTAAACTTCTAACTTTATATTTTGCCATATAACACCTGATTTTCCTAAGTTCATTCACAATGGTCTTCATTCAATTTCATAGAACACACCAAGCCCATTCTGACCTTGAAGACTGCCCTCTTTATGCATTTATTCCACTTATACCAGACTTCTCCATATGTCACCTCCTAATGCATACACAGCCTCTTTTTCATCATTCACCCTCCAGCACATTTTATTTTCTGCACAGCAATTCAACCCTCTGAAGTTATTTATTTATTTACTTACTTTCTCACTTATTTATTGACTTTCATCTCCACCATGCTGTAAACTAAATGATTGCCAAGAACTTTTCTGCCCTGTCACCTGATCTCCAGAGTTAAGAGCCGTATACAGCCAACGTGCACGGGTGCTGTGCTCGGTCGCTCCAGTCGCGCCCAGCTTACCGGGACTCTCTGGACTGTGGCCTGCCAGGCCCTCTGCCCGTGGATTCTCCAGGCCAGCTTACCGGGACTCTCTGGACTGTGGCCTGCCAGGCCCCCTGCCCATGGGTTCTCCAGGCCCAGCTTACTGGGACACTCTGGACTGTGGCCTGCCAGGCCCTCTGCCCATGGGTTCTCCAGGCCCAGCTTACCGGGACACTCTGGACTGTGGCCTGCCAGGCCCTCTGCCCATGGGTTCTCCAGGCAAGAGTACTGTGGTAACAAATAAGTTTTGTTGACTCATTCAGTGAACAACAACAAAAAATGATAATGTTTGGAATCAAGTCTTTTAGAAATGTCCCTCAGGAAGGCAAAATGTTGTGATGAAAGAAAGGAGTGAGCTAGGAAGTATCATTTCCAGTTTTGTCTCTGCCACTCACAAGTTATATGATGTATGCAAAGGCCGTGGCCATCAGAGTCTTCACGTTCTTCTGCATAAGCTGGGGAACTATGGGAGAATAAAACAAGATGATCTACAGATAAACAACACCATTCACAAAGCACACTTCTCGCTATTGCACTGTAACTCTCCACTGATAATCAATTTCACAATTTCATAGAAATCTGTCAGTATTTAGTATTTAGCTGACAGTTATAAACTGTAATGTGCGCCCGGGGGGCTAATACTGTCCTCCAGTTAAAGGAATCAGGGATTCGTGAGGAAATAACTGATTCTAGGACTGGGCCAGGGACGACACAAGACGAAAGAGCAGTATTTGGAGAGACAGATTCAGTGAGTGCCTAAAAACTGAAAGTGTGGGAACATGTTGCAAAGTCACAGGAATCAGCTGAAAGAGTTCCCAATGGCCAAACCTGGAATCACTTGAACAACAAAATAGACACAGTGTTGATTACAACCCAGTATAAAATAAAAATGCACAAGTCTATACTCAAATAAACAGCTGAATCCAAAGTGAGGGAGAAGAGATAAATCCTTTTATACTGAAGAACTGCAAATACTATATGTAAATAAGAATGGAGCTTAACTCCCTCCCCTGCCTCAGACATGCATGCATGCACGCGCACACACACACAGACACACACACATACAGAAACCACACACGAATGTGGCTTGGATCCGGTGACCCACTGCCAAATAACTGTGCGTGGACAGAGGAAAACAAAGTAACGCTAGAAACCTGGAAAATGCCACTTTGCCAAGTCAGTGATCGAGATGAACGTCACAGTTTCATCAGACGGACTTCTGTGCCCTCAAATGAAGTGACAAGAAAAGCGTTTCGTTTCTGTGGCATTTGCCCCCCAAACTCTAATCATGGGAAAACATCAGAAAAATCTACATTAAGAGTCTATGAAATAACTGAGTAGGACTGCTTGAAACTGTCACAAACCAGAGAAGACGCCAGACATCCAGTGAGTGACCACAGTGAGGGCCCCGCATGGGGTCCTGAGAGAGGAGAGAGAGGGGGGCCCCGCATGGGGTCCTGAGAGAGGGGAGAGCGGGGCCCCACATGGGGTCCTGAGAGAGGGGAGAGCGGGGCCCTGCATGGGGTCCTGAGAGAGGAGAGAGAGGGGGGCCCCACATGGGGTCCTGAGAGAGGAGAGAGCAGGGGCCCCGCATGGGGTCCTGAAGAGGAGAGAGAGGAGGGCCCCGCATGGGGTCCTGAGAGAGGAGAGAGCCGGGTGCCTGCATGGGGTCCTGAGAGAGGAGAGAGTGGGGCCCCGCATGGAGTCCTGAGAGAGGAGAAGAGAGCGGGGCCCCGCATGGAGTCCTGAGAAAGGAGAAGAGAGCGGGGCCCCGCATGGGGTCCTGAGAGAGGGGAGAGAGGAGCCCTGCATGGGCTCCTGAGAGAGGAGAAGAGAGCGGGGCCCCGCATGGAGTCCTGAGAAAGGAGAAGAGAGCGGGGCCCCGCATGGGGTCCTGAGAGAGGAGAGAGCGGGGCCCTGCATGCATTCCTGAGAGAGGGGAGAGCAGGGCCCCGCATGGGGTCCTGAGAGAGGAGAGAGCGGGGCCCCGCATGGGGTCCTGAGAGAGGAGAGAGAAGGGGGCCCCGCATGGGGTCCTGAGAGAGGGGAGAGCGGGGCCCTGCATGCATTCCTGAGAGAGGGGAGAGCGGGGCCCCGCATGGGGTCCTGAGAGAGGAGAGAGCGGGGCCCTGCATGCATTCCTGAGAGAGGGGAGAGCGGGGCCCCGCATGGGGTCCTGAGAGAGGAGAGAGCGGGGCCCTGCATGCATTCCTGAGAGAGGGGAGAGCGGGGCCCCGCATGGGGTCCTGAGAGAGGAGAGAGCGGGGCCCCGCATGGGGTCCTGAGAGAGGAGAGAGAAGGGGGCCCCGCATGGGGTCCTGAGAGAGGGGAGAGCGGGGCCCTGCATGCATTCCTGAGAGAGGGGAGAGCGGGGCCCCGCATGGGGTCCTGAGAGAGGAGAGAGCGGGGCCCTGCATGCATTCCTGAGAGAGGGGAGAGCGGGGCCCCGCATGGGGTCCTGAGAGAGGAGAGAGCGGGGCCCTGCATGCATTCCTGAGAGAGGGGAGAGCGGGGCCCCGCATGGGGTCCTGAGAGAGGAGAGAGCAGGGCCCTGCATGCATTCCTGAGAGAGGGGAGAGCGGGGCCCCGCATGGGGTCCTGAGAGAGGGAAGAGTGGGGCCCCGCATGGGGTCCTGAGAAAGGAGAGAGGGGGTGCCTGCATGGGGTCCTGAGAGAGAAGAGAGCAGGGCCCCGCATGGGGTCCTGAGAGAGGGGAGAGCAGGGCCCCACATGGGGTCCTGAGAGAGAAGAGAGCAGGGCCCCGCATGGGGTCCTTAGAGAGGAGAAGAGAAAGGAAAAGCTGGAGAACTGCCAGTGCAGCCTGGAGTCCCATGACCTCATGCACAGCAGCAGCTTCGTCAGTTTCGGCAAAGGTCCTCCAGACCCTGAGAGATGATGGTAAGAGGTGGGTGGATGTGGGGGCAGGGTATGGGTGATGAGTACAGAAAAGCTCACTCTACCATCTCTAATAGTTTTGTAAATCTAAAATTGTTCAGAAGTTAAAAGTGTATTTGGAAAAAAAAAACCTCAATGTGAGTGTTTTTAATAAATACAAGATATCTCTAGAAAAAAAGCCAGTCACTGGGCTACGTAACTGACATCTAAGAAGAGACCTCCTCTCCTCATCAAACTGCTATATTATTAGGGTTGGCCTTGGGATTAGTTGAGAGACTGTATTCCTATTCCTGTTCTCTCTGTGGCTTCTAACCCTTACTAATAATTCATGGCCTTATGATCATGAAGACAGAATCAAGGGTTATTTGGAAGAATTTCCAGAACATTTTTAAAATGAGGGGCAGACAGCTGGGGAAAGCCATTTTTTATGGTTTTACTCATTTCCCTTTCCAGCTGCCTGTGATGTGGATAAAAAGCTAAAGATACAGGAGCCATCATGATTTAAACGGTGATCCTGATCCTGAAGAAAGAAGGGTGATAACAAGGCTGGAACAGCAAAAAAAGGAAAGCTACGTCACATCTCGCTGTGTGGACCCGCCACACTGGGCCTCCGCCGGCCACCTCAAGGCTGCCTTTACGCCTCGTCATGGTGAGTCCCACCCGTGTTTCGATGCTTGACAGCTTGAGCTTTTAAGCCTTATCCCTCCACTTCCTCTTGCGCCCACACAGAGCAGATAAGAGAACCTTTGATGTTGGCTAGAGATTCAAACCACACCGCCCATGTCAGCACAGGAGTCATCCTTCTGGGCCTCCTCTCTAACCATCACAAGAACGGAGGCCAGCGTGTGTGTGTATGTGTGTGTGTGTGTGTGTGTGCGCGCGCGCACACACGCGCACACATGCACGCACGCGCACATGCATGCACACACTCTCTCAAGCCATTTCAGACCACCTTCCTCTTCCAGGGACCTCAAGCCCATAAATAATAAAACTTTCCATGCCCTCTTGGTGTATATGTGTGGCATCAACAACCTTGAAATCTGAACCAACTTGGTGAGGATTCTTCTGCATCTGCAGATGATTACATAACGCATTTTAAAGTTACTGATATTTTAGGGATAGCCTGCCTGTCCAGATCCTAAGCCATACACAGGTTGTCTCATTTAATTCTAAAGAGAGTAACAGTAAGGACCCGTGGTGGGCAGAATTCTAAGATGCACTCTGATTCTTGGCTCCATGAGAAACCCCCTTCCCTAAATGTGGGAGACTTTGGCTTCTCGCCAAAGGTGAAGGGATTTTGCAGACATCATCAAAATTTCTGATCTAGTTAACTTTAATCCAAAAGGAGATTATCAGATGATTTCTTTAAAAAAAGAGTCTAGCAGTCAGAGAGCTTCTCCTGCTGGCTTTGAAAGTATTTGGTTGGCCAAAAAACTACTTCAAGTTTATAAAACACCCAAACATCTTTATAAAACACCCAAACTAACTTTTTGATCAACCCAATATATTCTGTCATGTTGAGACACGTGAGGTCAGGCACTGTGGGGGCTTCCAGGAGTCAAGCACAGGCCTTAGCGGATGGCTGTGCCTAACGCCGGACCTCAGTCTTACAACCACAGGAACTAATTCTGCCAATCACTCTGTCTCCATGGAAGAGGACCCTGAGCTCGAGAAGGCAGCACAGCCCAGATGGTACCTGGATTTCAGCCTTTTTGGAGCCTAAGCAGATGACCCAGGTGAGCTATGTCCAGAGTCCTGATCCACTGATATTGTGAGTTAAAAATCTGTGTCATTTTAAGCCACGTTTGTGGTTATTTGTTAATCAGTGTGGAAAACCAATATTAATATCATTCTCATTAAGGAGATGGCCACACTGAGAATCACTGGCAAGGCGTGTAATGCTCTCACGGACGCTGATGTTAAGTGAAGGGCTGGGGTTTGAACCCAGCAGTTTCTTACTTCACAGCCCACAGTTTTACCACTGTGGCACTCGATCTTGATGTCTGGCACCACAGTCGATTCTGAGAACTTCAGGAACACAAACCAAGTCTTATTCAACTTTGAATTATCCGTGACCCTGACAGCATGCTAGATTCTCAGTAGATGTTTGCTAAATTCAACGTACAGTTTTGAAATACTGAGCGTCACAGACAAGCAGGATAATTTCCAAAAACCCAACAGCTGAGTCTCGTTCACCTTATCAGAAGCTCACAGAAAAGTGTAAGATGCAGATTTGCTCAGGTTAAGCACTTTTTATCTGTTCTTAGAGTGGGCGGATGTTTTAAGTGCAAAATTAGTCTATGACGTGAGATTCTCACAAAGCCTTTCATTTCTGCTTAGCTCTGTTGCCTGACTGCACAATCTGAAATTAGAATTTGTTCCCTTTGTGTGCATCCCAGGCTGTCATTTTCATGACAATTATTCACTGTTTCATTTTTCAAGATTCATCTACTCTATATTATTGGGAGTTGGTTCTATTTCCATTTCTATCCTCCGAGAAACACCATTTGGAAATAACCACAAATTTGAATCCTGTGGCAGACAAAAAACGCTCTGCTATATTTCACCTCTCCTCCTTCCATAAATACCATATGGGTATGGGCAACATATAGACTGACAGGAAAATATGAAGCCATAATCAGATGCATTTTGTGGATAATTCAGATCAATATATCTCCATCCCTTATTTCAATTCCTCATAAAGTAGCACTCAGATTATTATAACCCTCTCCTTCCTCTTGGCATTCCCCACTGTTGTTCAACTTCACTATGCTGTGTACACTGTCACCATAAATATCACATGAAATACAGATCCGATGCATTTCCCAAATCAGCTAGGGTGCCATGAGATCAGGAATCATCTCCGGGTTTGCTCACCGTTTACAACCCAAGCACCTAGCACCAGGACTGATATAAAGCAGGCAGCTAACTCACATACACTAAGTAACTGGGCATATAAAGAATATTGCCTTTTCCCCCAGTTAAGGCCCCTCAGGCATTTGTAGGATGTATTATTCAGATATCATCCTCATTTTGGAGTCTTCCTAGATGATGAATGTGGTCACTGCTCTGTGATGTTATTTCCTATTATGTATGAGCTCATCAGTGGATGACATATGGTTGGATCTACAGAGAGAAGGTTGGATGTACAGCGAGAAAGCTGGGTCTACAGAGAGAAGGCTGGGTCTACAGAGAGAAGGCTGGATCTACAGAGAGAAGGCCGGGTCTACAGAGAGAAGGCCGGATCTACAGAGAGAAGGCTGGATCTACAGAGAGAAGGCTGGGTCTACAGAGAGAAGGCTGGGTCTACAGAGAGAAGGCTGGACCGGTGTGGCTGTTTTCTTTTCCTCAGATATAAACTCATTGAGAGTAAATACTGTCTTTGCCCCACTCACAGTTGGCACAGGTTCTCAATAAAAATGTATCAAACTGAACAAAACTGTTTTTACTTCGAAGGATAAATACTGAAAATACTGACTCCAATTATTTAGCGGTTAAATTATAGTTAAAATGATTCCAGTCTCTATTTCAATCTGCACTGAATGTGTGTAGCTTAGTAATCACAGTTATCCTCACTTCTCAGATGCAAACCACTAACATGGTGAGAGAGTCGTATCTATGCCGCAAACACGTAACACCCATGCATGGCCATAAGCTAACAGGTGATAACAAGATGACTCTAATGATGACAATTACACAACAGTCATCAAAACCATAGAGGCCTTTGCAAATATTATCTCATTTAAATCCTCACAACGACTCTATAAAGTAGTGGTAATTATGCCCAATTTGGAGATGTAGAAATCAAGGCTAAGAGAGGTTTCGTGGTTTACACAGTGAACTATTTAGATGACACAGTACGGGCAAGATTTTCACCTGCTCAGCGTGCTACAGCTCCCCGTGTTCACCATCTTTCTGACCCTGATAAATGAGGCGATGCATGGAAAAATAGCGATCTTTGACATAAAACACAGACGCCAATAAAACATGTAATGATGTTTTCCTCATACTAATAGAAGGGTTTCCACATCTCCGTGGCATGTAAATTGCCAGCTCCCCTGCCCCGTGACCTATCTGCCTCCTGCCTGGACGAACATTGGAGGCCTTCCATATACCAGAAACCAGCCTCTGGGCTGCTCCATCACTTCCTCATACCAGGAGGGAAAGGTCAAGTCCTAACACACGCCGTGATCAAAAAGGAACACAGGCCTTCCCTGGTGGTCCACTGGTAAGGAACTCACCCGTCAATGCAGGAAACACGGGTTCAATCCCTGATCTGGGAAGACCCTCTGTGCCTTGGAGCAACTAAGCCCGTGAGCAGCAGCTACTGAACCCGCGCTCAAGAGCCTGGGACCACGACCACTGAGCTCACGTGCCACCACCACCAAAGTCTGTGCACCGGGAGTCCGTGCTGCACGGGAGAAGCCGCCACAGCGAGAAGGCTTTGCAACCAGAGAAAGAGGCCGTGTAGCCGTGAAGACCCGGCACGGCCAACATATGTGAATAGCTTTTTAAAAGCAACATAACATGTTGGTAGAGAGCTTGGGTCACATTCCTGGGAACAAGGCCCGTCTCCGCCACCTCGGTCAAGCCAGTTGACCTCTCTGGACTTACTGTTTCCTTTTATGTCAAATAGAATAGCAATCATATCTAAATCAAAAGGTCCTTTTGAAGAATACATGTTATTTATACCTATGACATGCTTTGTAGGGTGCCTGACATGTAGAAGGACTCAATCCAGGTGAACATTTTTTTTTTAAGACAGATGACCTCATTGATAGTATCTATTTATGTGGAGCTCTACTTCATTTTTCTTTGAAGCCATTTGCATAAAGTGATACATTTCTCAACAATATCCATTTGAAATCTTCTTGGCTACAGATGAAAGAAGATGGAGTCAGACAATTACCTGTGAGAGCAAGTGCCTCTGCTGACAGATCCTCAAATTTATCACCTATTGCAGGCCATGTGTGCCCCAGCAACTGTCTCCCTCCTCAATGCCACACACCCAGAATTAAAGCAATGAACATGATAAACGGAAGCTCAGTCTGTTTATGTAATGACAAAAAGTTCCAAATGAGCCTTTGTCTCTTATTAAAGCAGCAGATTTTGCCCCACAGTATTGAAAGTTTTAATTCAACATTCTGTTTGCCTGCAGGCAAGGCATTTTGTTAGGTAAAATAAAAACCCAACATTTCAAGTTCGGCTCAGAATGCGATAAATCAAGATTTTAAACAAAAATGACAAATGCTGTTCTTTTTTGTAAAAGTAATTTTGAAGCCCAGCTCTGTAATTGCCTCTAGATATCTTATTTCTTCACATACACTTCTTAGGAAACTTCAGAATATTTATTTCATTACTAATAAACTCTAAATGCAACCTCAGGTTTCCTTTAATAAAATATAGACTTGTCTGTCTTGGATGACATGGATTGTATTGTACTTTAGCAAATAAATCCACAGTGGAGAAAATTCAACTTGCTTACTCTTAATTAAAATTAATAGGATGTGTCTTCAAATCGCTTTCTTAAAATTCTTCCTTGAAAATTTAAAATCTCTCAGATAGGTGGTCAACTGAGGAAGCTGAGATATATCTACAGCATGGAAATAGGACCCCTGACCCCTGAAAGCCAGCTGGAGTGTTCAGAAAACCCCATTTCCCTCTGGAATATACCATATATTTACCTTTTAAGATACATACTCCTGAATACTTGGGAATTGATCAAAACACAATTAAGGAGCCCGCCTGGTAATTATCTGCTGGAAGCAACTGGGAAAATAACCAGCCTCCCCATTTTTAACTTACTAAAAATACACATCTTCATGTTTGACTCAAGAACCACTGAAATAATGTCCCGGGTGAGTCCAGGACATGACGCAGTGCCTGTCCGTGTGAACGCACACGGGCGACTGCTGTTGCTTCTCACCGCAGGCACCTTTCCATCGGTTCAAACACGGTCAGCGGAGCATCAGCATTCTCAGCTGGGAGAGCCACGGTTTACATTTTTCTCTCCGTTTCTCTCCGCATGCTCTCTCTGTACTAGGAAACAATCAGTGTGAGGAGAAATCAAAACATTTGGATTCCTGGATATTTCTTACGATACTGAAGAGGAAACTGCATTCTGTCATCTAAAGATACCACACGCATTTGGAGCTGGCATGAGGTTATTAGAGTGCTGGAGTAAGACTCTGGCTTAAAACCAGACCAGCCAACCTTATTCATGACTCTTTGCTCATCTGAAAAATGGGAACAATGTTGCCAGACAGAGAAATAAGCTCACAGAGCACTCAGCACAGAGGCTCGTGGAAGTCACCATCATTACTGTACCTTCACACATTCCATCCACACATACTTCAGCATTTTTATTCAGGTGATTCAAGAGGGGAACAGGATGTCAGTAGGTTTCAGATAGGACCTTTCACATCAAATGTATTCCGCTACATGTCTTGTCGTTTTCTGCATATAGTCTTCAAATTTCCATTTCATTTTGCCTCTATCAACCTTGTAATAGAAAATGATTTCTAAAAAAAAGCTTCATAATAGATTGAGCAATATTCCTCCTGAGAGTTGAGCCCAGGGCTTTGAACCCCATGCCAGCACAGCCTAACACATAGAAACGGCTCAATAAAGATCTGGTGAATGCACAAATAAACAAAATGATCCTTCAAGGCATTACAAGTATCTTCAGTGAACAGGATATGTGAGCCACTTTATTTTCCCTTATAATTCTAATAAAAACAGCAAGTTTTTCCAAGACAGTCAGGATGGCCAGATTGTTACTATGAAAGGTTAGAAGAGGGACATAGTAGAGGGAGTCTAGGGTCACATCTAATTACCCAGCTGAGTTTATGAATACTCTTCCACATTTGTGCTTCCTCTCACAGAAGGCTGACATAAAGTACAGCCAGTTTGAAGTACTGTCATAAGATTTATCAGTTGCAAAGTTGAACATAAAAACCTTCAGAAAAAGCATCTAATAAATATTCTATAAACAGAACTCTCTTTGCTGAATTAAATATTTAATAATATCTATTATCTGGAAAAAAATACCTTAGGAAGCAATAATATTAAGCAAATGGATACAATTTCAGGTCAGTTAATCAGCAAGATGAACTGAGTAGCACAAGGCCGGGCTCTCCAAACCCATTACTGTGCGATGCCAGGACAAAGTTGGCAGTCAGCTTATGTCACAAATTCAGATTCCCTCACAAACATACCTCAGCAAAGGTGTCTGAGAAACCCCTGAGATAAGGTAACTCCCGAAGTGACAGAGGAAAGAACTCGTGTATAATTCTGATGGGATGCTCCATAAACCTCTTGTTATCCGGAAAGCTTCACAGCGAACATCTCAGGAAGGTAAGTGAGCAACTCACTTCCTAGGGAGCAGTTCAGTCTAGCACCATCCCAGCAGCAGCACACACACACGCAGGCACACACACGTGTGCGCACAAACACACGCACACGCACACACCTGGTCACTGCCCTGGGGAGCACATCCAAGGCGGGTGCCACAGCGGCTGGGCCCCCAGTCCGGCTCTTTCGGTCTCTACCCGACGGGGACCTGAATGATGCTCTCAGAATTCAGTGGAGGGGGAGAAAAAGACAAGACCTCTTCTCCTGTAGAAACTTCTCTAGTGAGGGGGAAAGGAGACCAACAAGCAGTGTAATCCCAGGCAGGAAAAGGGCCTGAGGAAACACAGCGGGACGACAGGGATGAGACACAGTGGCGGGCGGCAGCGGGCCCAGAGGCTGAGCCTGCGCGTTCCGGATGAGACGGCTCCG
The DNA here is from genome assembly GCF_003369695.1 of Bos indicus x Bos taurus. NCBI lineage: Eukaryota > Metazoa > Chordata > Mammalia > Artiodactyla > Bovidae > Bos > Bos indicus x Bos taurus. Next base: position 1,204,346 of record NC_040088.1, read on the forward strand.
GAAGAGCCCCGCGGAGGCGGCTTTTCAGCCGGAACCAGAATGACGGGAGGAGCCAGGACGCTGAGCGAAGGGCTTCCCTTGTGTCTCGGTGGGAAAGGATCCGCCTGCCGACACAGGGGACTCGAGTTTGATCCCTGGGTCGGGAAGATCCCTGGAGGAGGGAATGGCACCCACTCCGGTGTTCTTGCCTGGGAATCCCATGGACAGAGGAGCCTGGCGGGCCACTAGGGTCACAAAAGAGCACAACTTAGCAGTCGACTGAACAACAGCAGCAAACTGAGTGAAGATTTAGAAGGTTATTACAGACATAAAGAATAAAAGGAATTAAGACCCTTGGGTTGGATAAAACGTGTGAGTCAATTACAAAGATCAGCAAGCTCTCTCTATAAAGGGTCAGAGCAGAATAAATTTTTACTTTTCATGCAAAATAATCTTTGTTGCAACAACTAAACTCTACCACTGTAGTTCAAAAGCAGCCATAGGTAATCTGTGAATGACAGCTCTGAGCTGTGTTGCAATAAAACTTTATTTATAAAACCAGGCAGCAGGCACTATTTTGCCCTCAGTCCATAATTTGCCAACCTCTGCATTATTCCCAATGATAACATGCTATTCATACTTCTCTCTTCTTGAAGTACCAATCATAAGCGTCCACTTCTGTAACAATTTAGTGAGCTCCAAATCCCCATATTTTCCAAACTCCTTGAATATATTAATTTCAGCTCAGTTTTATTTTAGTGTTCCCTTTTTGCACTGACACCAGAAACTAAGATTTTATGTCATGCATTAATAGTAAAAACCATTTTTATTTATATGCAAAATATCACCATCCATAGATAATTAATATAGCAATAATTTAAAGCCACTATACTGCATTACATCTTATAAAACAAAATAAAATAATCTATAGTGATGTTACAACTCAGAAAAAACTACATGGCTAGAGTTTTCTAAATGATATTTTTGCCTTTTATAGGCAATTCACTGATTCACATTTTAATTGTTCTATAAATCAGTCTATTTCCCCTCTTAGCTCTTCTTCACATATTTTTCCTTTAGCAGATAGGAGCAGCCAGCAGAGAAAAATAGAAATGCTTGGAGATCAGCAAACGCGCGCGCACACACACACACACACACACACACCCAAACTAGCTATAAAATTATTATTCAATAGATTGGCAGTTTGTCTGAAAGATAAAGTTTTTATTCACGGAAACTGCTGTGGATTTTAGAAATTGTATGCCATTGCTACCACCGTCTTTCTGACTAGGACTGTCAAGTTGAGCATCATAATGATTATTATATATTTGCATTTCCATCCTAGACTTTTAAACCCCTTGAGAGCAGGGAATTTTGTCTCATTCATTCATTTATCGACCGCAGAGCACAGGAGAGTATCTTACTCATAGCTCAAGAAACCTTTGTTCATTTGTTCAAAATATAATAATTGTTCAAAAATAATTGTCTGCAATAAGGGAAGTAGAGAGGTATACACAGCAGAAAATGATAGGGGAGGAGCAGTGGGAGACACACCGCGAGCAGGCCTGGGGAACACCGCAGGAAGTACTGCCGAGCCATCCGTGGGCGGTGCGTCTTCATAAAAGGTCTTTGTGGGCCAAGGATTTATGAGGCTGAGGCTTCCAGCATTTGTGGAACAGTCATCCATGTGCTAATTTTTGAATTCAAAAATCAATGCCCTGACATACATAAATTTATTTTTCAAAATAACCAGTGAAGTAAATAGTTTTACCAGTGAAGTAAATACTATTAGTTTGTTGTTCAATCGCTAAGTTGTGTCCAACTCTTTGCAACCCCATGAACTGCAGCACGCGAGACTTCCTTGTCCTTCACTATCTCCTAGATTTAGTTCAAACTCATATCCATTCAGTCGGTGACATTATCCAGCCATTTCGTATTATTAGTACAGTTCAGTTCAGTTGCTCAGTCATGTCCAACTCTTTGAGACCCCATGAATTGCAGCACGCCAGGCCTCCCTGTCCATCACCAACTCCTGGAGTTCACCCAAACTCATGTGCATCGAGTCTGTGATACCATCCAGCCATCTCATTCTCTGTCGTCCCATTCTCCTCCTGCCCTCAATCTTTCTCAGCATCAGGGTCTTTTCCAATGAGTCAGCTATTCACATCAGGTGGCCAAAGTACTGGAGTTTCAGCTTCAACATCAGTCCTACCAATGAACACCCAGGACTGATCTCCTTTAGGATGGACTGGTTGGACCTCTTTGCAGTCCAAGGGACTCTCAAGAGTCTTCTCCAACACCACAGTTCAAAAGCATCAATTCTTCGGCACTCAGCTTTCTTTATAGTTCAACTCTCACATCCATACATGACCACTGGAAAAACCATAGCCTTGACTAGACAGACCTTTGTTGGCAAAGGAATGCCTCTGCTTTTTTTGCTAACTAGGTTGGTCATAACTTTTCTTCCAAGGAGTAAGCATCTTTCAATTTCATGGCTGCAGTCACCATCTGCAGTGGTTTTGGAGCCCCAAAAAATAAAGTCTGACACTGTTTCCACTGTTTCTCCATCTATTTCCCATGAAGTGATGGGACCAGATGCCATGATCTTAGTTTCTTCTGAATGTTGAGCTTTAAACCAACTTTTTCACTCTCCTCTTTCACTTTCATCTAGAGATTCTTTAGTTCTTCTTCCCATCAATTTATTATTCATAGAGTACATTTTTAAAATCAGTAAATAAGCCAATCATTTCAAAAACTCCTTCAGTATTTTGAACACAACATGCCTATTTTCATACTCTAAAAAAATCTGGTAATATGAAAAACAGTAGGGAAATTATCAGGAATTTATGAAATCTTCGAGTAGAACTCTCACTGTAACTTCATCTACAGGTGCCACGTAATAATTTGTAAATAACTGACAAAGTAAAGGCAGACTAAATGCATCTCATCATTTTACCTCAAGGATCTCACAAAGGCTGTCTTCAGGCACCACTGTGATCACTTGACTGGGCGGCTCCCTCTAAACAAAGTCACTGCTTTTGTCTTTTCTTTGGACCCCAGGGGCATATCCATATTCTTGCATAACAGTCCCACTGCTTGCAACCAGAGAACCTAAAGTGATGTATCACCAAGAACAAGCTGGAGAGATGGCAAGCAAGTAACAGAATCATCTCCTGAGTCAGGGCTCCAAAACTTCGCCCACTCTTCATTTTGAAAGGCCACAGCTGAAATTTGGACAACCACAAATTGATGCATTTGCAAAGTAAATAGCAATATAATTCTGTAGCAACTTTTAAGCAGATCTTTGAGTCTAATACTGAAACTACAAACAAAATGATGTGAAAGGTGGAACCCTAACTCATTAATACTGAGATGGAGATTCATCTTGCGTGCCTGTCTAATTTATTTGGTCTGAAAGCTTTTAACTTTTAAACTGAATCCAAGTGTGAACACTTGCAATTTAGTGGCTCTTTTAAAACTTATCTGTTCAGAATGCATGAATATTCCTCCAGTGGAAGGGATAATAGGAAAGTAAATTAATTATATTTTAACTTTCCAATCTCATTTTCACTTTGCAAGAACTGTGCAGGATAACTATTAACCTTTCATTTTAAATGAAAAATTTAAAGAATTACCACGAAGCAATTTCAAACTACAACAAAAAAAGACCACATATCATAGATCCTTTCTTGCCAAAAATATCATTCTAAAATGTAGATCGACTTAGCATCATCCAGAAATACTTTTAATAGCCTTTTTTCAATTTTATTCACAAGTATTCAAGCAAGAATGCTCATAAAATTGGCAGTTATCAAAGTAGAGGAGTGTCAAAAAAATAAAGCTCGTTTGAATCAACTTGTATTTCTTTTTCAGTGAATGTTGAACAGAATTACATTTATATATGTTTGATCTCAAAATCAGTTCATTAGACAATATAGATTTACTTCTTTTATTTAAAAACTGCTTATTATTTTTGGATTTCAAAGAAATAAATGTTTTTTTTTTACCCAGTATGGTTTAGGGTTTTACAGATTTGAATCCTAATTTATACCCCACAAGAATTAGCTCATGACATTTTCCAGCTTAAAACCCTTCAAGGATTCCTTTTGTTTGGGACATAAAGCTTATAATCTTCAACAAGCCTGATCAAACAGCTGTTCTCTTCTTGGCTTCGTGTCTCTCTGTTCACCACTTTGCAACCTTCATTCCAGGCAGAGTCAAATTACGGATATTCAGTGTTTTCTACTCTGGACACTTAAGCTGTTTTGTTTTTTGTTTTGTTTTTTTTTTAATTTTATTTAATTTTTAAACTTTACATAATTGTATTAGTTTTGCCAAATATCATTTTATGCTACATTAGTGGAGAGGCAGGACATCCCTGCCACTCACATAGTAACCTTCCTTTATCTTAGGCTCCAAGATGGCTTGACACAGCACTTCTTGATTTAAGATTTGGAAATTTTCATTCACCACAGAATTTTTAAATTCATTTTTATTGTTTAAAATATTGCATCCAGATGTTATTTACCTTGATTCCTGGATTCTGTGGTGAGCCTGTGGGTGGTCCCAAGGAGACTGAGGCCCTCCAGCCCCTGCCCCATGCACGCACTCCTTCCCTGTCTCCTTGCCCAGCCCCAGCAGAACTCCATCCATCGTCCTCCGTCTCCAGGGGTGTCTGAAGCCACTGGCCTCTGGGAAAAGGGACCTGAGTGTTGAGTCAATGATACGACAAACACAACTCACATACATACAGCATTTTACATGAGTCGGTTTCTAAGTATGTTGACAGTTTTGCCTCTAAACAACTCATCAAGGTAGATCCTCAATGAATGGTTAAACCTTGAGAAACACAGAGGTTAAGTGACTTGCTTAACCACACAGCTTTTAGACTTGAACTTCAGAATTGGCACTTGTGATCACTATACTGTCTTTCCATAATCCCACCTCCAGCTTCAGTGGACAACTGGAGCCTCTTAGGAAAGGAAAAGGACTAAGCTTTGGGAGTGTGGCAACAAAAACTTGAGATTTTTGAGATCTTCTGAGATCAAAAGATTTGGGTGAATGACATCCAAGTGAAAGCATTAGGACTGAACCCGCAGGTTTTCTTCAGGTTGGGGTGAGGTGGGCAGAGGCAGCACACACAAGCCAAGGTGGGGTGAGTGAGACCAGACTGTGCTGAAATGCCCAGCAGTGTCTTTGGAGCCAGAACCCCCTTTACCTGCACTCAGATTTAGCCCAGTTCATGCTGCTGTTGGCTTAGGATGGAGACACCTGGGCAACACCAGATTCCCTCTGCCTTCAATTCCCCATATTCAATCTGACCACCTTGTGAGTACTTTCCTGACAATCCCCAGAATTCCTAAAATTCCAAAATGAGGCTTGTCCAGGACATCTATGGGTTAGTGGTGATAGGGAATCCCACCACTATGCTGAGGTGATAAAAATCACACAATCCTGTGCTGACACCAACCCTTGTTCACACTGAATATTTCAAGTCCTCAGAGGAAACATCCTCTTTCACCCAAGGACTTGTCACAGGGGTTTCCAAAGCCTGGTAGTGGTTAGTTGCTAAATTGTGCCCAACTCTTGTGACCCCATGGACTGTAGCCTGCCAGGCTGCTCTGTCCATGGGATTTCTCAGGCAAGAACACTGGAGTGGGTTGCATTTCCTCCTCCAGGGGATCTTCCTAACCGAGGGATCGAACCTGGGTCTTCTGCATTGGCAGGCGGGTTCTTTACTGACTGAGCCACCTAGAAGAGCCTTATCTCTCTGTTACCCACTCCATCGCACCCTGCTACCCCTGGAGAATTCCTATCAATACAACAGCTCAGATAACAGCTCCTCCAGAATGCTCCATCTATCTGTAAATGTCTAGCTGCTGGTCTAGGGAGAGGTCAGCAGATGTGTCTGGCTTTGCTGGCCATATAGTCGCTGTTCCAATTACTGAACCTTACCACTGTTATACAGTAGCTGCTAGGTGAAGAAAAAAGTGAGTTTTAGTTGCTTGGTCGTATTTGACTCCTTGCAATCCCATGGACTCTAGCTTGCCAGGCTTCTCTAGTCCATGGAATTCTCCAGGCAAGAATACTGGAGTGGGTAGCCATTCGTCTCTCCAGGGGATCTTCTTGACCTAGGGATTGAACCCAGGTCTCCTGTATTGCAGGCAGATTCTTTACTGTCTGAGTCACCAGGGAAGGCCAGTAGCAGCTACTGACAATGTATAAACAAATGGCATAGCTATGCTCAACAAAACTTTATTTACAAAAACAGGCTGTGGGCCCAGATTTGGCTTGTGGATCACAGTTGGCCAACTTGTAGTCCAGACTATACAACACTTGTGACTGCAGAAACAGTATCTTCCTTTTTTTAAGCATTGCATCCCAGAACCTAACATCATATTGAGTAACAGAAATTCAATGGTACTTATTATATGTAAGTTGAACTAATTATCTAATACTAAAGATAAGTTACTGGATTTTCCCTATAGTTAGTACAACTAATGAATTGCAGTCTCTATTTTAAATTCTACTTAAATGTTTTGAAACAAGATGGCATTTGAATTTTTTTTTTTAATCTGTCATAGTAGCTAGGTATAAACCCTAAAAACAGATCTGTGCTCATGCCACGTATCCTTAGGAAAATAGCTTCTCTGAGTCTTAGCTTGCTCATTTACAAAATGGAAATAATATTACTTCCCTTTTTAAAAGGGCTGTTGTGAGGATTAAGAGGTATAACTTATACGAATTATTATACACGAGCAATCCAACATTTCATATTCTCACCAACAAAAGTTAACTGCACCAAGTAAAGAAAAAGGTAAAATACCGAAAAAAAGGGAAAGAAGTGCCCCCACCTCATTAGCATGACTGAATCCATCTGAGTTTCCAGGCTGAGTTGTATCGATGCTGACAGATCCACTCTCAGTATCTAAGTGATAACTTACGAAACTGCAACTCCAAGTCACCACGGCAAACTCCTCACCACTGCTGAGGAAAATCAGCTCTGACTTTGTGTGTAAGCATAAATAAAGACACTCCTTCCAGGCGGCTTAAAGGATACTTTTTTCATCACAAACATGTTTTCCATCTTTAATACCTGAGACAATCATTATGAACACCAATATGAAGACCCACTTAAGAGTGAGAAAGCCACCATCACTGGGAAAGTAGAAGCAACATGAAACTCAACTTTTTCCATTCAAAATTGCTAGGGATGGTTTTCATGGAACTGAAGCATGGTGTAAAAGGTAAAAGGAAGGTTTTTAATTTTATGTTTTCACGCAAAATAATCCTTTGGACCTTAATTACATTGTGAGTTAACACTGATCTTTGTAGCAGTGGCCTAAAAACACATACTTTGCTTTTAAATTGCAAAACTGAAAAGGCAACATGTTGACTTTCTAATATAATTTTGCCTTCTTTTATTGTTTTTATTTAATGCATATATCTAACAAGTATTCAATACTGCCTGTAGTCCTATGCATTTTAGGAGCTGTTTAAGAAAAATTGGTTTAGTTTATATGAAAAAGAAAAATTAGATGGTGCATCTATCCTCTGAGCTTCCCTGATAGCTCACTTCTAAAGAATCTGTCTGCAATGCAGGAGACCCCAGTTCGATTCCTGGGTCTGGAAGATCTGCTGGAGAAGGGATAGGCTGCTGCTGCTGCTAAGTCGCTTCAGTCGTGTCTGACTCTGTGCGACCACTCCAGTATTCTTGGGCTTCCCTTGTGGCTCAGCTGGTAAAGAATCTGCCTACAATGTGGGAGACCTAGGTTAGATCCCTGGGTTGGGAAGATCCCCTGGAGAAGGGAAAGGCTACCCACTCCAGTTTTCTGGCCTGGAGAATTCCATGGACTGTATTGTCCACGGGGTCACAAAGAGTCGGACATGACTGAGTGACTTTCACTTTTCATCCTCTAGGTGCTTATAATCTAAATAGGAAAACAGTGAAAATTCACATGAAAAAGTTAGGCTTCTGCTGTTATCACCACGCAAATAGAATCAAACTGTCTATGAGTGGTAAGCGATATGCTATATGTAACAGGTGGATTTCAGTATTTCAGCGTCTTGCATTTGGCTTTATTCTAGTCTGTCCAGAGCAGCTTATTCATCTACTCCCGCACCTCTCCATTCATACACCCACCCATCCTATTACTTCCACAGGAACGCACTCTGCACTTTTTATAATTGTGACCACTGAGTCCTGGAATCACTTAAAGGAAGATAAAGATTAGCAGGTGATTTGAGATGTTATTCATCCTCATTTAAAAAAAAAAAAAAAAAAAACTACATGAAAAAAGCAATACAGTGACTTGGCCTGATCTTCAACCTGCCAGTACTTTCCTGGTTCTCAACAAAATTGTTTCCCCCAAAGAGAATTAAGCAGGAATTTCCCAGTCCCAGCTTCCTTCAAACACCATCACAGAAAACTAAAATCTTTGGGAGGGCGATAAAACCTTAGGGGCTCGTTGAACTTAGAGGTTCAATACCTAAAGTAAAAACTAGCATTTTAGAAACTAATGGTTTAGTCCAACTGCCACATCACTCACCCCCAAGGCATCATGGAAGAAGTTACATAAACCCAGAACTTAAAGTAGAGACAAGAAAACAAAACCTCAGCTTCCATTTCCTGAGTTAAAACAGACGCATGAACCCAAGAGGAAAATGGAAAGTGATTCTCATCAAGGAAAACCATTCATAAAACTTTGTTGTCTTTTCTCTCAGGTGGATTTGAGATAAGACCCTAACTGAAACACACTTGAAATTAACTCGCCCTCTTTTGAGAGCAGCTTGATCATCAGAGTCACTATTTTCTTTGTTAGCTGTGATGAGACCTTTTTGGCTTCCTTTTATTGAATTCAGATTCCTCAGTGTCAGGCATGGAGCACCTCACATTTTCTACCTTGTTCATTCCCCAAGTTACTCTTCATCCCTGCTTTGATTTACAGAAGCAGAATCTGATGTCCAGAGAAGGAAAGCCATCTACCTAAGAACACACAACTAACTAAAAGATGACAATCGAGAAATCTAAGCTCGTGTCTGTCTTTAAAACCAGGAGTTTGAAAATTACACCCAATGGAGCCACTAGAGATCTTCAGAAATCCCCTGGTGACTTGCTGGCACCCAATGGAGCCACTAGAGATCTTCAGAAACCCCTGGTGACTTGCTGGTAGGGAGCGTGTGGGGCTGTCACAGCTTTTGCCCCCTGCAGCTGCTCCAACCAGAGTAGCTTGTGTGCCATCTGCTTTATTGCCGTATGTTGGATGAACGCATAGAGCCATTCAAGAATAGTGTCCATGCTTAGAAATAAGTTTGGAAGCCAAGGATTCACTTCACCCTCCTCACTTTTTAGATGGGAAAGCTGAGAGCCAGAAGAATAAAAATCTAGAGTCGTGAAAACTGACCTTTTCCAGTCCTGTGGCCACTGCTGAGTTTCCCAAATTTGCTGGCATGTTGAGTGCAGCACCTTAACAGCATCATCTTTTAAGATTTGAAATAGCTCAACTGGAGTTCCATCACCTCCACTAGTCTTGTTCATAGTGATGCACTCTAAGGCCCACTTGACTTCGCATGTCTGGCTCTAGGTGAGTGATCACACCATCGTGGTTATCTAGGTCATGAAGATCTTTTTTGTATAGTTCTTCTGTGTATTCTTGGCACCTCTTCTTAATATCTTCTGCTTTTGTTAGGTCCATATCGTTTCTGTCCTTTATTGTGCCCATCTTTGAGCGTCCCTTGGACTGCAAGGAGGTCAACCAGTCCATCCTAAAGGAAATCAACCCTGAATATTCATTGGAAGGACTGATGCTAAAGCTGAAACTCCAATACTTTGGCCACCTCATGCGAAGAACTGACTCATTGGAAAAGACCCTGATGCTGGGAAAGATTGAAGGCAGGAGGAGAAGGGGATGACAGAGGATGCAACGGTTGGATGGCATCACCAACTCAATGGACATGAGTTTGAGTAAACTCCAAGAGTTGGTGAAGGACAGGGAGGCCTGGCGTGCTGCAGTCCATGGGGTCGCAGAGTTGGACACGACTGAGTGACTGAACTGAACCGATAGTGTCATGAGTGACTTATCCATGAGGGTAACATTAATAATACCTAACACGTAATGAGTACTAACTCTACAAAAGCATTATACTAAGGGATTTCACTGGGCTTCCCAGGTGGCGCTGCTGGTAAAGAAAAACCTGGACTTATGTTTCAACAGTAGTGTTCTTATTTTCTCTTTTTTTTTTAATCACGCTACTTCTATTTGTTATTTAAATTGGAGCTGATTAATGCAAGATGCCCACAGAAGTCATCTGCCCAATCTGACATCCTTTCCAACAGAGAAAACTCTTCCCTTCCCTTTGGGCCACACATGTAGCCTTCTGGATCTCAAGAACACTAATCATTCTGTTATTTTAAGTTTGCTGTTGATTTTGTTGTTTAGTCACTAAGTCGTTTTCAACTCTTTGCAACCCTGTGTACTGTAGCTGGAAAGGCTCCTCTTGTCCATGACATTTCCCAGGCAAAAATACTGGAGTAGGTCGCCATTTCCTTCTCGGGGGAATCTTCCCAACCCAGGGATCGAGCCTACATTTCCTGTTTGGCAGACAGATTCTTTACCACTGAGCCACCAGGAAAGTTACACAATGAATAATTCCACAGAAGAATCAGTCACTCATGAGTTCAACCTGCGGCTCCTGGAAGCCACATTGGAATGGTACCTTCTTGTCCATAATTTTTTCTACGCTCTTTTTCAAAAACATAGCTAGCATTTTATCAGTTGAAGCATTTGAGCCACGATTCCCTATGAGGCCTGTTATTCAAAGATTATTTGTACCTAGCAATGCATGTTTAATAGTCAGTAGTTTGAAAAGCAACTGTTTTACATGCAAAGACTGGATCAAATGAATGCCAGTAAACTCCCCAATCACATAATTTATGTACAGTATTTAGAAGTGAAAAGTTTCAGATCAACAGACATGTTCCACCTGACAAGAACCCAGAAGGGGTTTTACTTTAGCAAAAAGAAAAAAAAACAGAGAGTATCTTATAGAAAAATATATGCTTTGCATTTTATCTTTCCTTATTCTAGCCTATTGGCTAATAGGAAAAGGTTTCTGTGTCTCTTACCTTTTGCCCTTCATTGAAGCTAGTGGTCTAAGGGACCCAAATCAAGTCAGTGCTAACCCCACAGTGAGAGAACCCTAAAGAGTCATGTAAAAGGCTGATGGATCGTGAATCAGTATGAGATGCCTAACTTTTAATGAGACATGTAACCAATGCTACCGTAATATTTTTTGCCATCACTCAAAGTCTCGAATAAAGCAATGAATTTAACTTGGACATTGGTTGTCTGCACAATTCCCAAGAAACGAGCCAGGCAAATCAACTCAGGGAGATGAGTAAAAATTTGACTCTTCCCACCACACCTTAAATTGGCAAAATGTTGAACTGAGTTTGAGTCTTTTCTGGTAAAATATTTGACCCATTCAGTTTATAGGATGCTTTCCATTCCTTTAATATCATTTCTAGGAAAAATTTCTAATGAGTAAAATGTAAATTTGACTAAATCTTTTCCCAATAAAATGCCTTACTTTACATATTCCCAAAGAAAATGAGATTGTGTTTCCTCTTTTAATTTTTCCAGTCATGACCATACACTTTCCCAGAGTAACTATCTTTCCCTCTCTAGCACACCTCCTGATATTAAAAGAGACATTTTTATGAATGTTGCCTTTTGTTCATTACTGGCAGGGTATCTCCCTGTCACCTTACTAGGCCTGAGCTTCAGAATCCTATTAATATAATATTTCTGATTTCTGAATCTACAGACACAGGAAAATGTGATTAATCCGGAAACGTATAGCATGTCAGCTTAATGATGTTTCGAGTTAAGCTCATTTCATACTAATTAAGGACAAAATTTCCTACTTTGATCCACAATGCTGCTGCTGCTAAGTCGCTTCAGTCGTGTTTGACTCTGTGCGACCCCACAGACGACAGCCTACCAGGCTCCTCCATCCCTGGGATTCTCCAGGCACTAGTAGATTCTAATGCACAGTGCAGAGTGTTCCTGCTCGTGGAGATCAGTAAGAAAGTCAAACATCACCATATAGAACACCATCTGTGCTCCGTGATTCAGTCGTGTCCGACTCTTGCGACCCCCATGGGCTGTAGCCCACTAGGCTCCTCTGCCCATGGGATCCTCCAGGCAAGAACTGGAGTGGGTTGCTGTTTCCTCCTCCAGGGGATCTTTCTGACCAGGGACCAAACCAGAGTCTCTCGTGTCTCCTGCACTGGAAGGTGGGTTATTTACCACACTGAGCCACCAGAGAAGCTCCAAGAGAGCCAAATGCGGTACCTAATGACGATGAGAAGTGCCAATGGCCTCAGCTCTAAAGATTACACCTCCTTAATGGCAGAAAGCGAGGAGACATTAAAGATCCTCTTGGTGAAGGTGAAAGAGGAGAGTGAAAAAGCTGGCTTAAAACTCAACATTCAAAAAACCCAAATTATGGCATCTGGTCTTATCACTTCATGGCAAATAAATGGGGGGAAATGGAAACAGTGACAGACTTTTACTTTCTTGGGCTCCAAAAACCACTGTGGATGGTGACTGCAGCCATGAAATTAAAAGATACCTGCTCCTTGGAAGAAAAGCTATGATGAAACCTAGACAGTATATTAAAAAGTAGAGACATCACTTTGGTTACAAAGGTCCATCTAGTCAAAGCTATGGTTTTTCTAGTAGTCATGAATGGATGTGAGAGATGGCTCATGAAGGTTGAGAGCTGAAGAACTGATATTTTCAAACTGTGGCGCTGGAGAAGACTCTTTTGAGATCAAATCAGTAAACCCTAAAGGAAAGTAACCCTAAGTATGCAGTGAAAGTACTGACGCTGAAACTAACACTCTGGACTCATTGGAAAAGACTCTGATGCTGGGAAAGACTGAAGGCAGAAGGCCAGAGAGAGACAGAGGATGAGGCGGCTGGGTGGCATCAGTGACTCAACGGACATGAGTCTGAGCACAGTCTGGGAGACAGTGAGGGACAGGGAAGCCTGGCGTGCTGCAGTCCATGGGGTCACAGAGAGTCAGACACGACTGGGAGCCCGAACAACAACAGTGCAGGTCAACTGTGCGCTGAGCTCTTACAAGTGAGATTCTGCGAACTCCTCGGACGTTGTGAGGCCAGGAGAACTCCTTCCCAGTTCAGAGCCACGCAACTGCCCCTCCCAACACTGCCTATTACTTACTTTTACATATGGCAGAGGACTCTCTGCAGATACAAGGAATAGTGAGGACCTCAAATGTAATGCATAAAAATTGGTATACTCTCAGTTTCCTGGGAGTGGATTAATTTACACAGACTTCATAATAACATAGCGCTCAATGTCAGAGATAAAAAATGAAACATCCATATGACGCTTGGAACTCTGTGTTTTGAAAGTTCCTTTGTTTCTGACTATAGTAAAATATGCATCATGTGAATTTTGCCGTTTTAACCATTTGTAAGAGGATAAACTCAGTGGCGTTCAGCACACCCACAATGCTGTGCAGCCACCGCTACCAGCTCACCCAGGACCCTTCATCATCCTAGACAGGCATCCTGGACGCACCTACGGTGACTCCTCCACGCCTCTCCTCACCCAGGACCCTTCATCATCCTAGACAAGCATTCTGGACGCACCTACAGTGACTCTTCCACGCCTCTCCTCACCTAGGACCCTTCATCATCCTAGACAGGCATCCTGACCGCACCTACAGTGACTCCTCCACGCCTCTCCTCACCCAGGGACAACCAGCATTCAACGTGCAGTTTTGACTAGTTTGCCCATTCGAGGTAACTCGTATAAGTAGAAGGGCTTCCCTGCTGGCTCAGCTGGTAAAGAATCCACCTGCAATGCAGGAGATCTGGGTTTGATCCCTGGGTTGGGAAGATCCCCTGGAAAGGGAAGGGCTACCCACTCTAGGATTCTGGCCTGGAGAATTCCATGGACTGTGTAGTCCGTGGGGTTGCAAAGAGTCAGACACGACCGAGCGACTTTCACTTTCACATAAGGAGAATCATACGGTATTTGTCCTCTTGTGTCTGGTTTACTTCACTGAGCACAATGTTTCCAAGGAGCATGTATCAGAATTGTGTTCCTTGATAAAACTGAATAATACCTCATTTGTGTACACACTACATTTTGTCTTTATCCATTCATCTCTGATAGACATTTGAGTTTTGACTATTGTGAACAGTGCTTGTATGGACAAAGGCGTTCAAGTATTAGACCAGTCTGTTTTTAATTTGCAGGAATATTTAGCATTTGATCTTATCAGAAGGAATTAACTGGTTATTTGGGAAGTATTAGGCTTTATGATTCTCTTCACTTTCCAATTACTACTAAAAATGAAGTCACTCAGTCGTGTCCGACTCTTTGCGACCCCATGGACAGTAGCCCACCAGGCTTCTCCATCCATGGGATTTTCCAGGCAAGACTACTGGGGTGGGGTGCCATTTCATTAATAAACGAACAATAATGTAGGACCAAAATGTATATTTAGGACTGAATACTTATACGGAATGAAGCAGGGCAAAGACTAATAGAGTTTTGCCAAGAAAATGCACTGGTCATAACAAACACCCTCTTCCAACACCACAAGAGAAGACTCTATACATGGACATCACCAGATGGTCAACACCAAAATCAGACTGATTATATTCTTTGCAGCCAAAGATGGAGAAGCTCTATTCAGTCAGCAAAAAAACAAGACCAGGAGCTGACTGTGGCTCAGACCATGAACTCCTTATTGCCAAATTTATACTTAAATTGAAGAAAGTAGGGAAAACCACTAGACCATTCAGGTATGACCTAAATCAAATCCCTTATGATTATACAGTGGAAGTGAGAAATAGATTTAAGGGCCTAGATCTGATAGATAGAGTGCCTGATGAACTATGGAATGAGCTTCGTGACATTGTACAGGAGACAGGGATCAAGACCATCCCCATGGAAAAGAAATGCAAAAAAGCAAAATGGCTATCTGGGAAGGCCTTACAAATAGCTGTGAAAAGAAAAGAAGCGAAAAGCAAAGGAGAAAAGGAAAGATATAAACATATGAATGCAGAGTTCCAAAGAATAGCAAGAAGAGATAAGAAAGCCTTCCTCAGCGATCAATGCAAAGAAATAGAGGAAAACAACAGAATGGGAAAGACTAGGGATCTCTTCAAGAAAATCAGAGATACCAAAGGAATATTTCATGCAAAGATGGGCTCGATAAACGACAGAAATGGTATGGACCTAACAGAAGAAGATATTAAGAAGAGATGGCAAGAATACACAGAAGAACTGTACAAAAAAGATCTTCACGACCCAGATAATCACGATGGTGTGATCACTGACCTAGAGCCAGACATCCTGGAATGTGAAGTCAAGTGGGCCTTGGAAAGCATCACTATGAACAAAGCTAGTGGAGGTGATGGAATTCCAGTGGAGCTATTTCAAATCCTGAAAGATGATGCTGTGAAAGTGCTGCACTCAATATGCCAACAAATTTGGAAAACTCAGCAGTGGCCACAAGACTGGAAAAGGTCCGTTTTCATTCCAATCCCAAAGAAAAGCAATGCCAAAGAATGCTCAAACTATGGCAAAATTGCATTCATCTCACATGCTAGTAAAGTCATGCTCAAAATTCTCCAAGCCAGGCTTCAGCAATATGTGAACTGTGAACTTCCTGATGTTCAAGCTGGTTTTAGAAAAGGCAGAGGAACCAGAGATCAAATTGCCAACATCCACTGGATCGTGGAAAAAGCAAGAGAGTTCCAGAAAACATCTATTTCTGCTTTATTGACTATGCCAAAGCCTTTGACTGTGTGGATCACAATAAACTCTGGAAAATTCTGAAAGAGATGGGAATACCAGACCACCTGATCTGCCTCTTGAGAAATCTGTATGCAGGTCAGGAAGCAACAGTTAGAACTGGACATGGAACAACAGACTGGTTCCAAATAGGAAAAGAAGTTCGTCAAGGCTGTATATTGTCACCCTGTTTATTTAACTTATATGCAGAGTACATCATGAGAAATACTGGACTGGAAGAAACACAAGCTGGAATCAAGATTGCTGGGAGAAATATCAAGAACCTCAGATATGCAGATGACACCACCCTTATGGCAGAAAGTGAAGAGGAACTAAAAAGCCTCTTGATGAAAGTGAAAGTGGAGAGTGAAAAAGTTGGCTTAAAGTTCAACATTCAGAAAACGAAGATCATGGCATCTGGCCCCACCACTTCCTGGGAAATAGATGGGGAAACAGTGGAAACAGTGTCAGACTTTATTTTTCTGGGCTCCAAAATCACTAGAGATGGTGACTGCAGCCACGAAATTAAAAGACGCTTAATCCTTGGAAGGAAAGTTATGACCAACCTAGATAGCATATTCAAAAGCAGAGATATTACTTTGCCAACAAAGGTCCGTCTAGTCAAGGCTATGGTTTTTCCTGCGGTCATGTATGGATGTGAGAGTTGGACTGTGAAGAAGGCTGAGCACCGAAGAACTGATGCTTCTGAACTGCGGTGTTGGAGAAGACTCTTGAGAGTCCGTTGGGCTGCAAGGAGATCCAACCACTCCATTCTGAAGGAGATCAGCCCTGGGATTTCTTTGGAAGGAATGATGCTGAAGCTGAAACTCCAGTACTTTGGCCACCTCATGCGAAGAGTTAACTCATTAGAAAAGACTCTGATGCTGGGAGGGATTGGGGGCAGGAGGAGAAGGGGACGACAGAGGATGAGATGGCTGGATGGCATCACTGACTCGATGGACATGAGTCTCATCCGGGAGTTGGTGATGTACAGGGAGGCCTGGTGTGCTGCGATTCATGGGGTCGCAAAGAGTCGGACACGACTGAGAAACTGATCTCATCTGATCTATCAGGCACATCGTAGGGACTTTGTATGAAGTTTCTGATTTAAAGCTTCTCAAACCTTATCAGATGACACCACCCTTATGGCAGAAAGTGAAGAGGAACTAAAAAGCCTCTTGATGAAAGTGAAAGAGGAGAGTGAAAAAGTTGGCTTAAAGCTCAACATTCAGAAAACGAAGATCATGGCAACTGGTCCCATTACTTCATGGGAAATAGATGGGGAAACAGTGGAAACAGTGTCAGACTTTATTTTTGGGGGCTCCAAAATCACTGCAGATGGTGATTGCAGCCATGAAATTAAAAGACACTTGCTCCTTGGAAGGAAAGTTATGACCAACCTAGATAGCATATTAAAAAGCAGAGACATTACTTTGCCAACAAAGGTCTGTCTAGTCAAGGCTATGGTTTTTCCTGTGGTCATGTATGGATGTGAGAGTTGAACTGTGAAGAAAGCTGAGCACCAAAGAATTGATGCTTTTGAACTGTGGTGTTGGAGAAGACTCTTGAGAGTCCCTTGGCCTGCAAGGAGATCCAACCAGTCCATTCTGAAGGAGATCAGCCCTGGGATTTCTTTGGAAGGAATGATGCTAAAGCTGAAACTCCAGTACTTTGGCCACCTCATGGCAAGAGTTGACTCATTGGAAAAGACTCTGATGCTGGGAGGGATTGGGGGCAGGAGGAGAAGGGGACGACAGAGGATGAGATGGCTGGATGGTGTCACTGACTCGTTGGACGTGGGTCTGAGTGAACTCCGGGAGCTGGTGATGTACAGGGAGGCCTGGCGTGCTGTGATTCATGGGGTCGCAGAGAGTCGGACACGACTGAGCGACTGAACTGAACTGAAACCTTATCAGGAGGTACCATTTTTGTACACATTTCACAAATGGCAAAACAAGCAGGAGAAGGTGGGTGTGTTTGCTCAGGATAAAACAACTAGTGGCTGAGCCAGGATTAGAACGCAATTTCCTGATCCCTAAGGCTGCACTCTTCAGTTTTATGCTTTACTGTCAGATCAATCGGAGAAGGCAATGGCAACCCACTCCAGTACTCTTGCCTGGAAAATCCCATGGATGGAGGGGCCTGGTGGGCTGCCGTCTATGGGGTCGCACAGAGTCGGACAGGACAGGCGACTTAGCAGCAGTAGCAGCAGCCAGATCAATGCTAAAATATAAATTGCTTTAGATGCTGATTTCCTGTCTCCTGGAGAGTAGATGAGAAATGACTGAAAATCCTGTGGGTGAGGCAAGCTCGTGAGATCTCTGCAGAGCTTAAGGGAAATTTAAAACGGAATAAAACTTAAAAAGAAGGATCCAAAAGCATGGGGCAGATCCCACAAATTCTACCCCTGCCCCTGGCTTCTCTCTACTTCTCTGCTCCCTCCTCTCCCAAAGCCTCCTCTTTTCTCTGTCTGTACACACACACACACACACTTGCAATAGCAGGAGGCTATAAGAAAGAATATGAACAAGATGAAGTTTTAAAACAGGAAAAATAGAAGACAACTTTGTAGAAATGAAAGAGATTTGTGTTTAGAATGGATAGCTGCACCATCTCCTGCTTCCTGTGTGCATTTCAGAAAAACTGAAGAAAGAAGCGGCAGGGACCAAGAGACTGCACGTGCACTGGAAAGAAGAGTCTCTAACATCCCCAGGCGGCATCAGGCTTAGGTGTTTTTTTGGCCTGATACTTATCACAAAGCCATCCCAAAGGTGAAGGGATTCTGGGAAATACACTGTGTTTTTTTAAACTGGGGTTCTTTTAGGAAAAGAGAGAAGGCAGATATCATGTAAGCAACTAACGCTGATGAACACAGGTGGGGGACAATAATAAAAAACATTCATGAAATTTTGATATGAATTCATAAAACATCAAAATAGATAAAGAATAATTTTAGAATACAGGAAAAATGGTCTGAAATAATTTAATAGCCAGAAGCTGTGAATTTTGACAAATATGAAGGCAGGTAAAACATTAACAAGACCTTGATGATTTAAATAATATAATTAATAATGTTGTTTCAAGAGCTGCAATTGCAGCTTACAAAGAATACAATTGAGACTGTTTATATATAGGGCCACAAAGAAAATCTCAAAACATTAAAAAATGAAAAAGCATACCAATGATAATTGATATCTGACCAAAATACAATAAAAGCATACTTTTTAAAAGAAGATGCAACTGAAATCCAATGGAGATGGGATCATCTTTCAATAAAGGGTGTTGTGTCTGTACACAGAAAAACCTAGACATGGACCTTAAACCTTAAGAAAAAACTAACTCAAAATGGATCATAGACTAAAATGTAAAATATAAGACTATATAACAGCTAGAAGAAAATAGGAGAAAATATGTAACCTTGGATCTGATGATGTTTCCAGATACAACACCAAAAATATTATCCATGAAAAAAATACAATAAATTGGACTTTACTAAAATTAGAAATACTTTGTATTATGAAAGCTACTATTAAGAGAATGAACAGACAAGCCTCAGGCTAGGAGAAAGCTTTTGCAAACTAGATATCTAATAAAAGACAAGGTATCAAATATACAAAAACACTAAAACTCAATTATTTAAAAAAATCCAATTAAAAAATGTGCAAAAGACCTGATCAGACACCTCAAAAAAGATGATAAATATATAGATGATAGCTGGATAGATGGTGAGACAGTTAAATGGACAGACTGATGATACATGGAAAATGAGAAATGAAAAGATGTCACTAGGAAAATGAAAATTCAAATAATATACTCCCGTACACTATTAAAATGGCAAGAACAATAACAAACCCTGAAAATCTCCCAATAATTCATCAACCCAGCCTAACCCCAAACCCCTGGGTCAGGAAGATCCCCTAGAGAAGGGAAAGGCACCCCACTCCAGTATTCTTGGGGCTTCCCTGGCGGTTCAGACTGTAAAGAATCTGCCTGCAATGTGGAAGACCTTGATTCAATTCCTGGGTTGGGAAGAAGGGAATGGCTACCCACTCCAGTATTCTCCCGGGAAATCACATGGACAGAGAAGCCTGGCAGGCTACAGTCCACTGGGTCTCAAACAGTCACACATGACTGAGCAACACTTTCACTTTTCACTACTTTCGTGTTAAGCTAATAGAAGCCTAAGGAAGCATCACTTAATCTAATGCTATGCTATGCTAAGTCACTTCAGTCGTGTCTGACTCTGTGCAACCCCATAGACGGCAGCCCACCAGGCTCCCCCGTCCCTGGGATTCTCCAGGCAAGAACACTGGAGTGGGTTGCCATTTCCTTCTCCAAGGCAGGAAAGTGAAAAGTGAAAGTGAAGTCACTCAGTCGTGTCCGACTCTTAGCAACCCCATGGATTGCAGCCTAACAGGCTCCTCCGTCCATGGGATTTTCCAAGCAAGAGTACTGGAGTGGGGTGCCATTGCCTCCTCCGACTTAATCTAATATGAGATTCTAAACAGGATCCTGGAACAGAAAAAGGACATTAAGTAAAAACTAAGGAAATCTGAATAAAGATTTTAATAATACTATATTGGTTCATTAATTGTGACAAACATACAATACTAATTAATACATTAACAATAGAGAAACTGGGTATGGGGTATGTAGGAACTCTGAGAAATCTTCACAACTTCTGTAAATCTAAAACTATGCTAAAATGTAAAGTTTTTCAGTTTAAAAGTTTAAATCTGAAAAACCAACAATCTTTTCTATTAAAGAGGAAACCAAAACCGTAATTATGGACCACTTAATATAATTACATTCAAAACAAAGCACATGAAATTTTATAGCGTTTGATCAAAAATGAAATCAGATAAAAAGCCATGGCTCTAAATGTTATAATAACCATAATAAATAGATATTGAACTGACAGCCTAACTTGAGAAATTAGAAAGATGATAATTAAACAAACCAAGAAAAGTAGGAGAAATACATAAACATAATGTCAACTGATTCCTAGAATGTCAACGTTCACTCTTGTCGTCTCCTGTTTGACCACTTCCAATTTGCCTTGATTCATGGACCTAACATTTCAGGTTCCTATGCAATATCGCTCTTTACAGCATCGAACCCTGCTTCCATCACCAGTCCCATCCACAACTGGGTGTTGTTTTTGCTTTGGCTCCATCCCTTCATTCTTTCTGGAGTTATTTCTCTACTGATCCGGTAGCATATTGGGCACCTACTGACCTGGGGAGTTCATCTTTCAGTGTCCTATCTTTTTGCCTTTTCATACTGTTCATGGGGTTCTCAAGGTAAGAATACTGAAGTGGTTTGCCATTCCCTTCTCCAGTGGACCACATTCTGTCAGCAAATTTGGAAAACTCAGCAGTGGCCACAGGACTGGAAAAGGTCCGTTTTCATTCCAACCCCAAAAAAGGCAATGCCAAAGAATGCTCAAACTACCACACAATTGCACTCATCTCACACGCTAGTAAAGTAATGCTCACAATTCTCCAAGCCAGGCTTCAGCAATATTTGAACCATGAACTTCCAGATGTTCAATCTGGTTTTAGAAAAGGCAGAGGAACCAGAGATCAAATTGCCAACATCCACTGGATGATGTAAAAAGCAAGAGAGTTCCAGAAAAACATCTATTTCTGCTTTCTTGACTATGCCAAAGCCTTTGACTGTGTGGATCACAATAAACTGTGGAAAACTCTAAAAGAGATGGGAATACCAGACCACGTGACCTGCCTCTTGAGAAACCTATATGCAGGTCAGGAAGCAACAGTTAGAACTAGACATGGAATAACAGACTGGTTCCAAATAGGAAAAGGAGTACGTCAAGGCTGTATATTGTCATCGTGCTTACGCAAGTTACATGCAGAGTACATCATGAGACACGATGGGCTGGAGGAAGCACACACTGGAATCAAGATTGCCGGGAGAAATATCAATAACCTCAGATATGCAGATGACACTAACCTCATGGCAGAAAGTGAAGAACTAAAGAGCCTCCTGATGAAAGTGAAAGAGAAGAGTGAAAAAGTTGGCTTAAAGCTCAACATTCAGAAAACGAAGATCATGGCATCCAGTCCCATCACTTCATGGCAAATAGATGGGGAAAGAGTGGAAACAGTGGCTGACTTTATTTTTCTGGGCTCCAAAATCACTGCAGATGGTGACTGCAGCCATGAAATTAAAAGACGCTTACTCCTTGGAAGGAAAGTTATGACCAACCTAGATAGCATATTCAAAAGCAGAGACATTACTTTGCCAACATAGGTCCTTCTAGTCAAAGCTATGGTTTTTCCAGTGGTCATGTATGGATGTGAGAGTTGGACTATGAAGAAAGCTGAGCACCAAAGAATTGATGCTTTTGAACTGTGGTGTTGGAGAAGACTCTTGAGAGTCCCTTGGACTGCAAGGAGATCCAACCAGTCCATCCTAAAGGAGATCAGTCCTGGGTGTTCATTGGAAGGACTGATTTTGAAGCTGAAACTCCAATACTTTGGCCACCTGATGCGAAGAGCTGACTCATTTGAAAGGCCCTGATGCTGGGAAAGATTGAGGGCAGGAGGAGAAGGGGACGACAGAGGATGAGATGGTTGGATGGCATCACCAACTCGATGCACATGGGTTTGGGTAGACTCCAGGAGTTGGTAATAGACAGGGAGGCCTGGCATGCTGCAGTTCATGGGGTCGCAAAGAGTCGGACTGAGCAACTGAACTGAACTGAATGTCAACTGAAAACTGAAAAAAACAGTGGATTTAATAAACCAATTCAAAAGCAGATTTAAAAGTTTACTAACACACAAATGTTCTGACAAATCATTTTTAAAAGAAAATACAATCTTACTATCAATGCAAATTTAAACACATATAAAACATACATATATGTGCATACATATGTATAAGTATTTTCCTCATACAGAAATCAGAATGAAAGGAACTGAATTCAACTGTTAATAAGAATTATCTCCAGCTGAAAGGAGTTAATGTGCTTTTTAAATCTTTTTTATATTTTCTATATGTTCCAAATATCTTTTACAGGCAAAAACCACATGCCTTTTTTAAAGTAGAAAAATGAGTCTATGCAACCCACAAAATATTGTCCATGAGGTGATTCAATAATAATAATCCAAGTAACTGTTGCCTGGGAGATAGGTACTTAAAGGCAAGCTACAGAAAGAAGTTCCCCAATGCTGAGCTGCAATGAAATCATTCTCATGCTGACAGAAGTAGATTTTTCCCAGCACAGTGTGAAGCCATTCTTGCCCTCTTCCCAGCGCACACTGTAAGATTAGCTGGTGGTCACAGTCACACAGAGGCACCAACGAAGCGGGTTCACAGCAGAGAGACAGCAGCAGCGAGAGACAGCTGTTGCCGAAGCTAAGAAACAGAAGCAAGGTCTTCCGCGCCGGGGTCCCCATCCAGGGCACAGCAGAGAGGCGTGGTGGGGACGGGCGAGCCCGCACGGGCAGACCCAGGGCAGCCCAGCACCGGACGCGGGGCGGCAGTCAGCGCCAGCCCTGAGCGGTTCCCCGGGCCCGTCTCAGCAGTGGGCTGGAACGACCCAAAGCTGGAACTGCACGCGCACCAGAGCGGGGTGGGAGCAGAGGTGGAGGAACTCCCCGTGAAGCTCAGCGCCCACCCGGGGAGGACCCGCCTCGACCGCCTGTTAGCGCGGGGACTTCCGGTCAAGCACTTAGAGTTTCCCGTCTCAAGATGTTCCTCATCTGTGAAACGTGAACAGTCAGAGCTCTGACTCCATAGGTTTTTTTGTTAGGATCAAATTTATTAAAATAGGAAAGAGCGTTTAGAACAATGCATAAAACACACTAAGTATTTAAATATTAGAAACTGCTATTCTGTTTAGATCTTGACTTTTAGCACATCCTTTACATTTACTTTTATGCATATTTCCCAAAGTACACAATACATCAGTTCAGTAGTGCATACATACACTTAACTGAAGTACATCCTTATTGTACATGGAATGTGTAATCAAAACAGGAGAATAGATTTCAGAGGCCCCTCACATGGAGAGCGGGGAAACATCCCACCTGCTGATTTTTTCTTATAGTGTCTGTTCCTTCTAAAATGGATGAGCATGTTTAAATTCTGAAAGTTTAATTGCTAAGTGTGAGTTTAATCACTTAATCACTTCACAAGTGACAAACTCCTTTCAAGGAAAAACAAGCACGTCTTCCTTAGAGTATTCCTAACTTCACCCCCTACAGCAAGGAGATCAAACCAGTCAATCCTAAAGGAAATCAACCCTGAATATTCATTGGAAGGACTGATGCTGAAGCTGAAGCTCCAGTACTTAGGCTACCTGATGCGAAGAACTTACTCATTAGAAAAGGCCCTGATGCTGGGAAAGACTGTGAGCAGGAAAAGAGGGCCACAGAGGATGAGATGGTTGGATGGCCTCACTGACTTAATGGACACGAGTTCCAGCAAACTCCGAGAGATAGTGAAGGATTGGGAAGCCTGGTACACTGTAGTCCATTGGATCTCAAAGAGCTGGACATGACTTAGCAAATGAAAAACAAAAACAACCCTCCTACTGAGCTTCCCAGGTGATTCAGTGATTAAATAAAAAATTTGCTTGCCAATGCAAGAGATGTGGTTCTGTCCCTAGGTCAGGATGATCCTCTGGAGAAACAAATGGCAACTCACTCCACTATTCTCCCTGAAAATTCCCATGGACAGAGGAGCCTAGTGCGTTACAGACAACGGGGCTGTAGAAGAGTGGGACACAACTTAGTGAGTAAACCACCACCCTCCTATTACCACCACCACTAGTGCAGGCTGGACTTAGTAACTCACTTCCTAAAAACAGAATATGGAAAGGGCAAAATACAAACTTCACACCTGAGAGACCTAGCAGGTTCCATCCCATCCAAGTGGTCAACGTCAACATGAGCACTGACAAGTCATGTTGATATCCTGCACCCTGATAGGATGTCAAGAGGACACACGGCCTCTACGGAATTCATCCAGAAGCATCATAACCCCAGTTTAACACACAAGAAATATCAGTAACCCAAACTGAGAGACAGTCTTACAATGCCTACCCAACACTGCTCAAAACTGGCAAGGTCATGAAAAACAAGAAAAATGAAAGCCTACACAGACCAGAAAAGACTAAAGAAACACGATGATTAAGTGCAATGTGGGATCCTGGATTGAATTCTGCAACAGACCAAGAATATGAATGAAAAAGTTGGTGAAATCAGTGTAAAGTCTGCAATTTAGTTAATAACAATGTCCTAAAATTCATCTCTCAGTTTTGACAATACTACAATAGCTATATGAGATATTAACATCTGGAGAAACTGGTAAAGGGTATACAGGAACTCTCTGCTCTCACTCTGCAGTTTTTGTGCAAACTGAGAATTAGTCCCAAAGAAAAAAGTGTTTTACAAATATTAACATATTATGTATGTTAATTTATATTAACTTGTGGACACAGAGGGAGAAGGAGAGGGTGGGACCCATTGAAAGAGTAGCGTGAAACATACGCACGACCATGTGTAGACAGACAGCAGTGGGGATTTGCTGTATGACACAAGGGCTCAATCTAGTGCTCTGTGACACCCAGAGGGGTGGGACAGGGTGGGAGACGGGACGGAGGTTTGAGAGGCAGGGGACATATATGTACCTGTGGTCAATTCATGCTGATGTACGCCAGAAACCATATTTACACAATATTGTAAAGCAATTATCTTCCAACTAAATAAATTGTCAAAAAATCTGAGTAAATTAAAAAACAATAAATGTATTAAAATATGGTATAAAGCCTTCTAGGTCTGGATGGTATTACAATGTCTAGATCAGATTTTGGGTGCATGTCAACAGCAGAATAAACTATTAAATATCCTACATCTAAATTGGACAAACTAGATAATTACATTAAGGGGGCTTACTTATGCCTGAATTCACTTGTAAACAAGCACAATCTGGCTTGAATAAAGGATTTTTTTTTTAAATCTTTAGTGTTAAATCCAATTAGCCAATTGTGATAATATAAAATAATCTGGGACTTTGGGCAATCAATAACCATTTCAATTGAACTTTCAATGTGTTTTAGCATTCCATCAAAGTTTTCCATAGTTTTTATGCTCCCCTGATTTTACTGTAAAATTGCTTCTGAATTTTAAACTGTGTGTTAATAGCATGGTGAGACATTTCAAAGTAAATGAAAAAGTGCTCTGTATCCAGCAGTGTGAACTTTAAGTAGAAATAGTGGAGTCCTAAGAGTCACGGGAAAATTTTATGACACTAGAAGTGTTATTTGAATATTGTCTATAAATAGCTATAAAGGACTGATATACTGTGATATTTGAGACTCTTAAAATTGTGACATTTTTAACTAGAAAATTTGAAATGTTTGAGAAGAAATAAATACTTCATTGTGATTCAATCTTTCTGCCTTGATTTAAGAGAGCTACATTCTATTAAAAGTAATAATAGCC
Organism: Bos indicus x Bos taurus; assembly: GCF_003369695.1. Classification (NCBI taxonomy): domain Eukaryota; kingdom Metazoa; phylum Chordata; class Mammalia; order Artiodactyla; family Bovidae; genus Bos; species Bos indicus x Bos taurus. The sequence goes on from NC_040088.1 coordinate 1,230,643, forward strand.
ATTTCCCCTCCATTCCATTTCTCCCTTCCCTTTTCTATGACTCTCCTAATCAACTGTATTTCAATGTAGCTTCCAGGTTTTGTTCTTTATCTGCTGGCAGGTATACACAGGGCATAAAAACAATATTACAACTCCAATGAAATCTTTTTTATAGTCAACTTAGCTGAAATTGTTCCGAGTTGGGTGGTAGGGCCTGGAATCTCAGTTGATTTATTTTAAGGCTTACAGTGCTCCATGCCCCTTTTCAGGGCAGGGTTTTGCATTCAACAGCCTAAAATATTGCAATGAGTTTAGTGGGTATGAATTCTACTCTGCCACATTTGTATAAGAAAAATCATGCTATTTTTATTTTTCTAGATAGAATTCAAACTGACTCTAAGCATTCCCCGATTGAACAGGCACATATTCCAATGCTGAAGTTGCCGGAACCTTTCCTTCTCAGATGTCACTGGGGCTCAATCACCAAAAAAGAAGCCGTGACAGGTTATGCACAGGCCAGACTCAAACTCCGGAAAGATCTCTGGTTTTCACTGACCCCAGTTACTGCTGTCAGGAAGAAGAAAATATTCCTCTACCCTTCTAGCTGGCCAAAGAAGTAAGCTGATGTGAGATAAATTAACAGGAGAATATTCAATTTAATTTTGTATGTACAGGAACACCACACACATGAGAGATTTGGAGACAGAAAGTTAACATAAGGTGTATGTGCCATTCTGAGCACAGGAATAGGATGCGGCTGGGGACTTCCAAGGAGAGGAAGGTCACTTACAGGACGACAAGCACAGCTGACGTCTAGTAATTCGATGTTCACCTGCCATATAGATGAGGCCACTCAGATAAAATTTACCTCTGGTCATTACTCTTTCTCTAGGAAAAGTCCCCAATTTAAATTATTCTAGGTATTTAAAGGAGAGACAGAAAGTAGTTTCTCCTGAACCTAGAGAGTCTAAACTGCCTTAAACTCAAAATACTGAAGTGAAAGTCGCTCAGTCGTGTCCGACTCTTTGCAACCACAGGCTGCACTATAGCCCACCAGGCTCCCCTGTCCATGGGATTCTCCAGGCAAGAACACTGGAGAGGGGAGCCATTCCCTTCCCCAGGGGATCTTCCCAACCCAGGGACCAAACCCAGGTCTCCCCCATTGCAGGCAGATTCTTTACCGTCTGAGCCACCAGGGAAGCCCAGGCTCAAAATAACCCTCGTACAAAAGTGGCACATTTGGGGGAGGCTCGTGCTGACCCTCAGCACTGCTTTCTAACGCTCACTTGTCCGAGCCACTGTGGTCTGTTGTACAGGCAGCTGCGCTACGTTAGGACCAAGCGCCAGTGGAGGGGCCTTCACCCCAGGTACAAAGCGCCGTCCAGTCACCCCTCACAGAGGCTCCTGTGCGGCTCTGGGACTCTGCCGGACAGGATCCGGGCAGCAGTGTGCTGGAGCTGGCCTGAACAAACTTACAGGAACTAACGGTTAGCTTTTCGGGAATTTTGCAAGCAGGTTGCTAAACATGAATGTTGTTGTTTTGTCACTAAGGCATATCCGACTCTTGCGACCCCATGGGCTGTAGCCTGCCAGGCTGCTTCTGTCCATGAGATTCCCCAGGGAGCATACTGGAGTGGGTTGCCACTTCCTTCTCCAGAGGATCTTCATGACCCCAGGGATCGAGCCCATGGTTCTCCTGCATCAGCAGGCTGGGTCTTTACCACTGAGCTACCAGGGAATCCCAACATGCATGTCACTGAAAATTAAACAATACAAACTTTACGTTAAAAACAAAGGTAGTAAATACACAAAGATCATCAGTACCTAATATTTTATTATACTTCACTTTTATTTAAGCAAAGTTTACTTATGTCTATTTTATCTGTACAATGCAAATATTACATGAGAGCAAGCTACTTCACTTCTCTTCCCAACTCCTCATTCGGTGTCCTCACGTCAGAGATTTGAAACTGAAGACGGCAGGAGGATTTACGAATGGTACAAATCAGAACTCCCTGAACCTTGTGGATCTCTAGACTTAAGAAAGTGGCAGAAGGAAAACACGCTGACCATGCAGACTATGCCTGGGCGTGCCGCGCCTGTAGCCGTCACATTGTGAAGAACACACACACACACTGCACAGAAGAAAAAGACACGGCAGCAGTCAAGGAAGCTTCCTTCCAGTTCCCAAACTACCATTCAGCTCAGCAAAGCAGCTGCTCAAGTCCTTGATAAACCGGTGAAGTACATCACGGCTTCAGCTTTTCACTTCCATATTTTGAAAAACATCACTCAACATTCATATCAGAACTAAACTTCTTGGTCATTTACAATCATAATTTGTCTACAGATACAAGAGTTCACCAAAAACTAATGAAACGTTCTGTGAGATTCAACTGGTCATATGGAATTTACAACAAAGTGTATTGTACATTTTCTTTTTATTAATATATCGGGCGCTACATATACTTTATGTTAGTAAAGTCTATATGAGCTCATCCAGTCCTATTTTGCCCACATGGCTCTACAAGGAGCCGATGGTCACGTTCTTACCAGCACACCACTGGGTGCAGGACCTCTTAGCACAGAACAGCCAACTCCCTCCTACCCGTCTTTGACCCAAGTCACATGGAATGTTTCTGAAACACTCTGATTCCAGCATTTTTCTACCCATCCCCCAGAAACATTCCTCTCCCCTAAATCTCTCTTCAGAACCATCCTGCATAATTTCCCGTCTGTGGAAATGTAGACACAAGACTGTGGTCTTTCTTCTTAGAGGTAAAGACGGGGAAATGGATGTTCAAACTTGTCAGGTTGCCTTGATTTTAATTTTTAAGTTTTGGGGGTTTGGTTTTGATTTACTCATCCTAACTTACCCTGTTTGCATAGGATATTAAAGAGTTATCCAAAAATCTAATCACCTAGCATGGTCAGCTTGTGTAAGAGCCTTTAGAAGGCATGGTGATTTTCTCTCTCCCTCCTCTCCATTCTCCTCTTCTCTCTGTTGCTCCACAGGCTTATTGGTATCCTAATTAAACTGTTGAAACTGGAATATATATACCCTGGGTACCTAGACAGAAAAGGTTAGATTCTCTGCCATAATGACTTGAGAAAACTGAGCCCTGATCACCAAAATACCACATCAGCATAGTGCGGGAGCTAAGACAACATCTATTAAAAATTACAGATCCATGTTTTTGAAAAATGTTACTGGGTACCCTATTTTTAAAAGGTAGATTAAACCATCAATAAAGTTGACATTGAAGTCATTCCCTTTAAAGGCATATTTTAAATGTAATCAAAGCAACCAGTCCTTTACAGACTCTGGTAAAACACCTGAGCAATTCTAATGTAATAACTGGGGTGGCCCTCCAGGGCTGAAATACCCCAGTCTGTGTATAAGAGAGCAGAACCAGAAAAATTCCAGAATAGGATTCAGTTAGCACATACCAGTATGAAATGATGCCATGATGTCAGCAAGTCAATGTACTGAAATTTTAAGTTAAATCAGTGTTTTGGTAGTCCTATAAGCAAAACCAACCAAACCCTTTTTTTTTTCATTTTCCACCAGCCACTATGTCTTGGAGCTCCAGTTTGCATAGCAAGGGCGTATTTATATGGCCACTCCCAAAGGGCCATTTCTAAAAGTGAGCATTTCAAGATGATATCAAGATAATGTCGTTATTCTCTTCATTAAAAGACCATATTAAAGCAATTGCATAGATAATGTTTTAAAAAACAAATTTAGCTGATTGTGTTAGCAAAGAATTGTAACATTAGCTCTCTATTTCTTAGAAGCAGATAAAAAAGGTGGGGGGTGGACTATAATTGCTTTAGGCTTCCTAGGTGGCGCCTGGGGTACAGAGTATTCCTGTCAATACAGGAGACTCAAGAGACATGGGTTCGATCCCTGGGTTGCGAAGACCCCCTGAAGTAGGAAATGGCAACCCACTACAGTATTCTTGCCTGGCAAATTCCATGACAGAGGAGCCTGGAGGGCTACAGTCCATGGAGTTGCAAAGAGTCAGACACGACTGAGTGCACATAACTGCTTTATAATATGTGTGACTTTCTGCTATGAAACATGAATCAGCCATATGGATACACATATCCCCTTCCTCTTGAGCCTCCCTCCTAACCCCAAAACCCACCCTTCTAGATCATCACAACAATCCCTTGTGAACCAAATACAGCGGGGTATATGACTTTCCTTTATCTGTGGATGGGAGTCAGGAAAGAGAGGACGGCGGGGCTACAAGAGCTTATGCGTATGTGCATACTTGTGTTTCTCCTACCACACCAGCAACTGCATTCTCCCCACTTGATTCCAAGCCTCATTAACTCTGATTTTCTCATTCATCTCAAATTGCTATATTTATCATAATAGTTTATCCCAGCTGAGGTATTCTCCTTATGGGGAAAATAAAGGCCCTGATCTTTGTCACTGGCATGTGGAAAGTATAAGATGCAGGCTGTAAAATGCAATTTCTGAGTCAGTGCCTACCATAAGACAGCTCAGCTACATAAACAAAGCTGACTGGGACAACACCAGCCATGCACCCAAACTATTTATTTAGACAGGATCAGAGCAGACACACCGAGTGTGGTTAGAGAACAGCTGCTTCTCAAAAGGCTCTATTTAGCAATCAAAGACTCACCTAGTTAGGCTACAGAACATTTCTCATCACCAAATCTCATCACTATACATGAGCAGTACAGCACAGCTGAGTAGTGAGTTCCGTTTTCTGCCAAGACTGAATTAATGTTTTTAATATTCAAATTTGATTTTTCATTACACAGAGGCAGGCTTCACAATAGAGACCTTGACCTCTCTAACACAAGCATATCAATTCCTCTCAGAGCTTAACTTAGCTTAACTTCGGAGAGACTGCTTCAAGTTTAATATCCTTGGAAAATTACCAGAATGAATAAGACCAGACATTAATTCCTCCCTAAAGTGTTGAATTTTGGAACCTGCCTATAGTCTGTAGATATTTACACCCTTGGTTCATCAAACGGATAATAAATACAAGGTTGAAACAAAAATCTAACTCCTGTGCTCCACTCTCATTATATATCCTGAACACAGATGCCTGCTCAGATAACAGGTCTGTCATGAAGGCTGTGAACGGCAAGGTGAACACTGCACTATTTTAAAATACCTTCAATCATAAGAGACTTGAACATTATGTATGATTTTTAGGGGAGTTGCAGAGAGCGCATCAAAACTCATTTGCATGCATAGCTTCCAGACCTCAAAGCGGGGATGTTATCAGCTGTCAATCAACAGGTATTTATTGAATCCCTGATAGTCTCTTAGAAAGCTGCTAGGTTCTGTGGAAAATCCAGAAGCAATAGAAACAAATAACATTTACTCACAAAGAGTTGATATTTGGGTACAAGAGATAAGATACATAAAATCATCAATAAATCAAAATGCTTATTATCAGGTTATCAGCAAGAGAGTTCATCACCCTGGCTGCATAGCTCAGAGGATCCTGAAATTACGGCTATCGCAGGCAGCCAGAACCCTGGGAGAGTATATCAATAACTCGGCATCAACCAAACCAGAGTGGTGCCTGTTTCAAACCTGGGTAGACAAAGCAATTCACAAGAATTGTCTAAGCCCCAATATTTCAATAGCTTCTCCGTCTTCACCAAAGTTCAGCTTCTTTCTTTGATAATAAAGGCCACAGTTTTCTTTAGAGAACCTTCTTCCATTCTCATTTTATGAGTAAGTTTAGAATGCCCCTGGAGAGTCTAAGCTTTCCAAACTTTATACAGCAGCAGGACTGAATTCTTCTAAGAGGAATTTGAGGACATGGGGGAGATATTAAAAATCAATTTGTTGAGTCTAGAGAAATAACAAAAGATGAAAAAGGGAAGTCATTACTAGATGTTCCATCATCAGAAGCTATGGAGGAGAGATGGTTAGGTAACAGGAAAAGGAGCAGACTCGAAAGCTGTCTGCCCTTCACCCCAAATCTCTTTGAATATAAGACACTTCGAAGATTAAGCTTTTGTAACATTAGCCGCCTGCAGCTTTAAATCATTAAAGTTCCACAGCTGTGCTAAATATTATACAAGAGACACAAGAACGAGTAACACGTGCAACAGGAGGAGAGGCAGGCGGCGTGGAGAAAGACACCAACGTTGAGTCACCGTTTTTCTAGGGATAAAACCGTGAGTTAGGCACACTCGGGATTTCACTCACTGCCTCCAGGATGCGACGTGCCCACACCACTCCCGTCAGCAGATGAAAGAAGTGACTCTCAGAGAAGAGGAAGTCACGGGCCTCAGCCAGCGAGGTCTCCAACCTGGGAGCTGGAGAAGAGACACAAGTGAGGGAAGATCAGCCTCCACAGCAGAGATGGAGACGGGGGGAGGCGGGCCTGCGAGGATGCGGGCAGTCAGCTGCTGAGTGGCGGGCGGCTCTGCACGGACTTCTGATTCTGGCCCCCAAAAGAAAAGCTCACGCCCACCGTGTGTGTCACGGTTCACGAGGCTCACAGGTCAGAGAAGAAAGGCTTTTGTCTCGTTTTTTTTTTTTTTTTTTTAAGGTACAGCCAGGCTTATCTTCTCCTGAAGGGGTATTGTTCACACTTTACCAACTGTTGTCTGTTAGTCTCTCTCTTGTTAAAAAACAAAATCCATTGAGCAAATCTGAAGATCGAACTGGCTCTATTCAACAGTTCATGGTTTAGCCAACGTCCCATCAAGCAAGGAGAAGTGTGTTCCAAGGAGCCACACCAAGTGAAAGGTTTATCTTCCGTCTGGTTTGGTCTTGGGTTTCCTTTGTTTACTGTAAAGTTACTTGGTAAGTGGCGTGGCCACCTCTGTTGCCAATGCCTTTGGAAGAACAATAATTTTATTACGACTCTAGGACCTGAAGAGGTTTGCTACTTGAAGCCAGGTACCAGCTGAAGTTAAGGTCCAACCTGCCCAGGGAGCTAGCGGGTAAGGGCCCTCTCTTCCCTAAATGATTACATTTCAAACAGATGGTTTCCACATCCCAAGGAAACATTCCTGAGTTTTAAAACTGGCAGGAGGCTTATTTAGCTTTAAAAAGATTTTCATACCAATAAAAAGGGTTTTCAAAGGCAGAAAATGGGTGGAACAAGGAAGTCACAAACAAAAGAAAGGATTATTTCAGATAAGGTCAGCTGCTATTGAAGGAAGTTCCTGGGGTCTATCAGGCAGATGACCTCACTAGTGTTGATCAGGAAATTCCCAACCTACTGGTTTAAAATTCTGCTTGTGGGAGAAGCTGAAATTGCAATTAGCTTTGATATTAAGTTTTGGTTTGCTAAAGTGGGGTTTAGCACAAGTGACTCCATCCTGAGCCTGTCTCTGTTGACCTAATACAAATAGACTGCCAGATATTAATACTTCCTTAGCAAAGACGGGTTTATCCTGGATCAGCCAAGAATTGCAATTTGGGGCTGGCAGCCATGGTGAGCCAAGGGCAAGCCCCCCACAGCAAGGAAAGAAGAAAGCTTTTATAAGGAAATAAAAGGAAGTCAGGAGAGTACAGTAAACAGAGTCCATAGTTTTTATTTGCTCACCAGGAAGAGCCTTTCTTCTTCCTGTTAGTTCCTGCCGTTTGCGGGGAGAGCTCCCCTTTAAGGCCTCTGTTTATTAATTTTTTACATTTTTTAACACTGTACCCTCCCCCAGCCTATTCTTCCGTCTTCGCTCCTTGGCTCAGTCACCCCGTCTCTCCTCCGTCAGTCCTGACCTCTGTCTCTCTCTATATACACACACGCTTCTTTCCCGCCCCTGTGCCTTCTCGTTCCTCGCTCCTTCTCTCCCCTATTAGTCCCTCTGTTTTTCTCGTTTTGCCTTGCTCTACCTAACTCTGTATGTGTGTGTGCCTCTGTGTCTGTCTGTCTATCGGCTTCCTCCTCCTCTTTTTAAGTAAGCCGGAACCAGCTCCTTCCTGACGCTGTTAAACATGGGAGCAAACAACAGGAGGGGAGGCCAGAGTATTCCAAGCGAGTCTGTGCGCGCATGCTCAGTCAGTCATGGCCGACCCTTTGCGACCCCAGGGACTGTAGCCTGCCAGGCTCCTCTGTCCACAGGATTTCCCAGGCAGGAATACTGGAGCGGGGTGCCAAGCCCTCCTCCTGGTGATCTTCCTGCCCCAAGGACTGAACCCTCGTCTCCTGCGTCGGCAGATGGTTCTTTACCACCAAGCCCTCCTCCTGGCGATCTTCCTGCCCCAAGGACTGAACCCTCGTCTCCTGTGTTTCCTGCATCGGCAGATGGTTCTTTACCACCAAGCCCTCCTCCTGGTGATCTTCCTGCCCCGAGGACTGAACCCTCGTCTCCTGCGTCTCCTGCATCGGCAGATGGTTCTTTACCACCAGCACGACCTTTCCATCTACCTAAACCCAAGACATGTCCCTGGAAGGGGAGCAGACTTTCTAACCCTAAAGTATGCCTATTTGGCATAAGGATTATTTCAGGCTGATTATTTTTAAGAAATAGCAGACACAGAAGAATCTTTGAAAACCAAGTAGAAATTACTCTTTTGTAAGAGACATCTTGTAAGGGGAAGACTGAAGACAAAAGGAGACGGGGATGGCAGAGGATGAGATGGTTAGACAGCATCACCTCTCAATAGACATGAATTTGAGCAAATTTGGGAGAGATGTAGAGGACAGAGGAGGAGCTTCATGCTGCAGCTCATGGAGCTGCAAACAGCTGGACACGATTTAGTTACTAGACAACAACAGAGACATTTACATATATGAGAATCCTCCATTTGAAAGGATCTCTAAAAGAAAGAGGAAGATGCTCTAAATCTTTAGAAACTCATCAATGGAGAAGGCAAGGACTTAAATCTGCATAACAACCTTGCCCTTGTTTACTGGGCTTTTCCTCGTCACCCCCCATAGCTGTCCCACCCCCAGCTCCAACATCTTCCTTTGACTTTAGCTGGAGATAAGGTGGTTGGGCCATTTGTGGGGGTTACTCAGTTTTCCTGGGTATCTCCCATGTATACAGAAGGTGTGCATGATATTAAACTTCTGTTCTTTTTCCTGTTAATCTGTCTTTTATTACAGGGAGGTCTCAGTGAGGAACCAAGAAGGGTACGGGGAAAACAATTTTTCTTGCCATTCATCCTATCGAGATGATTGCCTCAAGCCAACTTGAGCTCCATCTTCTCATTTCCAATATCACAGAGAGGAAAAAAGAAAAATTTGAAAAAAAAAAAAAAAAAACACTGGCATGAAGATAATTTGGAAAATAAATGAAGGTCTAAATGCCCACCTGAGGTGATGCTAGTGGTAAAGAGCCTGCCTGCCCAATGCAGGAGCTGCAGGAGACATGGGTTCCATCCCTGGATGGCAAAGGTGCCCTGGAGGAGGGCCTAGCAACCCATTCCCGTATTCTTGCCTGGAGAATGCTATGGACAGAGGAGCCTGGTGGGCTGCAGTCCATGGGGTCGCAAAGAGTCGGGCATGACTGAAGAGACTTAGCATGCACACACTTTCTAGATAAAAGGAATAATTAACAAGACAAAGCACAAATTTCAACCAAGCTTCTACATCTTCTTTCCTGTGTGTGCAGTAAGAATCTTCACTTGAACTTTAAAGAACCAAGGGAGAAAAACTGTGCAATTCTTATTTTAAACTTTTCAGGCCAAATACTCTAAGCAAATACATTCATTTGCAATTCATTAAGAGGAAACAATTTGGAAAGACAGGCTAGTTTTACATAATGTGGTTAATTACATATTCAAGTTTTTATTTGTTTGCACTATGATAAAAATCTTTCTTTCAAAGAAACAAATTAAAAAGGAACCATCATTTGCATGATATCTAATTTCTGATTTTTAATCTGTTGTTACCAAAGAGCTAATATTTCCATTTCTCATATTTAATTCTAACAGATAGCAGCATCCTTGCTACAAAGCATCCTCAAAGATTAGGAAAAGTCCCTGCAAATATCAGATCAATTACAAGAATACTCTGATTAGATGTCATTAGAATCGTATTACCATTCACCAAAGGGTATTCTGGGCAAGTACTTGCAGTGGGGCAGAAAATGAACTGGAACTGCTGAAGACTGACACCATTTGAAAACAGCCAATATGGTCTTTGAAGCCCAGGGTAAGAATTCTCTCTTCCCTGGAAGGGGACATGTTCTAAGCAACATCTCATTTGCTCTGGTCCAATCTAAGCAGAGATATGAGGACGTCAGACTAGAGCCAACAGAGATTCAAGCCTAACCCTACAATATCATCATGACAACTACTCTTTCAATAAAAGTCAACATTTTTTGGGTCATAGTTATAACATTTTTCTAACCAGAGTACCAATGAATGTCCTTGAGAAAAAGTTCTACCTGTAGCCCAAGACTTTTGCAATTTTAAAAGGCATTTCTGCAGTCATCTGAGGTTCATAACCTGCATTTTGGAGCAGTTTTACAACAAAGTACACATCCCGTGTGTTCTGCATCTATTAGAAAGTTTAACAAGCCTGACTCACCCTCCTTCCCTTCCCACCTCCTTCTGTTGCAGTAAGGGGGACCCCTGACAGGGCCTGAAACTGGGCTCCTGTCTAACACTCAGAAATGAATTGTCTGAGGAGACACATGTGCTGAGAAAGCAAGAGATTTTATTGGGAAGGGCGCCCGGGTGGAGAGCAGGAGGGTTCAGGGAACCCAGGAGGACCGCTCTGCCACGTGGCTCGAAGTCTCAGGTTTTATGGTGATGGGGTGAGTTTCCGGGTTGTCTTTAGCCAGTGATTCTGACTCAGAGTCCTTCCTGGCCGTGGACGCGTCGCTCAGCCAAGATGGATGCCAGAGAGAAGGATTCTGGGAGGTGGTCAGACATGCGGTGTCTCTTTTTGACCTTTCCCGAACTCTTCTGGTTGGTGGAGGCTTATTAGTTCTGTGTTCCTCACCAGGACCTCCTGTCATGAAGCAGCTCATGAGAATGGTCACTGCGGTGCCTGGCCAGGGCGGGCAGTTCCAGTCATTGTACTTCCCGTAACACTTCCCTTGTTACTCTGGCCTCCTTTCTTCCACAAAAATATATCGAGATCCAAATAGGAAAATAATATAAAGCAGTGTAATTGTTAATATACTTTTAAATTTTTCTATATATTATATTTTGACTTTTCCCCCCCAGTTTTCAACACCTGACAAAACCTTTCTGCCGGGGGGACAGGCCCCTCCCCCGGCTAGCTGATTCTTAGAGCAAAGGCCAGGCTAGAGCACTCCTCTCTCAAGTAAACCAGACCAGAGCCACACATCCCAGCAGGGAGTAACATGCCTCTGCCTAATTCACCCTGGGGCCAGATGCCAAGGAACCAGGACCACCCCTTCAGCGCAAAGCCCACTGAAATGATCCTCACCAGCCAGTCTACACTGTTTAATTTTCCCAGCTTTGTCTCTCCTGCAGAAATCCCAGTAACGGCCCTACCCTGGCTTTCCACTCCTGGTGGGTGGGTGGGTGGGTGTGTGTGTGTGTGTGTGTGTGTGTGTGTGTGTGTGTGTGTGTGTGTGTGTGTGTGTGTGTGTGTGTGTGTTCAGTCACTCGGTCATGACTCTTCACAACCCTATGGACTGTAGCCTGCCAGGCTCCTCCGTCTGTGGAATTTTCCAGGCAAGAATACTGGAGTGGGCTGCCATTTCCTTCTGCAGGGGATCTTCCTGATCAAACCTGCATCTCTTGCATCTCCCACATTGACAAGTAGATTCTTTACCACTGAGCCACCTGGGAAGCCTGTTCTGAAACCTGATAAAATTATGGAATTTCCTCTGTGAGCCTGGGTGGTGACATCTCCCCTGGAAACTAGGAGTATCACATACTTTTTTGTTATGACCCTCTCCTAAGTCAGAAAACTAAGATCATGGCATCCGGTCCCATTACTTCATGGCAAATAGATGGGGAAACAAGGAAAACAGTGGCTGACTTTATTTCTGGGGGCTCCAAAATCACTGCAGATGGTGACTGCAGCCATGAAATTAAAAGATGCTTACTCCCTGGAAGAAAAGTTATGACCAACCTAAACACCATATTAAAAAGTAGAGACATTACTTTGCCAACAAAGGTCTGTCTAGTCTAGGTTATGGGTTTTCCAGTGGTCATGTATGGATGTGAGAGATGGACTGTGAAGAAAGCTGAGCACCGAAGAATTGATGCTTTTGAACTGTGGTGTTGGAGAAGACTCTTGAGAGTCCCGTGGACTGCAAGGAGATCCATCCAGTCATCCTAAAGGAAATCAGTCCTGGGTGTTCATTGGAAGGACTGATGCTGAAGCTGAAGCTCCACTTCTTTGGCCACCTGATGCGAAGAGCTGACTCATTTGAAAAGACCCTAATGCTGGGAAAGATTGGGGGCAGGAGGAGAAGGAGACGACAGAGGATGAGATGTTGGATGGCATCACCGACTCAATGGACATGAGTTTGAGCAAGCTCCGGGAGTTGGTGATGGACAGGGAGGCCTGGTGTGCTGCACTCCATGGGGTCGCAAAGAGTCGGACACAACTGAGCGACTGGACTGAACTGAGTCTCCTCTGTGGGCACACCTGAGGGAGCGTCACGTAAAGGGGCACCAAGCAAGGAGCTAGTGAAGCACACGTTTTGGAGACAGAGCAACACTTGCTGCCACCAGAGTAAAACTACTTGAAAATGACATTGCCCAAGAGCAAAGAAGAATAACAAAGTGTAGAGGAAACTACAGGGAGAGCAAGGAAATTTAAGCAAGACGAAACTCTCTGAACCCTGGACTAGAACTGCACCCGGACTTGTAAAGTTGTGTTGACAGATTCTCTCCAAGGCCAGACCTTCATCAGCCTCTCCCGAGCTTCTTTAAATTAGGCCTGACTTTTGGGTTTTCGTGTTCCTCTCTGCATTTCCTGATTTTAGTAAAAGTCCTGCTAAGTCAGTTCAGCCAGAATTCCCCATCTGCCCAACCTGACCACACTGTCTCACCTCCCTCTCTCACCAGTCCTTCACCCTCCACCATCCTCCAGGCAAGGCCTGACCACCCTGGCCTGCCACAGAGAATCCCTCCCTCACCCCTTAGTCAAAGCTATGGCTTTTCCAGTAGTCATGTACAGATGTGAGAGTTGAACCATCAAGAAAGGAGTGTTGAAGAACTGATGCTTTCAAACTGTGATGTTGGAGAAAACTCTTGAGTCTCTTGAACTGCAAGGAGATCAAACCAGTCCATCCTAAAGGAGATCAACCCTGAATATTCACTGGAAGGACTGACGCTAAAGCTGAAGCTCCAATACTTTGGTCACCTGATGGGAAGAGCTGACTCACTGGAAAAGACCCTGATGCTGGGAAAGACTGAAGACAGGAGGAGAAGGAGACGACGGAGGGTGAAATGTTTGGATGGCATCACCTACTTGATGGACATGAATCAGAACAAACTCCAGGAGACAGCAGAAACAGAGGAGCCTGGCGTGCTGCAGTCCATAGAGCTGCAGAGTCGGACATGACTTAGAGGCTGAACCCCAACAACGAACAGCTCCCTCTCCCTAGCGCCTCCTCGTAGTGATTTTCCACACTGTCCCCACCCCTCTCCTGTGCTGTAAGCTCCCACTTTCCCACAGTGTATCTGGAGTTGAGTCCATCTTCCCTCCAAGACCCCTTTGCTGCAGTCCCCACCCCATCCCAGTCAGTCCCCTTCAATAATGTCTGATCATCGCTAACAAGTGTCATGAATATTATTTTTTATTTGACAATGTGCTCACAAATTACCCTCTTAACTCATGAACATATTTTAAGTTGTATTCATATTATTGGCAACTGAATTCTAATTAGTAAAGCATTTTGCTTTTACCAGATAAATTAATTTATTTCTGCATTTATTCAGTAAATCGATACCTCACCCCTAATATACTTTAGGCCCTATGTGGCAAAGAATGACAAAATTAATAACATATGATCCCTTGATGGGAGGAACACAGACAAATACTTGCTTCTGCAGTGTAAAGTGCTGCTCACGTTATAGATTTATGTCAAGAAGGATTTTACTGGGAATATTGAATTTTTTTCTGCTATTCAGTGGCTTAGTACTCTGAAGTAAAGAGGGAGGAAAGAAATTCCAGTAAGTCTGATCTATTGAATGGCCTCCTCAGTGGAATATACTCATCAACACCAGGGTAGAGCGGTTCCTTAAACTCACATCTTATCTCCTTCACGGGGACTTAATCCTTCCACCGAATCTGTTTTCTGTGCCCAGCAAGGCTATATCTCAGTCAGATCTCCCAGGTCTCAAGGATTCCTTTTCTCTCTAACAATACTTTGAATAGTTTTTTATACCATTAAAGGAAAATTTCATAGAACTGGGAAAATCATGAATCTCATACAGATATAAAATCAGCCTGCATTACAGATTTTATTTAATATTCATTGGCTAAATGAGCACACCAGGCAGATAAGCCAGTACAATGCAGAAGTCAAAGCAGCACAATATATAAGAAGTTAAACATTAAAACGAATTAAAAATGGGTACCAAAACTAGCTTGTACTGGGAATGGAGCAAAATTCATTTACACATCAATGGACAGGAATTATTTTGTATTGCTTAGGTTATTCACAACTTACAGAGTTGTAGACTAAATCCCATAAAATCAGAATCAGAAAGCACGAAAGGTTTGCTCCAGATAACGTACGATTTTCAGTAAGGAACAAATCTTTCCTATGGTGTGTTGTAAATGATGAACACCAATTTTAATGAAAATAACGAACTTCATCATTTATTAAGTGCTTATTTTGGTCAGGGGTCTTCCCAGGTGGCACCAGTGGTAAAGAACCCATCTGCCAATGCAGGAAATGTGAGTTCCATCCCCGAGTCGGGAAGATCTCCTGGAGGAGGGTATGGAAACCCACACCAGTCTTCTTGCCTGGAGACTCCATGCCAGAGGAGCCTGGTGGGCTACAGTCCATAGGGTCGCACAGAGTTGGACACGACCGAAGCAACTTAGCACGCATTCACTGGTCTGTGCTGAACGTCTGACAAGGCATCACCTCACTGGATCTATGCAACTAAACCTTGGAAGAAATTACCCCCACTTCACAGATGGAGAAACTCAGGCTTAAGAAATCTCCAAGTCACGTCGTTAATGAGGGTGGGCTTTAGGAACTGAAAACAGACGCCCACTGTCCTCACCTGACGTTGGCTGGCAGGCACACACTCGAAGCAGAGGGCGGTTCCATAAACTCTCCCGTGCTTAAAAGCTGATGGCAGTTCGCAATTCTGTTGCAGAGAAGCAGCCAACTCTGACTCTATTGAAAACTGTTTCTTTGGCTTGCTTTTTTGTTGTTGCTTTTGTCATTATAATCATGCAAAACAGCCTGCCTCAGAGGACCCTGCTCCTCTGCCTGACTGTAAATTGGCGTGCCTTTGTTCAACTCAGAGAGGAGAACCTGAGCCTGCCCACCTGGGTATGTGTTCAGCTGCCAAGTTGTGTCTGACTGTCGTGGCCCACCAGGCTCCTCTGTCCATGGGGTTCTCCAGGCAAGAATACTGGAGGGGTTGCCATTTCCTCCTCCAGGGGACCTTCCCCACCCAGGAGTTGAACATCTCCCGCACTGGCAGGCAGATTCTTTACTGCTGAGCCACTGAGCCCACCTGTGAACAGCTACAACAAAAAGAGGAGATTAACACACGCCTTTCAGCGGCTGGCCGCTCCCAGAGGCGTCTTGGAAGACAGAAGACCCTTCCTCACCTCCCCATCCCTCCCTCTCCCTCTCCACCCCACCGCTCCTCCAGGCTTCTCTCTCTCTCTTAAAGAACCTGGCATACAGACCCAGGCACAACGGCCACTCTCAGACACGGGTCTGCCACCTTCTCGGTCAGTCGGCTTTCTGAGTAAAGTCACGCTCCTTGCCGCAACCCCTCATCTCCTGGACGCACTGGCCTGCCCCTGTGCGGCGAGCAGAGTGAGCGTGGGCTTGCTAACACTTTAGTGTCTGTCTCCTTCTATCTGACTGCTTCACTGAGTTATGTTAACTGCAGTCTCCCCTCAAAGTGTCTGTGATCCCTCCTATAATTCAAACACATATGTATCATGTATTAGCCAAACAAGAAAGCTGAGGGGGTCCCCGGTGGCTCAGTGGATAAGAATTCACCCAAGGCAGCCAATGCAGGAGGCATGAGTTCGATCCCTTGTCCAGGAAGATCCCACGTGACATGGAACAGCTAAGCCTGTGCACCACCTCTACCGGTGCAGCGCTCCAGAGACCGGGAGAAGCCCGCAGGCCCAAGAGCTCGTGCTCTGCACAGAGAGACGCAGCCACAGGAGAAGCACCACAACCCGAGAGGCTCCTGCTCACCTCACTAGAGAGAGCCCACCCAGCAACCAGACCCACCTCAGCGTCAATAAGTAAACATAAAAAAAAAGAGAAAACGGAAAACTGAGAGTCTTGAGGGAGCAAGGTGCCTGTTAGATGAACAACGATTTCCAAAGAGCAAAGTCTGTAAGTACATTGATTCTTCCTTTTCCCTCTACTCCATAGCCAATGAATATTAAAGATCTACATAACAGTATGAAAATGACAATGTGAACCAAATCAGATTCCAGGCAACTCTACTTCTGCCATGCCTCTGTCACAGTCATACTCCAGCAGAACCAAAGAACTCACGTTCTCACAGCAAGTTGCAGGGGCGTGACTTCCCCTTGGCTCTGACTTAAAGAAAACCTTTGGGAGCCAACATACATCATTTCCCTAAGCAGGCACAGAAAGGTAGCTTAGCAAACTAAAGACTGGATTTACTGGATTAAGCACCTGGCTTAAGGAGATTTAAATCCGACTTAATGATATTGCCAGTCCCTGGAGCCACTGGTTCAAATCCTAACTCAAGCTTTTGCTCTTCATCAGAAAATGCCAGCAAATTTGCATTATTTTGTAGATCAGGGGAAAACCTCAGAAACATTTTCATGTCTCCTCGTCACAGGGTAAAAATGAATTTCCTAACGACAAGCCACTTCCCTATAGAGGATGGTGTTAATGCCAGCAGGCCTTATTTTGGCTCAGAACTCATTCTGTTCCCAAGAGAGAATTTCTGCAACACTGGACAAAGCATTTTGTCTTCCCCATTCCTCTCACTCAGCCCTTCTGGGCCTTTGTTCAAATGTCATCTTCACAGTGAAGCAATTACTTTAAACCTTCTTAAAATAAAATTGCGTCACCTCCATTTCCATCCATTTTCTCCCTGCTTCATCTTCACTGCTCTGACTACCGTCTCACGTGTTACACAGTTTATGTATTTTAGCCTCTCTGTGGCTCAGTGAGTAGAGAATCTACCTGCGGTGCAGGAGACACAGATTCAATCCCTGGATCAGGAAGATCCCCTGGAAAAGGAGATGGCAGCCCACTCCAGTATTCTTGCTGGGAAATCCCATGGACAGAGGAGCCTGGTGTGCTACAGTCCAAAGAGTCGTACATGACTGAGAAATTAAGCACACACATCCCCATCTAGAATAAAGCTCAGTGAGTATCAAGACTACCTGTGTTCAGCAGTACAACCAGAGCCTAAAACAAGGGTTAAATACAGAGAGAGTCAATGTATTCCTGCTGAACAATCACACAAATCTCAGCAAACGGCTTTGGTCTTCCAAGGCCCACAGGTGCCTCTCACCTCTGCTCCTGTCTGTCTGTCCCACCCATCTCCCCATGGTGTCTGTGGTCTGGCGGCCCCGCCACCCTGCAGCTGCGTCTCTTCAATCCCACCCCAGTCTCCCCATCATTTCTGTGGTCCGGCAGCCCTGCCACCTCTGCTGTCTGTCTGTCTGCCCCACCCCGTCTCATTTCCTTGATTCCTGACTTCACATATCTCTTCACATTCTTGAACACAGGAAACTTATTGGTCATTGATTATTCGATGGACTGGCATCTTCTCCCAGCCACAGAGGTCTTCCACCAATGGCCTGCTATCAACAAGACCTGCTGATCTGAGACAGAGGTCTTAGCCAAAGAAAATGAAACTTCACTGGGGCCGGAGTGAAAATAAATAAATAATAATTTAAAAAGATCTAGCTAGACAAATAATAATAGCAGTGGAGAAAAGATGTGAGGCAATGAGAGCAGCAGTGCCCACGTCCAGAGGGGAAACGTGCTTTGTGCTTTGGGGAACTAAAGGAAACTCACTGCGGCTGCATGAGGGCAGGGCAGCAGCCCCCTGGTTCCCGGGAGAATGTTTCCAAGACCCCCAGTGATGTCTGGAGCCAGGGACAGTGCCAAGCCCCGTACACACACACTCTGTGTTCCCTCCTACAGTAACAGGTGGGTGCACACACAGCATGGATATACTCAACAAAGCGCTGATTCCATCCTAGGCTGGATAGAACAGGACAGTGTGAGATTTCAACACACTACGCAGAATGGCATGCAGCTCTGAAGCTATACATTGTTAATTTCCCATTTAATATTTTCTGGCCATGCTTAGACTCAGGTAACTGAGCCACAGAAAGTGAAACTGCTACCGAGTCCAAGCTCATTCTGCTGGTCGCACGATAGGCCAATAAATCTGAGAGACAAGGAGTTGACGCAAGAAATATGACTTTATTTGGAGAGCCAGCTGACTGAGAAGGTGGCAGACTAAAGCCTCAAACTACCCATCTTGTTGCGGCCTAGATGCCAATTGTTTTATGGATCAGAGATGGGGGGGGGACAAAGTAAAAGCCACATGATTTCTGTAAGCGCCTCCTAGAATGGCAAATATCAGGCAGGGGCGGGTTAGCTTCTTTCTTAGTCACTTCACAGGTGGTGTGAGACGAGCGTCTCCTGCCGTATCGATGAACAAGGCTGTCACGGCAGCTGGATTCTGGCCCTCCAAACGCGAGTTTCTGAGCCACGCTACAGGCAGCGCCACTCCCTGCGCAAGGAACTGAGGATGCCACAGTCGGTGGAGGTGGTGCCCTGTGGGCTAACAAAGGGCTGCAGCCTCAGGGTCAGGCCGGGCGGGCAGCGGCCTCTGGGCTTCCCAGGCGGTGACAGTGGTAGAGAACACTCCTGCCAACACTGGAGATGTGAGAGATGCGGGCTCCATCCCTGGGTCAGGAAGATCCCCTGGAGGAGGGCCTGGCAACCCACTTCAGTGTTATTGCCTGGAGAATTCCATGGACAGAGGAGCCTGGCAGGCTAGAGTCCACGATGTTCCAAAGAGTCAGACATGACTGAAGTGATTTAGCATGTAAAATAACAAAAATGGCAAAAACAAGGGTTAAAGTCAAAGAAACAGATGTATCATGGAGTCAGAATTAACCCTTCCTGGTTATAAAACCGTGGATAAAGAGGAATGACTGTGTGGGATAAAGTGCTGCAAAAGTAAACAGATGTCAGATGTCAGCAGAACCTATGAACTTAAGAAACCTGGGTTTCACTGTGAAGAAAACGAAACAATATGAGTTTGTTGTTGTTTTTGTTGTTTTTAAAGAAAAGATATTAGGATTTTAATCAAGTTAACACCACCATCTTACTGCTTGCTTCTGGATTCAAAACTATACATCAGCTCCACGCCCAGTCTCTGAATTCTTATCTGTTCTTCAGTTCAGTTCAATTCAGTTCAGTCACTCAGTCGTGTCCGACTCTTTGCGACCCCATGAATCGCAGCACGCCAGGCCTCCCTGTCCATCACCAACTCCAGGAGTTCACGCAGACTCACGTCCATCGAGTCAGTGATACCATCCAGCCATCTCATCCTCTGTCATCCCCTTCTCCTCCTGCCCCCAATCCCTCCCAGCATCAGAGTCTTTTCCAATGTGTTGTGAAAGACAGGGAAGCACGGGCTTCATGGGCAACCCACAGGCAATTCATGGAGTCTGAGAATCTAACAGCAACAGTGCAAGTAAATGCTTGATGAAATCTGACACTTCTGAGATCTTCTTTCCCACAGTATTTGAAGCCTTAACACTTGGCTGAAGGAGCACAGGCTAGGCATTTTTGAAGATGTCATCCTACTTTTTTCTGAGCTTCAATTCCCTCTTTGGTAAAATGATAAAATTGGTAAATGGTAAAATGGCAGAAAGTGCAGAACTAAAGAGCCTCTTGATGAAAGTGAAAGAGGAGAGTTAAAAAGTTGGCTTAATGCTCAACATTCAGAAAACTGAGATCACGGCATTCAGTCCCATCAATTCATGGCAAATAGATGCAGAAACAGTAGAAATAGTGAGAGACTTTATTTTGGAGGGCTCCAAAATCATTGCAGATGGTGAGAAATTAAAAGACACTTACTCCTTGGAAGAAAAGTTATGACCAACCTAGAGAGCATATTAAAAAGTAGAGACATTACTTTGCCAACAAAGGTCCGTCTAGTCAAGGCTATGGTTTTTCCAATGGTCATGTATAGATGTGAGAGTTGGACTATAAAGAAAACTGAGCACCAAAGAATTGATGCTTTTGAACTGTGGTGTTGGAGAAGACTCTTGAGAGTCCCTTGGACTGCAGGGAGAGCCAATCAGTCCATCCTAAAGGAGATCAGTCCTGAATATTCATTGGAAGGACTGATGTTGAAGCTGAAACTCCAATACTTTGGCTACCTGATGCAAAGAGCTGACTTGAAAAGATCCTGATGCTGGGAAAGATTGAGGGCGGGAGAAGAAGGGGACAACAGAGGATGAAATGGTTGGATGGCATCACCTCGATTCAATGGACATGAGTTTCAATAAACTCAGGGAGTCGGTGATGGGACAGGGAGGCCTGGCGTGCTGCAATCCATGGGGGCTGCAAAGAGTCGGACACGACTGAGCTACTGAACTGAAAATTAGGACAGAAACTTCCTTGGTGCGTTATGGTAATTAAAAGACACAACATATTCTAGAACAATATCTGACACACAGAAACCCTCAATAAACTACAATTATTGGTCAGCCTACATAATTCCTAATGGCTGTTAATGGCTGTTGTTTTCATAGGCTAAAAGAACCAAAACAACTATTAGAATCACCAATGTAGTTCTGGGAGCAAAATAAACTAAGTAAGGTTATCACTAATCTCACAATAATAACAAATGCATAAAATCAATAATCATTAATACACCATCAACAATCAACACATTCCCTTGGCCTTAGCCCAAAGTACAAAACCAAGAAATAAATGTTATCATTAACACATCCAATTCATGGGTCATTTTCAATATATTTCAAAGGAATCAAAATAATCTTCTTAATTGTTTCTCTCAATTATCCATCGTTTCATAGTTAAGTCTTACTTTGTCTTAAGCAATTCCTGATAATAGGAATTCATAGAAAAACGTAGCTGGAAGGTATCTCAAGCCAGTGTTCAGCAGGAGCTCAATTGGACTCAAATTACGTTAAACTAACCCAGACCTTTCCAGTGATTGTTTTGTATTCAGTTAATTTATTCCTTCCTGTGTCTCTACTTAAGCCTCACTCCCCACTGCTTCATTAACAGCTGCAGCTGCACTGCTGCCTGAGCACATTAACCTAAAGCAGAATCTATGGAAAACTGAACACTTCCTGGTTGGCCTGGAAGTGCTAGGTGTGTCTCAAGTTCACTCCTTTGTCCATTCATTCAGGTCACTCTAATTATACGAGCAAGAATATCTAACTTTGGGAGACCCACAGGTAGACTCAGGGACGACAAGGGCCTGAGTGCTGGTAGACTGTTTGGAGCTAACCCCGGGGAGCTCAGCGAGGGAGGAAGCAAAGAAAGCACACCAGGCCAGGGGAAAAGCAACAAAGCCCGAGGCGATGCGCAAGTTCTAGCCACAGGCCTGTGGGCAGAAATCCCCGGAGGGCCTTTGTGAAATCACTTAAAACACGCTTCAGACTCATCCCACTGGGGGCGGAGGAGGCTCCGCCAGTCACCCAGGATCTCCCGTCTGCCACTGCTAGAGGGCTGTGCGTCCTTCTGCTCCAGCAAGCTCCTGGGGGGAGAAACCAGAGCGAGGAGAGGTGCGTGAGCCCAGGCTGAGATGGCGGGGTGCCTACGCACTGCCAGGGAGTTCAAGCAGGCAGCTGTGGGGCAGGGCGCCCGCTGCAAAGAAGCAACTTCTAAAGGAGTGAAGGAATTGTACATGCCAGCGCTTCAAGCACTGCCTGGCACAGAGCTGTTGTTGTCGTCTAGTCGCGAAGTTTTGTGTCCAGCTCTTGCGCAGCCCCCTGGGCTATAGCCCGCCTGGCTCCTCGTCCATGGGATTTTCCAGGCAAGAGGGCTGGAGTGGCGAGCCATTCCCTTCTCCAGGGGATCTTCCCCACCCAGGAATAGAACCCACAGCTCCAGCCATGTCTCCTATCTTACAGGTGGATTCTTTACTGCTGAGCCACCAGGGACGCCCTCCTGGCACAGGGCAGTAAGTGCTGTATCATCTTAGGTCCTGTTACCTTGTTTAAGATACTCTAGGCTCCATTCTAGGCATTTGGGAGAAGAATGACCTGGCTCCTGTCCTGGATAAGCACATAATTATACTCAGGTTCAAAAACAAAATGCCCTCTCGGAGAACAGTGTCCACATGTATGTGTATTCACTGCAGTTTCAGAACCACACTCCTAATTTAGGGTTCTTTGAATGTCCAATTAACTTATCGTTTTTATCATATTCTTGTTTCACAATGGAGACAAAGATCAAATAAAGAAGAAAAGGGACCAGAGGTTATATATTGTTCTTTTATTCTTTGTTGTGCATCAAGAGAAAAATAAACAAGGAAAAATTCCTGAACTTTCAGGCCCCCTGTTCCCCAGTTACAATGTTTCAGAAAGCAAAAGTTATATCTCTAGGCTTCAGAAATGAGAGAACCTGAATCCCTTAGAAACATGCTCTAAATTTCTCCTATAGGAACACATTTCCGTAATTCCATTGGGCATTATCTTTAAACTTGTAACCCTGGAAATATGATGGGGAAGAGAAAAGCAAAACAAACACACAAAACATTCCCTCCTCTCCGTCACCTGCTGTCTGTTCAGTGGGTTTGTATCTGATCAGAATTAATGCGGCAGATGTAGACAAGTGAACATTGACTGCTACCTTCCTGGAATTATTTCAGGTTATTCTTTATCTCCAGCCATTTACCAGGAAGAATAAAATGGGAGACACACACACACATGCTGATCCTTCACACACACACACAAAAGATGTTCAGAAAGTCACAACTACAGATCTAGCAGACCCCAATCCTTCGATTTATTCATTTTTTGTTTCTGGTTAAAACATAACTTCTGAGTGATTTGTAAACTCCCCAATATAATCGCCCAAGTGCATTAGCCTTCAATGACCTTCCAAGTCAATTTTTCCGAGAAATGCGAAGTAATCTCCTCTAGTCTCTGACAGGTTTAATGGCCCTCTGTGCACCGAGAAAAGCATGTCTGTGTAGCTGAGGTACGCTGCGCATTGGAGGCATTATTCAGACACTTTGATAAAGACATAAAATGGGTAAGATGACCTTTCTATCCTCCAGAAAAGTTTTCAATGTGCTTTATATTTTGATTTTCAGATTCAGTTGGTATTCTTGCTTTCTAATACTTCGTTGATCTCTAGAGCACTCTCAGTTTTCTGGTTAGAGTCCAAGCCCATTTTTGAATAATCAACCTCTTGTGAAACTGGTTGTTAATACAAATTAACTTTTTTTTGACTAGTGGGAAATTTAAGTTGCCAAATGGGGCAGGGGGTGGGGGGGCAGTGTCGCAGAGGAAGAAGCATCTATGGTTTATGGACCTCATTAATGAGACAAAGGCTTCAAGTGTTTTAATTGGAAAACGGCTAATATCAAGTTTTCAAATGAAACCCTAAAAGAAGCAAGAGTTAAATCTCAATTTGATGCTATGAATATTCTAGTTTAAAATTAAAGAAAATATTCTCATATACCTTCACCAATCTGAAACAAAGAAACATCATTTACAGTTTATGATAAGCAACTCTTGCTGTTTTCTTGGTTGGTGTTTTAAGTGCAATTTGTTTTTAAATAAAAAAAAAAATAAGAACTAATCCAAATGGTTTTTTTCCATCAACATTTGAATTGTTTGTTATGCATTTATTCCACACACATATTCTTTAAAATTCCCACCTCTCTACCCACTTCCCTTCTCCAGCCTTGGCAAGATCCTATTCACCTGGGAGAAAAGACTTCTAATGTTTATGACAACTGAGCCTCCTTCGCTGAACAATCACTGTCATTTGAACTAATTTTCCTTGTGATACAGCAATCTGAATACAGCTCTTTTGAACAACCAAAAGAGAATACATTAGCTATCTCCACATCACAGTCCTTCACAATGCATGACTGCTTTGCAGCACTTCTTTCTATAAATTACATGGTCATTATTTAGATATAGGATATGTGTTTACATAGAAGATGTCTTTGACTCCACCCTCAGACTGCATATGCCATGAAGATAAAGTTGGTATTTTCTCACTTCCCAATGTTCCCAATTAGTTGTGAGCAAATATTGATTTAATGAACGTTAGTTGAAAGGGTACTGGGCTTTAAGATATACTTGGTGGGAAAAAAACAATGCACTTGGCTTCTAAATCATAATGACGGACAACTAATCTCTCTTGTGATTAATATTCTTCATGTATTGATATAAATGGAAGTCCTATGTATATATCTACCTCATACTGTTTTGAGAATCAAATAAGTTATTAGCTACTAAACACTTAGAAAAGTTCCTGGCATATTGAGGTGAGACATCAGTAACTGTTAAACACTGATGTTACTATTTTTAAACTATTATTATTAGTTTCTTCCAAGCATCCAGCCCCTAGTCCAGCAACAGTTCCTCTCCCTGGCCACCCTTCAGTCCTTGAGCTTTCAGTGGGACTGCCACCTAACTCTTTCAGCAGCTTCAACCAAGTAGGCAGGGGACCTGAACGCACCAAATGGCATGCCTGTACTCAAGGGCACACAGGGTCACCATGAGCCAAGTTTCCCGGTTTCAACAAGGCCAGCAGTGGTCATGTGCTGATGTGAGACACGGACCATAAAGAAGGCGGAGCATCAAAGAATTGACACTTTTGAACCATGGTGTTGGAGAAGACTCTTGAGAGTCCCTTGGACAGCAAGGAGATCCAACCAGTCCACCCTAAGGCAAATCAACCGTGCGTATTCGTCGGAAGGACTGACGCTGAAGCTCCAATGCTTTGGCCATCTGATGTAAACAGCCGACTCATTGAAAAAGACCTTGATGCTGGGAAGACTGAGGGCAGGAGAATAAGGGGACAAAGAGGATGAGGTGGTTGGATGGCATCACCGACTCAAAGGACATGAGATAGTGAAGGACAGGGAAGCCTGGCATGCTGCAGTCCATGGGGTTGCAAAGTGTCAGATATGACTTAGTGACTGAACAACCACCAGAGTGAGTGAAGATGAACATAAGCTGACAATATGCAGAGCGAAAGAAGGAAAACCAAGGGGAGGGGAGAAGACAGAGAGGAGGAGACCAATGCCATCATCTGAGCCCCTGAATCCATCAATCTATCATCTAAACTTACAAGAGCCAATACAGCTCTTGGGCTCCCTTGTTTTGAGTTTTAGCCAGTTTGATTAAGATATACATTCAGATTAGATCTAAATGTCTATCAACCACAACCAATAAAAAGCACTGACAAATACAACCACTGATTCTTCGTCTGCCAAAAGGAAGAGCTGACAGAATAAACTCCACTGAAATTCTAAAACCCTGTGTTGATACGGCAGCAATCTCACCATCAGTAACTCAGGCAAGTCTATTCAGATGACCTCAACCAGTTCTGAGCAGTGGTCCCCAACCTTTTTGGCAGCAGGGACCGGTTTTGTGAAAGACAATTTTTTCACAGACCAGAGGGTGGGTTAGAGAGGTGGGGAATGGTTTCAGGATGCCCTGGTGGCTCAGATGGTAAGGAATCTGCCTGCAGTGCCAAAGACCTGGGTTCGATCCCTGGGTGGGAAGATCCCCTGGAGAAGGAAACGGCAACCCACTCCAACCTTCTTGCCTGGAAAAGCCCATGGGAGGAGCCGGGCTACCATCCATGGGGATGCAAAGAGTCTGACATGACTGAGCAACGTTGCTTTCATGTAAATTACATCTATTGTGCATTTTATTTCTGTTATTACTGTTACATCAGCTCCACCTGAGATCATCAGGCACTAGATCCTGCACGCTGGGGACCCCTGGTTTAGAGTCTGTAATAAGCGCAACATCTTTTACTCCCTAGGAGTAGCTGAGGTTGCAAGGAGGCGGTTCTCCCACCACAAGAGTGATGTTAACTTTCAACAGTATTTCACATACCAATCTTCTTCCCACATAGAAAGGGAAAAAGTGGATACAATGGCTACTTTTCCTCTTGAACAAAAGTACACTTCATCGTGAATACAGCAAGACAGCAATATGCAAAAAGCAAATGCAAAGGACCTAAGATGCTGCAGTATTTTATAAAGTGAAACTCTCTTCATCTGGTCATAGTGGATTTTCAAAACAATTGAGGGAAAGTAAACATTCATGAACTAGAACTCCAGCAAGCTGTCCAAGGACTGCTGTCTCAATCTTCTGAAATTAGGAAAAAAGACTATCAGCTCTGTGATAGCTAAGAGCAGGGCAGTTAACCTGAGTTCTAAACTTGGCATGATCACTCAGAATGTACAATAAGTTGAGGGAACTGACTTGAAACGTACTTCAGTTTCCCTACCTGGGATATATGAAGCTTGGCAAAGGTGATATCCAAGATCCACAGAGGTTCTTCAGTTCTCCAGTTCTATGAGATCCTAGAAGACTGGAAGTGTGGAGAGAACCTCATCATAAAGACTTCTTTTCAGATTGAGAGCTGTAAAACGGGGAAAAAGGGGTTATCATTTTACACGTGAACACTGAGAACAAGATATGATAAGTAATCGTGGATCGGTATACTAGAACTGTCAAGGAGAGACAGCTTTTTAGAGGGAAGATATTTGAAGATCTTTATAGAAAATGCCCCATGAGAGAGCTTCAAAGTCTGGAGACTGAAACTTATAATATTCCTTGGGAAAGTGCCATTTTATTTTTTAAGTGTTTTAAAGGGCTTTCTTTCCTTCTCATTTTTTAAAGATGTGTATTACCAAAAGACAACGTTTACATAAGAGACGCAGAAAAAAAAATCGCTTCCTCTCCCTGCTATCATCCTTTTCAGGCCTTAGGGGGTTTTTGTTTGTTTTCTCTGTTAAACTAAGATAGAGGTTGAGCAGGGTACAGAGGAAACTGGAAAGGTGCTGGAAAAGCTCCTCTGTCAATTAGCACCTTCATCAGGACCCCTGGCCACATGTAACGCAGTGATGTTCCTCCTCTGTCAATGAGCACCTCCATCAGGACCGCTGGCCACATGTAACGCAGTGATGTTCCTCCAATGCAGAGACACAGCAGGGGCAGGGATTTCGAGTTAATGATGCCCGAGTCTGTCCTGCTTGCCTCTCCCGACTCCCAGGCCTGGCTTCCCCTTGCCATTCTCTCTTGGAGATTCAAACTTCTAACCTCAATATTTGTTCTTCATAGATGCTGACGTTAATCCACACATAATTTTTAAGCTTTATTCACTCCGATCTTTGAGAGAGTGTGTCCCCATGGTGCAGATGGTTGGAGAAGTTATTTATTAAGCAAGCACCTTGGAAATGGAGACTTGAAAATGTGATTTCTATTGGCTGTAAACGCCAAGAACGTCAATATTCATTATGCTGGCTTAGCAGGAAGCTATTTTTCATCAATTGCCAGAACGATCCACCTTAACAAACAAACAACACCATGAGAAAATTTTAAGTAATTAACATACTTAATCGATTAAGTCAGGAGAAATTAAAAGGAGGGTCCTCTTTCTGTCTCATCATAGATCAGCTGCCCTGAAGAGTTGGATAAAATGGTTTTGAGCAGTTACCAGACACTATTATCAAGGACTCCAAGGAGCACTGGAAGCAATTAAACCAACACATGGTTTTTCCTCTGTGTCCTGAATTCGTATCTGATACCATGTACTTCGGCATACAACTTACACATCCAACTCAGTTTTGCTTAAAAGTACATTCATTTGGACATTTCTCATCATTTCAGATCTGGCATCTTTGAAAAAAAACCCATTTCTTAGGCACCCTATATAATTCTATACAGATTCATTACTACCAGAAATCAAATTCATCATCTACAAAACCTTCTGAAAGTCACAGGAACCACCCTTCCTCTGCTGTGATGCAAAATGATTAGGTTGCAATAAGGATGTTAGCACTTTGTCTCCTGTACTGTGAGACTGTCCTATTATTTTGTGGCTGGAGAAAACATTTTGCAGGGCCTTTCAATCTAATTACACCAACATTAATTTTTTTAGAGGTGCCGATAGCTTGACTGATAGAATATCGACTCCTGATATGTTCTTTCACTTGAGTGTGCACCCAAGGCTACAGTGATGAGATGTAAATAGCCTGAATCACTTACTCTGACACAGGCTTTTATTTTTCAACTCAGAGTACAAGTAACACCCACAAATCCATCTCTGTCTGAAAAAAGGAAGAGTACTTATACGCATAAGATAGGCAACATCTGGTAGCCAAATGTTTATAAGCAAAGCACAGTTGTCCTTGAATAGCTGCGAGTCTGGAATGAATCAGTAAAATAACTTTCAGGAGCTAAAAATCCTTAATTATTTGTGGATAACAGTTTCGATCTATTTTGGGGACTGTTGCTAACTCATGTTCTACCGTAACAGTAGTAAGTGGTGCTAGTAACAATAGCAGCAATAGGAACCTAAGCTGAATATTTGATAAGACATTTTCCTATACATCATCTCATCTGATCTTCACAATGGCTCTGAGAGGCAAGTATTATTATTCTTCATGATCAGTCACTCAGTCGTGCCCATTTCTTTGTGGCCCCATGGACTGCAGCCCGCCAGGCTCCTCTGTCCATGAGATTCTCCAGGCAAGAACACTGGAGTGGGTTGCCATGCCTCCTCAAGGGGATCGTCCCATGAATGATGTTAAAAAATAAAACATTTATTTTCAAATTCTAAAAGAAGAAAAAATTAGGAAAAAAAAAATAAGAGTTAGGAAAAGTAGTGTCAACAAGTGACCTGTCTCTCATCAGCATCTAGGAGCCAGCTGGTGGGGAAGGAGGACTCTGACGGCCTCACCTGTCTGCTCGCCATGAAAACAGCAGCACATTTCACAGCTGCTGAAAAGCATGTTTCCTCAGAGTTTCTGAGTAATGAGATTGTCTGGGCAAGGAAAATAGAACATCATGCTCCAGCAAGAAAAATTGATCAGGTAACTGAAACCATCGCTGATCCCGTCCCTCCCTACTCACAGCGGGTCTCGGCTGGAGCAAGATGGACACCGGTAACTGGACCCTGGTCTCCGGCCACCGTTCAACACGAGAACAGCTGGCTATTTATGATTTATAGCACTGAGGAAAACATCACTTCACCTCAACCCACTGAACTGGGTTCCCCAGGAAATTTTGATCTTGGGGAAGCCATCAACTGCTGGGCGGAACTGACCAAAATTTCCCCCACCTGGCTCTCCCCTACTCAGCCGCTCGCCATGCTGCCTGCCCCAGCTCCCCTGCTTCAGCTCCTGAAGCTCATTCTGATGCTCAGCGCACAACCACAAGCCTCTGTCTTGAAGTATTAATAGAAGAATAAGTACATACACACCCATGAGTGCAGAGGTACAGATCTATGTATTGCATGCGTGTGCCTGCACGATACTCACTCAGCCGTGTCTGATGCTGCGGCTCCATGGACGGCAGCCTGCCTGCGTCCATGGGACTCTCCAGGCGAGCATACTGGAGTGGCGAGTGCTGACCCTGTGCCGCTGGCCCTGAGGCCGGGGCGGGCACGGTGCACTCGGGGCTGGAGGGGCCGCTGGAGCCGCGCCCTCGTCTCCCCTGCCAGCCGGGGCGGCAGCCACGCCGCGTCCTCTCTTCCTGGGCTGACCCCACGGACCCCGCCAGGGCGCAGCGGGGAGGCCGCCGCCTTTCAGGTGGAGCTCGCGGACGGCTACCGCACAAAGTAGCCCTTGGCCAAGCGGGGACCTCGGGAGCACATGCACCGCGCTGTAAGTGATCTCAGCGGTTACACAGTCCTTATTTACAAAACGTGGGGTGAGAGAGCCTGAACACACCACCTGCGCTAATCTGCTCTCTCCCCACAGGCGGGCTGCCATTTCCTTCTCCAGGGGATCTTCCCGAACCAGGGACTGAAGCCCGGTCTCCCACATCTCCTGCACTGGCAGGCGGATTCTTTACCACAGCGTCCATCTGATAAGCCCCATACCACATGTGTAAACACACACACATACATGTATATACAGGTATGTGTACATGTGCACACATACACAGGTGCACATGCATGGATATACACATACACTATATGTGTGTATATATACCTGAATATTTATATTCACCTATACAGATACATACAAACAGGTATATAGATATATAAAGACATACCTACATGCATATTTACATACACAGATATGCACGCATAGACATAAATATATACATATATGCATGCATGTATACATAAATATGCATATAAATGTACACATACACACGTAAACATAAAAGGCATCAATGTGAACATACGTGTCTATGTACATACATCCATCTACGTGTTTGGGGGCCTCCCAGGTGGCACTAGTGGTAAAGACCCTGCCTGCTGATGCAGGAGACCTAAGAGACTCTGGTTCAATCCCTGGGTCGGGAAGATCCCCTGGAGAAGGGCATGGCAACCCACTCCAGTGTTCTTGCCTGGAGAATCCCATGGACAGTGGAGCCTGGCTGCTACAGTCCACAGGGTCGCAAAGAGTTGGACACGACTGAAGGGACTTAGCATGCGCACATTCATGTGTGCATGTGTATATTACGACATGCACGTGTGTAGTGTTTAATGATATATGCATAGTAGTAGTAAGTGTGCTCAGTCGTGCCCACTCTTTGTGCCTCCATGGACTGCAGACCACGAGGCTCCTCCGTCCATGAGATTTTCTAGGCAAGAATACTGGAGTGGGTTGCCATTTCCTACTCCAGGGGATCTTCCCAACTCAGGGATCAAACCCACATCTCTTGCATCTCCTGCATTGGTAGGCAGATTCTTTACCACTAGCACTGCCATGACAGCCCATTTATATATGTATAGGTGCAGACAGATCCATAATTACATAGATGCACAGACAAAGAACATACAAAGTTCAGAGTAACCAGTGGTTCACAAAACCCATGAAGGAAAACTCTCTTCTCTTGGAAGCACAAATCTATACACCTCTACATCAAGCAGGTGTTGCTAAGGATGGAGCAGACAATGAATCAGGAAATGGAAACCATCATGGAAACCAGGCAAAATAATTCAAAGAAAAGGGGAAGCAGGGATTTATGAGCTGTGAATGACTCAAGCGGTAAATCTTGTGGGGTTTTTTGTTTGTTTTTTTTTAAATATAGACTCCTTGGCAAACCAATGAAAATGTAGTCCTTTTGCCTAGGGAAAAGAAATAGTAATACATTCATAACTCTGGTCAGGAGCTCAATCTGTCCCAGATCGCTCCAAAGTTAACAATACTTTAACCTGGAGACTTTTAGTAGATTCTTCTAACCTGCATTTCCTTTCCCAAGAGATCACAGATTCGTCAGAAACACATTGCTCATAGTACAAACCTCCCCCTCATTTGTATTTTTGAAAGTCTCTGAATTGTATTTGCTATAGCTGTCTAGTATTAAGATACATTATATATAATCAGAAAAATCATACGGGCTAGCCTTTCCTCAAAACCCTCAAACTAGAAACTATGGCAAAATTTCTAACTCAAATTTCTAACACTTTCTATGACCTTGAAAAAGACAAGAAAGAAGTCAGATGCTAATATGAGAAGCCTACATAGGATCTATATGTTAGGAAGTGTTTTCTTAGTATTAAATTACAGTTGCACAACATCCATGTAGACTGATCTATGTGGGCAAATCTTTCATTTCAGAAAGGGCCCTGGGCAAATATTAGTATTTGTGAACACAATTCCTTTCTTAAGATCAGTAAAATATCTCTCTTTACTTTTGAAATTTGGATCTGATTGTACTTCAAAGACTTTCTCTAGAAGACCTCTAACTTGAAAGAAAAATCAAACCATTCAGGCACAAGAGAAGAAGATTTTGTAATGAGATTTAAAAAGAGCCAGAGGCAGAACCACACTTTTGAGGAGAGAAACAAAGAAAGGGTACCTGCTTCTGTCTGTGCTCCGACATCGTCCATGACTGCCAATTTCAGAAGGCGACAACAGAAATCTCTAACCTTCAAGAGCAACAACTGTTCTCTTGTCTAGTGCGTAGTAAACTATACGAGAAACAGGAACAAAGGAGAAACACCGATTTTGACTCGACTGCTTGAGAAAGGAGGTGTAGATAGATGGGGGAAATGCTTTGTCCTGATGAAAGGTGATTCACAGTGGCCAGCTGGACGGGTGGAGAACTTTGGAAATCTGTTAGCTTGATGTTATTACATCACTTCATCTCCTATCCTCCTGCGCTTTTGCCAGACAGGTATCTGGAAAGCAAACATGTATCTGCTACCCAGATGTAATGAAAAGCAATTAAGAATTTCTCTTTCTCTGACAATTCTAAGAGCAATCTTCAGAGGAAACCATCTAAATGTACAAGGATCCTACTTTATCTTAGAGTTCCACTTTAACTAATGGTTTCTAAATTACTTGAGTGGAAAATTAAGAATGCAAAACTTCACTTAAGGATGCATTAGGAACAAAGTGCTTTTGCAGTAAAGCTTTCATTAAGGAAGCTATGTATACACGCATTTAAAAACACACATCTCTTTCTTTAGAATATAGGTGAACAGATGAAGTAATCTGTTTGAATTATGATCTCTGGGACCAGGACTGTGTTTAGACTTCCAAAATGGATAAATTTCAGATTTTCAAAAATTGTTCTCTAACACTGACTTCCAAATGCAACCACTTTCTCCCTTACTTTCCTATTTAAGGTCTAAATGATTTCTGCTTCAAAACCTATTTGAATTGTTTTGAGCGGGGGAAAGAAAAACAAGTCTTTCTTTGTAAAAGAAAAACAACTGCATTGAAAAATTGACAAGTTAAAGAAAAAATGTAGAAAACATCAAAGGCCTTATAGACAAGTGCTTCTTAAACTTTCACGTGTGATGTATGTTTGGATCCACCTGGAGATCCTGCTAAAATGCAGACTCTGATTCAGTAGGCCAGAGAAGAGCCCATGATTCTACATTTCCAACAAGATCCCACTGAGATACCAATACTGCCCACCCTCCCAGGACCACACTTCCAGGTTGAAGGAACCAGGAAAATCACTCTCGGCCTGCCCTCAGTCACATAAGCCATAAAGAACACACACAAGTGCACAGGAAGTACTTTCTGAAGCACACCCAAGGGCTTCAGGTCCCCGAGACAGGTGGTGATTTCACTGCCATGCACTCAAGAGGGCATAGTAAGACACTGTCACAACAAGATAACTGTAAGTAAAATCTTGAGCTGGCCCCGCTTTATAACAAAAGTAAGTCATCTGTTCTATCTTCACCATTCTGGCTAGCCTCCTGCCTACTGCTATTCCTCGGGAGAACTACTGCATGAGTCACGAATCCCCGTGCCAACGCAGGAGACCTGGGTTCGATCCTTGGGTCAGGAAGATCCCCTGGAGAAGGATATGGTAACCCAATCCAGTATTCTTGTCTGGGAAAGCCCATGGACAGAGGAGTCTGGCAGGCTACAGTCCCTGGGGTTGCAAAGAGCCAGACATGGCCTAGTGAGTAAACAGCAACAACATTAGGTAAAGGCTTCCCTGGGGGCTCAGTGGTAAAGGATCCGCCTGCCACTGCCGGAGATGCAGGTGTGATCCCTGGGTCAGGAAGATCCCCTGGAGAAGGAAATGGCCACCCGCTTCAGTGTTCTTGCCTGGAAATCCCATGGACAGAGGAGCCTGGCTGGCTACAGTCCATGGGGTGGAAAAAGAGCAATAGGACTTAGCGACTAAACAACAACAATTAAGTAAATACGTTCCTGCTGCCATTTAGCCTGGAGCAAATTTACAGAGCTGTGCATAGAAGTGGCTCATCAATCAATCAGTTTTTGAATCTGGGACCCAATACTTAGGTGAGTCTCCTCAAATTAATTTGAGTGTTTTCCTTCTCTGCAGTCACTTAATAAACGTGGCCAGCCTTTTCTGACCAGAAGACACACAGGCCTCTCCTATCTTGCTTTTAGCTAGTCCGAAGGATAAGAACTTCATTGAGGAACCTTCCAAAATACACACACACACAACAGCTCGTCTTTATACTATTCAGACTATTTTAAAAATTATCCACCCCAGACGTGTTCTCACAAACTGGTTAAAAAAAAAAATCATTGCGCTATTTATATGGAAACAGACATAGAAATTGTACTTATTTTTCAACTCAATTCCCAAGTATTATTCCATGCTAAGAACTACTGTTCTAAATAAGAAAATAGTATGTCCCAATGCAGTTATAAGCTTAACAATAGAATGCTAATCCAATATTCTTATTGGAGCCTGGCACACAGTACGCTCACACAAAAATACCTGCTGGTAAATAAATCTGGAGACTCAATGAACAGTATTGTCTTAGAAAACATCAGCAGACTAAAACATGCTCTCACTCTCATGACAGGTACGCCTCAGCCACAACTCACTGAATTAATCAGGATTTTTCACTTAGATTCATCATTCTTAATACAGAAGGCTAGGAGCAGGAAATTAAAACAGCCTCCCTGAGATCCTTTGTTCCAACAGCCTGTAACTAAAAAAATGACACAATAATTTACTCAAGATATATTTATCCACATCACAACCCTGTGTACCATGGCTTATGTCAGTGATTGCATTCCATTCTTCATTTTCAATCCATTGTTTTATGACATTACACTTATGTTTAAAATATTAAGGCCCTGAACGTATCTTCCCACCGGTTTGCAAACTGGCCCCTGAACATAGAGGGCAGGGAGGGACAGAAGAAAGAGAAATCCACTGGGA